>NW_006159889.1:1768709-1805709 GCF_000334495.1 Tupaia belangeri chinensis
GCGTGTGTGTGCATGCCCAAAATCCCAAGAGGAGAGTGGAGAAGAAAAGATTGTGGCATGGTCATCTCCTCTCTCCTGGGGGAGGATTTCTCTCTCTCTCTCTCTCACTTGCTCACTGTCTCTGTCTCATCTCTCTCTGGTGAACACACTATAGCAAAAGTAAGGAGGAAAAAAGTCATACAGAAGAACACCCACTGTGTGATTACAATGATATGGATCAGCTAGAGGTTGCCCATGAGAATAGTGCTAGCTTTTAGGAAATATGAAAGAATATACTGGAGTTGTTCTACTCCTTATCTGGGTGATGAGTAAGTGGGAATGCTTTCTTCTTCTTTTCTTCTTCTTCTTCTTCTTCTTGAGAGGGTCAGAGAGACAGAAAACAAGAGATCATCCCCCAGGGAAGATGGCCATGCCGCAATCCCCTCTCCTCCATTCTCCTTTTGGGAGTTTTGGGAGTTTTGGGAGTTTTTTTTTTTTTTTTTTTTTTTTAAAATTTTTTTTTTTCTTTTTTTTTTTTTTAGTTTACGAGAGACACAGAGAGAGAGAGGGAAAGTGAAAAAGCAAGCCACCAGGTCTGGGACTCGAACTGTGGTCGGCCGTGTGGAAGTGTCCAGTGCCTTAACTCCCATGCCTCCTGCTGGTCCCCCCTCTTGGGATATTTTGGGTGTGTGCACATATGGACCCAGAGTGATTTTCAAGCTGCTGAGTCCGGGATTCAAACCGTGGTTGGCCACATGGGAGTCTAGCACCTTAACCATTATGCCACCTGCTGGCCCTAGGGACTACGCATTTAAAAAACTTGTTTATACACTTTATTATATTCAAATTAGAACCCCTGTAAAATGGAAAAAAAATCCATGTAGTTGCCCGTTATTAAGAGTGATGTTCTAGTCTCAGACCCTACTTCAGGGGCGGCTTATCTTTGTTCTATATTTAGTTGACCCTGCAGCGTAACAAAATGCTGTTTTCATAGGCACGTTGTAAAACCTGGAAGAAACAAGCTGTTTCTTCTACAATATTTGGGAATGCTCTTCATTTAGGGTGATCCAAAAATGATTAATCAGAAGATTTGGGCAGCTGCCACTTGCTGTTTTTTCTAGAAATGGTTACTCGGATGTATTCTGACTGCCTGTGGAGTCTAGATAGAGCCTGAGAATAACACGACTCTGCTTTTCATTTTCACTTTTCTCCAGCCATGGGCTCAAGAAGGAGTTCACATAGTGTGTCAAAATCTATCAGCAAAGGGGAACCAGCAGTTAGCGTAATGGGTATGTCACTGGACTCCCACGTAGTCGACCGCGGTTCGTGTCCTGGACCCGGTGGCTTAAAACTCACGCCGGGCACGTGTGCGTGCGTGCGTGCCCAAGATCCCGAGAGGAGAATGGAGGAGAAGGGATTGCGGTGTGACCATCCCCCCTGGGGGGTGATTTCTCACTTTCTGTCTCTATGTCTCTCTCTGTCTGTCTGGCGAGCGCACGCGCCCTACAGTGAAAATCTCTCCAAAAAAAAAAAAAAAAAATCTATCAGCCAAAGACCACCAGGGGTCCAGCCAGTGGCATGGTGATTAGGGCAGCTGGATCCCACATGGCTGACTGTGCAGTTCGAGTCCTGGATTCGGCAGCCTGAGGAACACACTGGGAGAGAGTGCCCAAAATCCTGAGAGAAGGATTGGGCACGGGCCTCCCCCTGGAGGGTGCTTTCTCATCCCATAGCACACTCGCCCTATAGCAAAATTAAAAAAATTTTTTGCACCAAAATAAACTGTGCTATAATTCTCATTTTCCATGAAATTTTCCAAGTCATCTTATGTGACATGAAATAATTTCATATGAAAGATGCCCCGAAGTGTAGCTGCAGACTTGGTATTTGAGTCACGTCTGTTACTCACCTGCAAATTTGGCCCTAGCCCTTAGAATAGCCAAATCCCTACTCCAGTGCCTTTTTTTTTTTTTTTTAAGTTTTTGCCTCAGTGTGCATGTGCTTGCCAGAGAGAGACAGAAACAATGAGGGGGAAAGTGAGAAATCACCACCCCTCACCCCCACGGGGATGGCCACGCTGCAATCCCTTCTCCATTCTCCCCCAGGGATTTTGGGTACGCACGCACACGTACCTGCTGTGGGTTTCAAGCTGCTAGTTCTGGGACTTAAACTGCAGTTGGCCAAGTGGGAGTCCAGCACCTTATCCACCACACCACCTGCTGGCCCCTCCAGTACCATTTCTGACATCTCTGAGCTTGTGGGTGACCCGAGGTCATGACTGTGTGGATTCCTAGCAAATCTGGCAACATAATAATATCAGTAAGTTGAGCGAGTCATGTTTTTTAGATTTATTATTCATATATGAATATTCACTTTTAAATATAGTTAGCCATGGAAGATGTAACTCCATGAAAACGTTCTTTGTGCCTTAAATGCTAAAATTCTATTAGCTGAAGTATGTGTCTACTTACTATTTCATGAATAAAATTCTATACATTTAATGATTATTTAAAAGCTAATTGGGTGCCCAAAAACAATAACCAAGAACCTTTAAGAAATGGAAACATTGGGATGCCCATTGACCACAGAATGGGTGGGTTGTGGTATGCGCAGCAGAAAGGATGAATGGTGCCCCTTTACCTGCCACAGCATAGACGACTCTCAGTAACGTGGTTCTCAGTGAAAAAGGGAGTCTCAAAGGACTATTCTTTTCATAAAGATCAAAAGCAAAACAAGATGACCCCATGGCCTAGTGGTTAAGAGAGCCAGATCTCACATGGCTGACTGTACACCTGGAGTCCAAGACCAGCTACCTGAAAAACATGCCAGCATGTGTGTGTGTGTGTGTGTGTGTGTGTGTGTGTACGTGGCCCCAGATCCTGACCAGATGGAGAAGTGAAGAAGGGATTGCGGATGACCACACTCCATGGAGGGGTGCTTTCTTCCTCTCCCTCTCTATCTAGCAAGTGCACATGCCCTCTAGAAAATTTAAACAAATAAAATGAAATGGGATCTTATTTAGGCATCTGTATATGTGATAAAACCCATACCTCTCGAGGGAGGTATGGGTAAATGTAAGTTACTGATAATACTTTAGCACTTGGGATGAGGGTTCCTAAAGAAGACTGTTGACTATTTTAAAAAACAGGGCCAGGGACCAGCAGTTAGCGTAATAGTTATGTCACTGGACTCCCATGTAGTTGACTGTGGTTCGAGTTCCAGATCCAGTGACTTAATGTCACGCCGGGCGCATGTGCATGTGTGCCCAAGATCCCGAGAGGAGAATGGAGGAGAAGGGATATAGTGTTACCATCCCCCCAGGGGGTGATTTCTCACTTTCTGTCTCTCTGTCTACACAAGCCCTATAGCAAAACCTCTTAAAAAAAAATAAAAAATAAAAAATAAAAAAGCGGGGTCAGGGCCAGCAGGTGATGTGGTGATTAAAGGAGCTGGGCTCCCACTTGACCAACCATGGTTCAAGTTCCGGATCTGGCGGCGGCTTGGCTTGCTTTTTCACTTTTCCTCCCTCTGTCTCTCTCTCTCTGTGTTTCTCCCTCTGGAAATATTAAAATAATAATAGTAAATAAAGTTAAATAAAATAATTATTTAAAAACAAACAAAAAAGTACGGCCAGCTCCAGAGAAGCCCGATCCCACATGGTGACGCAGTTTGAATCCTCATACTGGTTAGTCTGGGACGCATCGGGCACGTGAGTGAGAGCCCGAGATCGGACAGGCTGGAGGCCTGGGAGACAAGGATGGAGGCATGAGCAGACCCTGCGACGGTGCTCATCTCTCGTCTCGCGCTCTTCCACTTCCACGTGTGTGTGCATGCACTCTATTATGAATGAAGGTGGAAGTAAAACAACGACTAAATAATAAATGGTCTTCGGTCTCAGCCTCTGGTGCTGTTAGGGTCTACGTTATCCTCAAACAGAACCACTCAGACTCCCACCCTCGTGGGTGCTAGCTGCTGCGACCATTTCCGGTGTGAAGCACGATCCCGCTCAAGGCTCTTGGCTGTAGACAACAGAATCCGCAATAGTCTAAACAGAAAGGGTCTTCACAAGGCGCCGGGTACGGACAGAGCTGAACTTTGCGAGACGTGGCTGTGGCTGACGCGGTGTCGTGACTGATGCTGGCCGCGAGGGACAAGGGTTTCTTGGACTAGGTTCCCTAGGGCAGAGCCTGACGTGGGGGTCCTTGATCCGGTGACCTCGGTTCAGGGAGCTGACTCTGAACTGGCTGTGGAGACGTTACTATTCAGAGAAGGGGCAACTAACTTGCTGGGACCGGGTTGGCACACTGACCGGGACAGGGCACAGCTGTGACCCACGGCCGACCTGCCCTCCTTGGGAAGGGAGGCGTGGAAGGCCCGGGTTGGAGGAGGGCGGCAGAGGCTGGGGGCGCCGAAGCGGGACGTGTGTGCAGCCTGTGCACCGGACAAACAGCCTGGCTCGAGACCCGGGGGCTCTCCCCAACCTGGACCCGGGAAGGGCAAACCAAGCCCTCCCCGCAGCTTCTCATTCCAGTAGCCCGTAGTGAGGCTCCTCACGGGAAGGCTCTCTGTGAGGCAGGTTTGCTAGTCAGGAGGGGAGTGTGTGGAGAGCCCCGGGTCACGGCCTCCGGTTACCATGTGAGGTCCCCCCTCTACCCACCCCACCCCAGTTGTCAGTGCCCCTGGGTCCCCGTCACTCAGACACTCTCCCACGTCTCCCTCCCCTCCTGCTTGGCCTTGGCTGGGTCTCAGGCTCTGAGGGTGCTGGATTCAATGTGGTGTCTGATTCATTGGGTGATGGGCAGTTATTTCCCAGGCTGCCTGGCCTGGAATGGAACGTTCTGGCCTCACAGGAGAGCAGACCAGGAGGCTTTAACCCCTGCTGTGCCAGAACCGGGGCTTCTGAGCATTGTTTTCTCCAGAGTAGCATGAGAAGCTGTTTACACACTCCCCACGCACCCTCATCCCCACCCACGCCTTCGCCATCGGGTAACCAGCGTGCCCTGCCCACCCCTCCCTTCCCAGCATGACGGCCACTCCAGACCTTGTAGATGGCCTTCCTGGGGTCACCGTGGTGACCTCCCCTATGCTCACTGTGCTTCCCGCACCCATCTCCCTTCCCTTCCTTCATTGGTGGGCGGGGGTGCCTTTCCACAGGCATCTGCAGCTGAAGGATGGCTCAGGCAGAAGTCACAGCCGCACGCCCCAGCGACAGGGACTCAGAGCCTGCGTCGTCTCCCAGTTGAGCGATAAGGGACATCTTGGCGAGTGGTCGGGGCTCAGGAGGGCTAGGGCTTTCTCAGGCGAGGGGGCGCAGAGGGGTCTGCCTCAGTCCAGCCTGTCTCTCTGTTTGCTCAGCCCTCCCGTTGGTGGGAGGCCAAGTAGCCCTACTCCCCACACCTGCTTGGGCCGGGCACCAAGTCCTGGAACTGGGTCAGGGCGCCCCGTTCCACTGCGGACGCTGCCGGTGCCCTCTTTCTCTTCTCCCCGCTCCTGCCCAACCTCGGTGTCTGCCCTGCCCCTGCCACAGCCAATGCTTGTCCCTTAGTGCACACCTGGTGTCCCATGGTTCCCCCAGGTGTGGCCACCCGCTCAGCTCTGGCTCCACCCCCTCGGCCTGTCCCTCCTGTGCTCCGGGTTCGCCCCTCGCTCCCCGCGCTGTGTGGGTCAGTCCTGTATGGCTCAGCTCTGTCTCCACTGCCCCCAGCCTGGAGCTCCACACACACTAAAGCCTCTGCTATCAAGGTCCTCCGTCACTCTCCACCAGATGTCCTACGCTCTCCCTGCTCCCTGTCCCTTGTCTCCATCAGAGCCACACCGACCAGGCTACCAACCAGACCACCCAAGCACCGGCTCGCAGCACCTGAAAAGAAGGATACCACAATAAATATTTTTCAGTAGGTGGCAAAAGTTATTTTTGATGAAAACATATAATTAAGTTAACTTGGCAATTGAAGTAATTTAAAAAAGGGAATGTTTTAATTAAAAAAATTATTATCACTTGTTAAATTGTATTTATTATTTTTTATTTCTTAATTTTTTTTTTTTTGGAGAGGTTCTCTTTTTGCTATAGGGCACATGCGCTTGCCAGAAAGACAGAGAGACAGAAAGCAAGAAATCACCCCCCAGGGGGGATGGCCGCACTGCAATCCCTTCTCCTCCATTCTCCTCCTGGGATCTTTGGCATGCACGCACATGCGCCCAGTGTGTGTTTAAGCCCCCAGATTCAGGACTCGAACTACAGTCAACTACATGGGAGTCCAGTGACATAGCCATTACGGCAACTGCTGGTCCCACTATTTCTTAATTTTACCAGAGAGAAAAGGAAAGAGAGAAAGGAAGCAACCAGATCCAGGACTTGAACTGTGGTTGGCCATGTGGAAGTCTAGTGCCTTAACCACCACACCACCTGCCAGCGCCTACAATTTTTTTAAAAAGAAATATTTATTAAATTTTACTTATTATTATTATTATTTTTTAATTTTAATCTGACCAGAGAGCCATAGAGAGACAGAGAGAGAGGGAAAGTGAAAAAGCAGGCTGCTAGGTTAGGGACTCCAACCATGGTCAGCCATGTGGCGGTCCAACACCTCCACCACCACACCACCTGCTAGCCCCGGGTTTGTTTTCATTTTAACACTCATACATGTTTTAGATTATTTTGAAAATAAAAATTTTATTTTGGGTCCTGCAGGTGGCATGGAGATTAAGGCAGCTAGAATCTACATGGCCAACTTTGCAGTTCAAGTTCCAGACCCAGTGGCTTGAAAAATCACACTGGGCACGTGTGTGTGCACGCCCAAAATTCTGAAGGAGAATAAAAGAGAAGGGATTGGCGTGTGGCCATCCTGCCCCGGGGTAATTTTTTTTTTTTCCTTTTTTTTGGAGAGGTTTTTGCTATAAGGCGCGTGCACTCACCAGAAAGACAGAGAGAGACAGAGAAACAGAAAGCGAGAAATCACCCCCCCCAAGGGGATGGCCACGCCGCAATCCCTTCTCCTCCATTCTCCTCTCGGGATCTTGGACACACATGCACACGCGCCTGGCGTGAGTTTAAGCCACCGGATCCGGGACTCAAACTGCAGTCGACTACATGGGAGTCCAGTGACATAGCCATTACGCGAACTGCTGATCCCCCAGGCTAATTTCTCACCCTCCACCCGCTGCATCTGCCTCTCTCTTGTGAGTGCACACACCCTATAGCAAAGTTTTAAAAAATGATTTTGTATTATACATAGCAGAGATGGGAACCATAATCTTTAAAGGTGTCAGCTAGCCCTGCAGCCAAATCTCTTCCTACCTCTCACTAAACAGTGTAGTCTCAGTGTCGTCACTAACTGCTCCTCCCAGGGTCACCAGTGACCTTCGCATTGACAAACCCGAGGTCAGGCTTCACGCCCAGCTGTGGGCTTCTCAGCAGGAGCCGGCTCTACTCTGGAAAAGCTCTCCTGCAGTTCCTGTGACAGCTGCCCTTTTGGTTTCTCCTCTGCATCTTTACTATTTTTTATTCTTAATTGACACACGATAATTGTACATATTGGTGGAGTGGGTGTGATTTTTCAGTACAGGAATACAACGTGCGGTAATCCACTCAGGGTAATTAGCATATCTGTCATCTCAAACGTTGATCGCTACTTTGTGTTAGGAACATTCAAAATCCTCTTTTAGCTATTTTGACATGTATTATACAATAGCGTTAACTATAGTTACCTGCCATGCCGTAGAACACAAAATACTAATAGTCCCCCGACACTAGAACCGTTTCCTTTAATTTTGTATCTATTAACCAAGATCATCGCGATCCGAGCCCCGCTTCCCAGCGTTTAGTCACCACTATTCCATCATTACCTCCTATGAAGTCAGCTTTCTTTCCTTTCAGGTTTTGCTATAGAGTGTGTGCGCTCACCAGAGAGAGAGAGAGAGAGAGAGAGAGAGAGAAATAAAGGGAAAGCTAGAAGTTACCCCCACTCCCCCCCAGGAGGGATGGCCATTCTAGCCAAAGTACGTCAGATAACATTTTTCTTTTTCCTTTTTGGATTTGCCACAGGGCGCTTGCAGTCGTGGGTGAGAAAGAAAGTACTCCCTTCAGGAGGGACGGCCACACTTCACTCCCTTTTCCATTTTCTTCTTGGGAATTTGGGCATGCACGCACATGTGCCCGGGGTGTTTTTCAAGCCACTGGGTCCTGGACCCAAACCAGCAGTTGGTTACATGGAATCCAGCTGCCTTAACCACCGTGCCATTGGGTGACCCTCTATGTTTTATACATTATAAAACACATGTTTTCCTGTGCTTCATGTGTGTGTATAACATGGTAAGAAACACCAACAGCTCGCCTGTTCATTTTCCTGTTGCTGGGCATTTGGCTTCCTCTAGCTTTTGACCACTACAAATAAGGCTGGAACAGACATTGTGGTTCACGCAATCCGATTCTCGTGTCTACAAGTTTCAAACAGGTATTAACTCAGGAGTGGAAGCAGGCGGGGGCAGGCTCTGTGTGCGCATCTTCAACTTTACCAGATACTGCCGAACTTGCCCCCGAAGGGGTCGTACCAATGCGGTATCCCATCGCCATCGGCAGGGTACGTCGACGTCTTTTATTATGACACAAACGTCCTGTGACCTCTCGGACTCCTTCAATTGCTTTCTCTCTTTTCCTGAGCAGCCAAACCACGCATGCGCACCTGCCCACGTTAGGCGCGGGTGAATCTCACTCCCTGGGCGCTGCGGTGGGAAACACTCACGGGGAGCTCCGTGTGCTGTGCCCTGACAGATGGAAACAGGAGGAGGAAGGGAGCCCAGAAGACGAACGTCCCCTCCTCTCTCTGTTCCGAAGTGTGGCTCCTCCTTGGAACCCTTCTCCCGTGAAGCATGACCGTGTTTAATGAACACCCTGTCTCTTGGAAGCGTGTTGCAAAGCAACGAAGGCGCGATGGCAAGTCACGTCTTTGTAGCTTTCCCCGCGTCGCTCTTCCCTCCCTCACCTTCGGTGTCCCCAACTAGCACACCCAAAGAAAGCATTGATTCGCTGACCCTCATCTCGGACTCCAGCCCAGCTTTCAAGAGGATCCAGGTGGAGAAAATTGCCATCACCTCACTCCCTCACCTACTCTTGAGGTTGTCAGACCTTTTGGGCCCGGCCCGAGGGACAGAAGCATTGGGCTGCTCAAGGAAAGATGGATCCCACATGGCAACTGTAGTTCAAATCCCTGGCCTGGTCAGCCTGAAGCACCCAGCGTGGGAGTACCCAATGCCAAGGCTGGAGGACGAGAGGAGAGGCGTCTCAGCACAGTCAGGCCCTGTGGGGGCGCTCCCCCTCTCTCCCTCTCTCCCTCATATGTATGTGCTCTATTATAAATAAAAAGAAATAGGTAAAACTATATTGCCATTTTGTTGAGTTTATCTCCTTGTGGTTATTTTTTAAAAAAACAGAATTATTTTATTTAACTATTATTTTAATTTGAGCAGAGAAGGACAAAGTGAGAGAGAGAGAGAGAGAGACAACGTGAGAGAGCCCTCCACCAGGTCTGGATCTTTTTTTTTGAGAGTTTTTTTTTTTTTTTTTTTGCTATAGAGTGCGTGCACTCGCCAGACAGACAGAGAGAAACAGAGAGACAGTGAGAAATCACCGAGATCACCCCCTAGGGGGCAGGGTCACGCCGCAATCCCTTCTCCTCCATTCTCCTCTCGGGATCTTGGGCATGCACGCACACGCGCCCGGCGTGAGTTTTAAGCCACTGGGTCCGGGACGCGAACCGCGGTCGACTATGTGGGATTCCAGTGACATAGCCATTACGCTAACTGCTGGTTCCCCAGGTCTGGATCTTGAACCACAGTCGGCCATGTGAGAGTCCAGCGCCCTTAACCACCACGCCATCTGCCAGCCCCTCCTTGTGGTTTTAATTGGAATTTTCTTGATTACTAGTGAGATTGGCCAACTTTTCATAAGTTTATAGGCTATGGAATTTCCTCACTTGTGCAGTGCTTAAGTTTTTAAAATCCATTTTTCTATTGGGCTGTTTTTTCCTTTAAATTGATTTGAAAGATAAGCTAATTGTCATTTTTAATTGCCAGAGGGTGCATGCCCTTTCCTGAGAGAAATCAAAAGCTAGAGAGGGAGAGAGAGAAAGTACCTCCCAACAGGTGTGGTCAGGCTTCAATCCGTCCTCTATTTCTCCACCCTGTCGGGACTGGCGGCACGCACACACATGTGCCCTATGTTTTTTTCAAGCTGCTGGGGCCAGGATTTGAACTGTGGTCGACCATGTGGGATCTGGTTCCCTTAACCACCAGGCAGTGGGGCTGGCTGTGGTTAATCACTGCTACAGAACACTCTAAAATTCAGTGACATAAAACCACCATTTTTCCTAGGCTCGTGGATTCTATGTCATGAATTCAGACAGGACAAGGAGGTATGACTGTGTCTTCTCTGAGATGTCTGGTGCTTCACCTGGGAAGACTCCAAGTCTGGGGGTGACTCGGGGGTGAAGGGGAAAGATTATCACTAACATCTGCCGGTCAGCGCGGCTGCTGTCTGGGAGCTCGGCTGGGCGGGTGGTTGGGACACCTTCCTGCAGCTTCCCTGCGCGGTCCGGGCATCCATGCTGCTTCCAGCACACGCCTCGGCGAAGTCAGAGTTCTTACACGTCAGCTCGGGGCTTCAAGGGCAAGTGTCCCGAGCAAATCAGGCAGGAGCTGCATGGCCCAGGACGCTGTGCAGTGTTCTGCTGTACTCCGTTAAGAGTGAATCTCGGGGGCCAGCAGGTGGCATGGTGGTTAAAGGCGCTGGATTCCCACATGGCCGACCTCAGTTAGAGTCCTGGACCTGGTGGTTTGCTTTCTCACTTTCCCTTTCTTTGTCTCTGATCAATTTTTTTTTAAAGAGATTTTTGCTATAGGGCGCATGCGATTGCCAGACAGACAGAGAGAGACAGAGAGATAGAAAGCGAGAAATCACCCCCCCAGGGAGGATGGCCACACTGCAATTTCTTCTCCTCCATTCTCCTCTCGGGATCTTGGGCATGCACACACACACGCCCGGCATGAGTTTAAGCCACTGGGTCCGGGACTCGAACCACAGTCGACTACGTGGGAGTCCAGTGACATAGCCATTACACTAACTACTGGTCCCTCTGATCAAATTTTAAAAATGATAATACTAATAACAAATGGAATTAAAATAAAAGAAAAAAAGAGTGAATCTCTAAGGAGAGCGGACATAGACCTTACTTCTCCACGTGTCAAGGTCACATTGTCCAGTAGCACGCAGGGTGGGAGATACTGCTGCGGTTGCCTTCAGAAAATACATCTGCTAGTCCTCGATTGATCGTATAACCTACCACTGTCTTCCTCCACTCTGAGGGTTCGTTTTTGTCTTCCTTGATGACTTTTTGAAGAATTATTTTGTTTAACTTTATTTTATTTATTTATTTGTTTATTTATTTTTATTGGACCTGGAGAGGGACAGAGTGAGAGAGAGAGGGAAAGTGAGAAAGTGAGCCCCCAGGCCTGGGACTGGAATGGCAGTTGGCCATGTGGGAATCCAGCGCCCTTATCTACCACCAGCCACTTGCCAGCCCCAATGATGACTTTTTTCCAACAGAAGTTTACTTTAATTTAGTGAAACAATCAATCGTTTTCCATGGCTGGTACTTTAGATGTCTTAAGAACACTGAGGACCCAGCCACAGGGGTGCAGGTGGCAGGTGCTGCTGTGCTCTACGGAAGCCATATGGAAGGACTCTGGGATCGGATCCCAGGTCAACCTGAACACACTGAGCGCCTTGTGAGCACGCTGGAAGGCTGGGAGATCCAGTGTGACAAGATCCTGTTAGGGGTTCCTGTCTCCCTTTCCCCGTTCTTAAATAAATGCACTTTAAAGGGAAAAGAAGAAGAAGAAGAAGAAGGAGAAGAAGAAGAAGAAGACGATGAGAACGACTGAGACCATGGAGCCCTTCTCGCATCATTCTTCTAAGAGCTTTATGGTTTACCTTTCACATGCAGGTGTTTACGCAGTTATGCAGTTTACTGCCATCGGACTCCTAACCACGAGTCTTGGTATCTGGTAAAGCGCATCTTTCCACCATTTTTGTTTTCTTTAAAATGACATTGGATTTTTTTTTTCTTTTAGTTTTATATGCATTCACTTGAAAGAGAGTTAAAGAGAGAGAGAGAGGGGAAAGTGAGAAGGCACCCCCCACGGGGCATGGTCACACCTCCATCCCTTCTACTCTTCTCTCTCCTTTCAGGATTGGGCACACATGGGCCCAGTGCGTTTCTCAAGTCCCTGGATCTGGAACTCAAACCGCAAGCCAGTCCTGTGGGCCCCAGCCACTTTAGCCACCAGACCACGGGTTGGTCTTACTGGATTTTGTCAAATGTTTTTTTTTTTTTCCTGTTTTTAATAGGATAGTCTTATATTTTTTCTTTAATAGTGAATTACATTGATTGATTTGTTTAAAGAAAGATTTTTGCTATAGGGTGTATGCACTTGCTGGAGAGACAGAGAGAGATGGATAGAAAGCGAGAAATCAGCCCCAGGGAGGACGACCACGCCGCAATCTCTTTTCCTCCATTCTCCTTTCAGGGTTTTTGGGCCCGCACACATGAGTCCAGCATGAATTTTAAGCCACTGTGCACACATGAGCCCAGCATGAATTTTAAGCCACTGGGTCTGAGACAGGAACCCCAGTCAACTACGTGGGAGTCCAGCGACATTACCACCTGCTAGTTCACACTGATGGATCTTTTAAATGTCAAAGTAAAAATCGGTTTCATTATATTATTACTTCTGCAAACTCTATTTTATGGTGGTTTATTTCGTCTTGGTAAATTTTCTTTCTTTTTTTTTTTTTTTAAATTGTCAGGCGTGCACACTTGCCAGAGAGATGCAGAGAGACAGAGAGAGGGAGAGAGATGGAGAGGAGAAAGCAACCCCCAGTGGGGCATGATCATGTCACAGTCTCTCCTCTATTTCTTCATCCTGTTGGGGTTTGAAAATGCCACGTGCCAGTGGTGTTTTCCAAGCCACTGACATCAGGCTTCTAGCAGCATGGCTGGCCATACAGGAGGCATCTGGCTCCCTTAGACATTAAGCTATGGGCTGGCCCAAGTTTCCTTTTTTAGTTGATTGCTCATATTTGATGAAAAGTAACCTGTAAGGGGGCCGGCAGATGGCGTTTCGGTTAAGGGCGCTGGACTCCCACACAGCTCCCTGGTGGCTTGCTCTCGCACTTTCCCTCTCTCTCTCTCTCTCGCTCTGTCCCTTTCTGGTCAAATAAAAATAAATAAATAAATAAAGTTAAATTTTAAAACAATTCTTTAAAGAAAATGAACCTGGATGACTGAGGTCATACATTTGAACCTCAAATTCCTGAGAGGACAGGTTCACGGTTAAAACCGCTCCAGGAAGGCTGGTGTTGTCATCATTACTGCTTTCCCTCAACGTCACAGCAGAGACGGGCACTGTCCTCCCCATGGCACCTCCCTTCCATGTGGCTGTCTCGCTGATTCCAGCTCTTCGTGTCCATTTCAGGCCCCTACAGATTTGCCTTGGTGTCTCGTGGTCCTAACAAAGTGCTTTAGTGTGTATTTGTGGAGATTCATCTAGAACCAATGTATTTTCAGGCAGGAGGGCTTCTCAAAACACCTACTGGGCCATACTACTAAAAGCAGAAGTCTTTTTTGTTACGAGATCTTCGAGAGTGTTACGACATGTGACATTGCCAACTTGATCTAAACTGTTAGGTCATTTTTCTTAATGGACCTGGCAACCCCATATATGGGAAAGTTAATGTCCAAAACCTTTCCGTTTCAGTTCTTCCTCTAAGATTCTGTAATTTTGCTTAGGGGAGAGACTAGAAGTGGGGCAGAACCAGAATAATATCCCCATAATCACACAAGCCAGGCCAGTTCCTTGGGAACCAAGAGTAAGCTCCTGTGCTACAGCTGAAATAAGTCCCCGGAAATGATCACCCACAGTCTAACTGGGTAATTGAGCAACTGAAGAGTGGAAGATTAAGGTACGATGATGTATTGAACTCAGGGAACTATCATAAGGATTAATACAGCATTCATTATAATTACATTGGCTATTGACCACAGGAACTAACCGATTTTTACTGAAACATTAAAACCCTTAATGGTGGTAGCTATTTGCGGGGCGAGTGTGGAAGTATTGGCAATTACTCCAGGGACAGTGTGCATCTGGAAGATTTTATTGGTGCTATACCAGTTGCAGTCAGAAATAACTTTTTTTTTTTTGGAGAGGTTTTTGCTATAGGGCGCGTGCGCTCGCCAGACAGACAGAGAGAGACAGAGAGACAGAAAGCGAGAAATCACCCCCCAGGGGGGATGGCCACACCACAATCCCTTCTCCTCCATTCTCCTCTCGGGATCTTGGGCACGCACGCATATGCGCCCGGCGTGAGTTTTAAGCCACTGGGTCTGGGACACGAACCGTGGTCGACTACGTGGGAGTCCAGCAACATAGCCATTACGCTAACTGCTGGTCCCCAGAAATAACTTTTTCGTGTGTCTCCAGGTTTCAAAAGTTTTCCGAGAGAAGGGACACTGGGTCATGGGTGTCCCATGAGAACGGATCCAGAATATGAAGTTTCTTATGAACAGAAGGGATTAAGTTTCAGAAAAGTATTATATTTTTCTTTTTAAAAAAGAAATGGCCAGAGAGTGTGTACACTCAGCAGGGAGGAGAAACACCTGTCAGTGGGGCATGGTCACGCTGCAATCCCTTTCCTTTATTTCTTTATGCCATTGGGGTTTTGGCACACATGCACACAGGCCCAGTATGTTCCTTGAGCTGCCAAGGCCCAAATTTGAATCCCAGCGGGCCATGTGGGATCAGGCGCCCTACACGGTGTTTAACCACTGTGCTGTGGGGTGCCCCGAAAGGTGTTTTACATATATATATGTATCATATATGTGTAATGTGTATATATTTTTTATAGGGCATTTGTGCTCACTAGAGGCAGAGACAGAAAGTGAGAAAGCACCTCCCAGGGAGGATGGTCATGCTACAATCCCTTCTCCTCCATTCTCCTCTTGGAATTTTGGACATGCACACACACACTTTTGGCGTGTTTTTCACGCTGCCAGGACTCAACTGGTACAACTGGCTATGTGGGAATCAGCTTCCTTAACCACCACGCCACTGGCATTGTGTTTCCTAATTTTAGTTTCCATCTAATTCTAGTTTCCTCATTTTAAAAAATGTTTAAGGATTATTTTACTTATCTTTATTTAATTAATCTATTTCAGTTTGACCAGAGAGGGACAGAGAATGAAAGAGAGAGAGAGAGGGAGAGAGAGAGGGAAAGTGAGAAAGCAAGCTCCCAGGTCTAGGACTCGAACTGTGGTTGGCTGCGTGGGAGTCCAGTGTCCACAACCACCACACCACATGTTTTTATTTATATTTCATGGGTGAATGAGACACAGAGAGAGAGACAGAAAGAGACAGACAGCACCCTCAGTAGGTTCTTGACACTGTGGAATACCCCATCAGCTAGCCCCAGATCATGGACATGTCCAAGGAGGTCTCCAGGACCTAGATTATTATTATTTTTTTTAAAAAAGAACTATTTAATTTTATTTGTTCATTTATTTACTTTATTTTGAGCAGAGAGAGACACACACAGAAAGAGAAAGTGAGAAAACAAGCCACTGGGTCTAGGACTTGAACCATGGTCAGTCATGTGAGAGTGTCTAGCGCCTTAACCACCACGCCACTTGCTGGTTCAGACCTAGTTTCTTTTACTGACTTAAAAAGAAAAATTGTAACTGGAAAAAAAAAAGAAAGAAAAAAGATGAGCAGAGGAACAGTATAGTAGCTGGAAGGGGAACTCTGGAAAAGTTTTTGCCTTCATCTTTTTTTTGGGGGGGGATAATATGGCATCTCTGGATGCTGGTGGCAACTTCCACTGGAGAGTGGTTCTCAGTGACATGCAAAAGAGAGCTAGGGAAATCACAGGCACGAAGTGAGGGCACAGGCGGGCCCTGGAGAGACAGCAGAGGGTCTGCGTAAGGTGCCGACGGACCGGCCGGGAGCAGCAGCTTGTGGACCTTCTCTCCCGGTGGCCTGCGTTTCTGAAATAAGAAATAAGGTCATCAGCAGAGAGGCAGGATGGGACACTTACACAGAGGGAGGGAAAGATGTGAAATAATTAACTCAGAGAGTAGGACAGTTAATGGACTAGAAAAACGTAGAATAATTGTGAGGAAGTTAAGTGCCCACTTGGGGTACGTGGTCATGAATTTAAAGTAGTCCCATCGACACAGTTGCGTTTCTTTGGCCTATGTGGGAGCACTGGTGTAAACACGGGAGAACTGAATTTCACCAGGGTTTGGCTTTTGGCAAGCACATGATACAAACTGAGATCCACCCAAGGGAGTTGGGGGTGTTTGCAACTGTTGTGATTAGATATGGGATTTGAACTGGGGCAAGAAGTGAATTAGCCAGTCTGGGCTGCTTGAATGACATTTATTTTCTCACAGTCCAAGATCACGGTACAAGCAGTGATAGCTTCTGGGGAGGTGTCTTCCTGGTTTGCAGACATCTGTGTTCTCGCATCCTCACGTGGTCTGTCTTCTGTGAGTGTGCAGAGAGGTCTCTGGTGTTTCCTCCTGTTCTTTTTTTTAAAAAGATCATTTAATCTTTAATTTTATTAATTATTATTATTATTTTCAATTTGACCGGGGCGGGGGGAAGACAGCAAGACACCCAGTCTAAGACTTGAACCATGATTGTCCACATGGAAGTCCAGCACCTTAACCACCATGCCACCTGCTGGCCCCTCTTGTTCTTATAAGGGCACCTGTGCTACTGGATTAGGGCCACCCTTATGACTGCATTTAATTGCCTCTTTACAGGCCCTTTTTTAACAATACAGTCACATCAAGGGTTTTGGCTTTTAACGTATGAATTCTGAGGGGTCATAATTCAGTTTAGAACAGGAAGGAAGCAGTCCATGAGGGAGAGAGTGAAAAGTTGGTGAGGTTGTGGATTGTGGACAATGACCACTGGAGTTGAAGTAGTGGGTGTGAGCTACAGAGAGTGGATGGAGTGCATAGCCTTGGGATTATAGAGGGGCTGCACAAATTCGTAATGACAAAATTGTGGGTAAGATCTTGAGAATGAATGGCTGAGTTAGGATGGAAAGACCACTGGAGAAGAGGATGCCAGGGCACCAAGAGGACAAAGCATTAGAAAGCCAAGGTTAAGGCGCTGGATCCCACATGGCCAGTTTCAGTGGCTTGAGAATCATCCCGGGTGTACGTGCAGGTTTTCTCAGGCCAATGTACTTTAACTCCCCTTAGCAAAAATCTGAAAGAGATGGGGCCAGCAGGTGGCGTGGTGGTTGGGGGGCTGGACTCCTACATGGCCAAGTGCAGTTCAAGTCCCAGACCTGGGACTTGCTTTCTCGCTTTCCCCTTCTCTCTGTCTTTGGTAAGCACACATGCGCTATAGCAAATTAAAATAATAATAATAGTAACATTAAATAAATAATTCTGGGGGGAAAAAATCTCTTGAAGAAATTTGTAAAAAAGCACTGTCCGGTGTGTACTGAAATCCCAGACATGATCACAGGAGTGGTGTTGCAGAGTGATAGCCAGCTAGCTGTTAAATCTTCAAGAAAGGAGGGAAAATAGCCTGAGGTAAAATAGATAATGGGAATGAGGTCAGGCTAAGTGGGAAAACACAACATGCACAAACGCGGGGGTCACAGAAGACGTCTGCCATCCAGGTAACCAAGGGTGGCACAGACGGGATTCTCCAAAAGCAGGTGCTGAGATGTAGTTTGAGACACAAGAAATTTAGCTGGGGTTCTGGCCTGGTGGCCTAGCGGTTAAGGGAGCCGGGTGTGCATGCCCCGAATCTCGATAGAACGGAGACATGGGAGAGAGAGGAGTTAGACCCTACCATCCACCCTATAGGTAGACAGAGTAAGGGCCCCAAAAGGAAGAAATCTCTGTATTTTCCCTCTATGGTCTGGTTAATGTACAATTGTATGACTTTTTTTGGGGGGCATGGGGTGGGGTGGGTTGGTATAGAGTGCATGTGCTTGCCAGAAAGACAGAAAGTGAGAAATCACCCTCCCGGAGGGATGGCCACATCTCAATCCCTTCTCCTCCATTCTCCTCTTGGGATCTTGGGCATGCACGCACATGCGCCCAGCGTCAGTTTAAGCCACCAGGTCCGGACCTTGAACCGTGGTCGACTAAATGGGAGTCCAGCAACATAGCCATTACACTACCGGCTGGTCCCAAGAATGTATGACTTCTTTGCAATAAAGCAGGAGATAGGGATGTTGAACACACAGGGCAAAGCCAAGATGGAGTCACAATAGCTAAGTTTTCACAGCCAAAAGCTGACTGCATTGGGACCCAAAGCAACTGTAGCTAAGCAACAGTTTCTATTTAGTAACTGTATTCTGACAAGAAGTACAGAACACTATGGTCTGCTGATCACACAAAGAATAGAGCAATAAATCACGCAGACTACCATTTTCAAAAACCCTCTTCCTTATCAGAAAGCCAACCTGTTGCTCTGGCTGCTAGATGGAAACCTTCGCCTCTAGCTCCTCTTCAACAACACTTCAGGAGAATACCTGCCTGGAAGCTCTGTTCTTCCTTCTCTCTCTTAATAAACTCCACTTTGCTATCCTCTCTGTGTCTGCGTCTCTAATTCTTTGTGAGCGTCAGACAAGAGCTGGCATGGGTGTTGGGTCTAATCACTCCCCACACTCCTGCAGTAACACAATCATGCCCTACTGGGCAGGGGGTGCCTTCTCGCTCTCCCTTTCTCTCTCTCTGATGACCGCGTGTACCCTGGCAATGAAAAAGGAGACGTTTTAGTGGGGACCACCTCTTATAAAGGAGAAGAAGCGGAGAGCATGGGGGAGAACTTGAAGCAAATGCAGGCCCCAAGAAGCCTCAACCAACCCAGCAGGGAGCTCTGGAGCAAACACCACACATCAAAGTGTCCTAAGTTAGGCCAAAATAGCTGAGCCTTTACTTGTCGCCAGATATGGATGGTTGGGAAGCATCTGACCTTGTGTGAGACAGCTCTCTGCACACCAGGCAGATCCCGAAATAGCTGACAGCTGGAGGCTGTCTGCCCGGCTGAGCAACAAGTTCTTCCTTGGAGGGGGATCTGGGAGGTGCATCTCTGTGCTCCGGAGAGGCTCATATTTCATTCTGCACAAATAAAGAACCCCTGCAGATGAATATCAGCTTCTGGGTTGCCAAGAACAATAGTGGCTGCCTACATGGGAATCTCTTCACTTTCCAAGTAACAGTATAGATCATAGGTCAGCAAATTATGTCCCATGGGCTGCACACCTGCTTTGTAAATAAAGATCTATTAGAACAATGACACACATGGGGGACCAGCAGGTGATGTGATAGTTAAGGAGCCGACGCTCCCACATGACCAACCACAGTCGAGTCCTAGACCTGGTGGCTTGTTTTCTCGCCCTCCCCCCAGCCCTGCCCCGTCTGTCTCTCTTGGTCAAATTAAAATAAATGAATGAATAAATAAAAATGAAATAATTCTAAAAAAAGAACAAAGACACACCCGTTTGTTCACGCCTTTATGGTTGCTTGCATGATGCAATGGCAGCTTTGAGTAGCGACGGAGATAGTTTACAAGCCTAAAATAGTTACCCTCTGACACTTAAGTAAGTTTGCAGGGTCGGTAGGTGGCACGGTGGTGAAGTCACTGGATTCACACATGGGTGACTGTGGTTTAAGTCTTGGACCTGAAGGCTTGAAAATCACACCACTGGGCGTGTGTGCATACCCAGGATCCTGGGAGGAGAATGGAAGAGAAGGGATTTCAGAGTGGCCATCCCCCTCAGGCCCTCTCTGTCTCTGTCTTTCTGGCCGAGCACATGTGCCCTAGGGCAAAAACCTAGTTTTATTTACTTATTTATTGATTTATTTTTTGCTGAATCTTGATAAAGAAAAAGATAAAAACAAAAACTCCATTCTCAGCATAGCTAGATGATAGAGAATTCCTAAATGAGGAGTGATGGCGTCTGCCCCGTGGCAAAAACCACTGGAGGCTGGAGGATGGCGGCGTCCAGAATTCCTAAACGCGAAGGTACCTGTAAGTAGAAAAATAAATACCAAAGCCCAGCGAGATGGCTCCCGGATCCTGTTGCACGGCTCTGGAGAGCAAGGGCAGTTCTGGAAGAGCTACGGAGAAGAGGGGCGGCTGTCCGAGGGTCAGAGGTCGGTCTGAGATCACCGTGGTAGAGAGAAAGTCTCCCCGACCAGGAGAATACTGAAAAGGACTCCTGGCAGATCAGAGTACGCCAGCCCCGACAGCCAGGAGCACCAACAAAGGCTCCACAGCCCGAGGAGGCCATCTCAGACAAAAAGGAGCTTCTGGTGAATAGAATGCAGAATCTCCAAGGGAGATTAGGTGGTGAAGAGGAAAAGAATCAAAAGAGGAAAATGTAGGGCATGCGACACAAAACAGAACCAAAGAAATGCAGGACATAAAGTTCCCACCACGCGCGCACACACACACACACAGCCATGAAAGCAGCAGTTCTCAAACTATTTTGGTCTCAGGACTTCATTACTCTGAATGTTTGAGTACTCTTAAAGCTTTTCTATTTGTGGGACACATCCATCAACTTTTACTATATTCGACATTTAAGCTGAGAACTTAAAAATTATTTTAGAAATTAACTTAAAAGCAAAATAATAAATCTAGTATATATTAACATAAGTCATTTTTAAATGACAAAGAATTTTCTTTTCTTGTTTTTTGGGGGGGAGGGAGAGGCTTTTTTGCTATAAAACAGAGAGACAGAAAGCAAGAAATCACCCCCTGGGAGGGTGGCCACGTTGCAATTCCTTCTCCTCCATTCTCCTCTCAGGATATTGGGCACACATATGCATGCGCCTGGCATGCGTTTAAGCCACTGGGTCCAGGACTCGAACTGCGGTAGACCACATGGGAGCCTAGCGACATAGCCATTACACCAACTGATGGTCCCATTTTTTTTTTTTAAAGAGATACTTTTGCTATAGGGCACGTGGACTCACCAGAGAGAGTCAAAGAGACAGAAAGCAAGAAATCATCCCCTAGGGGAGATGGCCACACCACAATCCCTTTTTCTTCTCTTGGAATTTTGGGAATGCACATGCACCTGGCATAAATTTTAAGCCACCAGGTCTAGGACTCAAATTGTGGTCAATTATGTGGGAGTCCAGTGACATAACCATTTTATCATCTGCTGGTCCTAAAAATTCTATTTTCTAAAACAAAAAATTGCATAAGAGGAGTGGCATACGGAACCAACAGTTGACGTAATAGCTATGTCGTTGGACTCCCATTCAGTCGCCTGCGGTTCGAGTCCCGGACTCAGTTGCTTAAACTCACGCCAGGCACATGTGTGTGCATGCCCAAGATTCCGAGAGGAGAATGGCATGGTGGTTAAGGCGGCTGTATCTCACATAACTGACAGGGCAGTTAGAGTCTCAGATCTGGCAACGTGAAAAACACCACATGTGAGGCATGCCCCAAATTCCAAGAGGATAATGGCAGAGAAGGGACTGCAGTGTGGCTGTTCTCTCTGGGTGGTGGTTTCTCACTTTCCCCCTCTCTCTCTCCCTGTCTCTGACTCTCTGGTAAGTGCACATGTCCTATAGCAAACTGAAAAAAAGAAGGAAGAAAAAAAAGAAACACACACACACACACACACACACACACACACACGCACAAGGCTGAGTTGCCAGATTTTCCAGACAGCTGAGCACACGGGGTGTCTGGAGGGTGGAACGCAGAGGGGGCATGGAAGCTCCGGCACCTTCCGTGGACTTGTCCTGTTCGTCTCTTCGTGCAGCGTTCATCAGCGTACTTAGTACTTTCCTCGATGACAAACTGGCAGAAGTAAGTACAGCATTTTCCCGAGTTCTGTGAACCTGGCATATTGGAGAGGGAACTCCCGTTTACAGTCAGTTGGTCGGAACCTGGGGTTTGCGATTGGCACCAGAAGTCGGGGGCTGTCCTGTGGGGCTGAGCCCTCAACCTCTGACCTGACGCCATCTTCAAGGAGAGTACCAGCATGGAAGGGAAGTGGAGGACACCCAGCAGTGTCCCCCGCAGAATCGCTTGCTTGGTGAGGGGG
Organism: Tupaia belangeri chinensis; assembly: GCF_000334495.1. Lineage (NCBI taxonomy): Eukaryota > Metazoa > Chordata > Mammalia > Scandentia > Tupaiidae > Tupaia > Tupaia belangeri. Next base: position 1,790,845 of record NW_006159889.1, read on the forward strand.
CACCTCCCACACATTTGGTCACAGAGGGTGCTGAGTTGTGAGAGTAAGGTGAGAGAAACGGATTGGTTTTCTTCTATGTCGTCAGAGGGTGATGTGTGTGTGGTTTACTCTTTATTTTTATTTTTTAAAGAATTATTTATTATTATTACTTAATTTGCTACAGGGCATGCACACTCTCCAGAGAGTGAGGGAAAGTGAGAAAGCAAGCCGTCAGGTCTGAGACTTGAACTGTGGTTGGCTGTGGAGGAGCCCTCTCTGTGCCTTAACTACCGTGCCACCTGCTGGGGCCACTCTTGATTTTTTTACCATATCATACACACACGTGTGCACATGTGTGAAGCAAAAATCAGAGAATGGGGAGGGGGGCCTACAATGGAATAGAGAAACAAAATAAATTAAATGTATTTCAAATAAATAATTTAACAGTGCTGACAAAAAAAAAAAATAACTAGTTCAGTTAACTTCAGACCATAGAATCTTGAGTATATAATTTTCCAGTCAAAGAAAATGAAATACTAAGGTCTCCTTTTTTAAATAATTATTTATTTATTATTATTATTGTTAATATTATTTTTCACATGAGGTTTGCCAGAAAGACAGAGAGAGAGAGAGAGAGAGAGAGAGAGAAAGCAAGCCCAGGTCCGGGACTCAAACCATGACCAGCTATGTGGAAATTCCAGCACCTTAACCACCATGCCACTTATTGGCCCTTAAGGTCCTTTTAATACTGAGATCTGGTTTGTTTGTGGCAATGGTATGGGGTAGAGATTTTGAAATTTTTAAAAAGTTTCTTTCATGAGAGAGAAAGAGAAGTACCCCCGACAGGAGTACCATGCCACAAGTCCCCCTCACCCTCACCATCCCTCCAGCCTGCCAGGATCATGGCCATGCCCATGCGCGTGCTCGGCGTTCAGAACTTCCCACGGCCCAAACCAAGGCCTTCCCGTATGGCTCCAGGGTCGAGCAGGAGTGCTCCACTCCCTGCTCCACTGCAGCCGATCTGAAATTATTTTTTTCGTTGTATTTCAGAACTGAACAAATAGGCCCTAATTCTCATTATTGGAGAAGTTACGAGTATAGAAAGAGCAGCAGTTGAATTAATCGTGTATAACTGGAATGGAACAGGCAGTGGTGGTACTAACCCCTCCTGGTCTGTACACGTGTGTATAGCTACGTATGAGCATCTCCCAGCTTGGTCCACTGAGGATCTAAGCACTGTGGCACCTCAGCAGTGAGGAGCTCGGGACTCAAACTGTGGTTGACTACGTGGGAGTCCAGTGACATAGCCATCACGCCATCTGCTGGTCTGCAGATCTTGATTTTTAACTCCATACTGAAAGAAACCAGAGGGCCCAGCAGATAGTGTGGTACTTAGAATGCTGGATCTCATGTGGCTGACTCTATGGTTCAAGTTCTAGACCCAAGAGCCTGGAAAACACACCAGGCATGTGTGCCCAGAATCCCGAGAGGAGAATGGTGGAGAAGAGACTCTCTCACTCTCCCTCTCTGTATGTGTCTCTCTGTGTCTCCCTGGCCAGCACACGCACCGTATGGCAAAAAAGTGTTCAAGACTAAAAATTTAAAAAATAAACAAAAAATAAAGCCAGGTTCTAAGGCTCAGTCAGGGAAAGTACGGCGTGAACTTGTAATATCTCATTGTGACAAACACTCAGGAAATAGAGTGACGATGACATGCCACGAGGACATGGGAGCCAGCATGTGTATAAAGAGAATATCCTTGTTTTTAGGAAAATACACTAAAGTTTTTTTTTTTTTTTGGTTTGTTTGTTTTGAGAGGTTTTGGCTATAAGGTGCGTGCGCTTGCCAGAAAGACAGAAAGACAGAAAGACAGAAAGTGAGAAATCACCCCCAAGGGGGATGGTCACGTTGCAATTCCTTCTCCTCCGTTTTCCTCTCGGGATTTTGGGCATGCACACACACGCACCCAGCATAAGTTTAAGCTACCGGGTCTGGTACTTGAACCACAGTTGACCACATGGGAGTTCAGCGACATAGCCATTATGCCATCTGCTGGTCCCAGGGAAATACACTAAAGTTTTTGTTTTTTGTTTTTTGTGTTTTTTTGAGAGGTTTTTGCTATAGGGTGCATGCGTTCACCAGAGAGAGACATAGAGACAGAAAAGGAGAAATCACCCCCAGGGGGATGGCCACACCACAATCCCTTTTCCACCATTCTCCTCTCGAGATTTTGGGCACGTACGTACACGTGCCTGGTGTGTTTTAAGCCACCGGGTCCGGAACTCCACCATAGTTGACCACATGGGAGTCCAGCGACATAGTCATTACACTAACTGCTGGTCCCTAAAGTTTTAAAGGGTAGATAGATAAAGCAATTATGGTTAAAATGTTAACAATTGGGGCCAGCAGGTGGCGTGGTGGTTCAGGTGCTGAACTCCCTCCCATATGGCCAACTGAGGTTCCAGTCTCAGACGGGTGGCTTGCTTTATCACTTTCTCTTTCTCTTTCTCTCTCTCTGTTGGTCTCTCTCTGGTAAGCACACATGCCCTACAGAAAATTAAAAAAGGGTAGTAACAATAATAAATAAAAATTAAATGTTTTTAAAAAACAAAAATGTTAACAATTGAAGAATCTGAATGGAGGGTAATCTGAGTGGAAATTCTTTGTAGTATTCTTGCAATTTTCTGTACATCTGAAATTACTTTGAAATAAATTTACAAAATTGGGGGACCAGCAGTTGGCATATATACATACATATACATATACAATAGCATTAAAAAAGTACAGTTCAAGTCCAGCAGGTGGTGTGTTGGTTAAGGTGCTGGACTCCCACATGGCCGACTGTGGTTCGAGTCCCGGACCTGGAGGTTTGCTCTCTTTTTCTAGTGAGTGTGCATGCCCTATAGCAAAGTTTAAATAACTTAATTTAATAATTCTTTAAAAATAAATCAATAAAATAAAGATCATGGGGCCAGCAGGTGGCGGAGTGGTTAAGGTGCTGCCCTCCCACGTGGCCAAGAACTGATATCATCCTGGATCTGGTGGCTTGAAACACCAGGCATGTGTGTGCGAGTGCCCCAAATCCCAGGAGAATGGAGAAGGGACTGCGGTGTGGCCATGCCCCCAGGGGGTGAATTCTCACTTGCCATCCCTCTATCTCTCTGTCCCTTCAGCAAATGCACACACCCTACGGCAAAAACCTTAAAGAAACCTGTGCAGAGGGAGGCACCGCTCTGCTACATCTGACTCGGATCTCCTAACCTGATCAGTTCCGTGACAATGGTTGTCACAGGATGTTGAAACGACTGTCCCTGCTATTGCAGTGGGGTAGCTAGGACCAAAGCTGAGGACGAAGCAGCACCAGGTGCCCCAGATCCTGAAGAAACCTGCAGGGCGAGCCACCCTGCTGTAGACTTCAGAGACAGCTCAACTCGCTCTGTCGCCCCATCACACCATTTCCTCCTCTCTGCATAAGCAGAAGACGAGGGAGGAAGGAGAGGAAAAGAGGCATGATCCAACAGGAGTGTGTGGCCTAGGGAGAAGAGCTACGGATTTCCTTTTCCCTTCACATGGAGGAGGAGGAGGAGAAGGAGGAGGAGGGAAGATCCATACCCAGTTCCAGGCCAAGTATGGGGATCCCAGGAGAATCACTTGTGGAGATCCTGAAGGTAATCACAAGAAGAGGAAACCACACAAGAAGACAAATTTACAGACAGACGCTAAGGAGAACCCGGGAGAGAGAGAGAGAGAGAGAGAGAGAGAGAGAGAGAGGCATGGAAAGACAGACCCTAGTCCAGTTTAATGCACACCTCTTCCAGACTACCCTGACTCCCCAGGGCTCAGGCTCTGACACAAGGAACTCAGAGAAAAGGCGTGGTCTCTCCTTTCTTTCAGTCAGGTTCAGCATCCCTTTTTTATTTAGATGGGGCAGAAGAAAGCCAGAAATGGACGGCTATTTCTGACTGCCAGGCTTCAGGGTCCAGTGACAGCCTCCTTTAGGATGGAAAAAGAGGTGGAGAGGGGACGCCCAGTGGGAGCACGATGACGGTGGTGATGAGGGGGTAAACTACGGAATGCCGGATGGCTCATGAGCCCACCCCAGTGTTAAAGCCCAGGAGAGGGAAATGGGACAAACTGAGTGGAAGGCAGTGATGGAGAATGAATCTGTGCCTCCGCGGAGCTCCAGGCCGCTCAGCAAACCCGGTACCTGCTGTGTACAGCCTCTTCCTTTCCTAAGCCCTTGCGCCCGCTCTCCTGCGTCCCCCCGCCCCCCAATACAACAGCCCCCTCTCTCCGCGGTTTGGCTTTCTGCAATTTCAGTAACCCATGGTCGCACACAGTCAGAAAATACTAAATGGGAAATTCCAGAAATAAACAATTAAGTTTTACATTGTGCATCATCCTGAGCACTGTGGTGAAATAGGGTACCATCCCATACTGCCCAGAACGTGTTTTATTCTTTCGTCCAAGTCCCCAGGGTTACCTGCCCGTTAGTCACTTAGTCTCAGCTATCAGATCCACTGTCGGGTCTGGGCGAGCTTGTGTCCCCATAACCCTTGTTTGACTAAATTTTTGACCCCAAGGGGGCCAGCAAGTAGTGTGGTAGTTAATATATGTAATAATCTTAAAAACAATAATAACTAGTTAAGTCTTTTTAAATTAATTAAAATGCACAAGCTCTCAACATCATTCCCAAGTCACCAGGTCTGGGACACAAACAGTGGTCTGCCATGTGGCCGTCTGATGCTTTAACCACCACGCCAACTGGTGGCCTGTTTTAAATACATCTTTTTTATATACATACACATACACATGTATAAAGTGGCCCCAAAGTACAAGAGTAGTGGTGCTGGCAACTCGGATAAGCCCAACAGAAGCAGTGAAGTGCTCCCCGTCGATGGATGTCTTACTGTGCCTAATTCATAAATCAGACTTCACCACAGGTATGTGTGTAGAGGAAAAAGGATAGTGTAACTAGGGCTCGCTACCATCTGAGGTTTCAGGCAGAGGTCTTGGGACATACCCCTGTGGATAAGGTCGAATATAGTGCTGAGCTTGGGGTTTCACTAGACAGGTAAGCCCATCCAGAAGAGTCCTGCTTAGATCCCAGGTTCTGACATTAGTACTGGGAGTTCAGTAGTGGAAGTTCTGACTAGTTGCCTTCTGCTGCTCTTCACAGATTGTTCAAGCTCAGCCATGCCTTTTCTTAGCTCCTGGAGTGACTCCCAAGAGGCGCTGTAACTTTACTTTCACTGATACTATTTTCTCTCTCTCTCTTTTTTTTTTTTTTAAAAGGTTTTTGCCGGAGGGCATGTGTGCTCACTGGAGAGAGACAAAAAGAGGGAAAGTGAGAAATCACCCCCCAGGCGTATGGCCACACCACAATCCCTTCTCTCTTTCTCCTCTTGGGATTTTGGGCATACATACACACATGCCAGCATGTTTTAAGCCTCTGGATCCAGAACTCGAACAGTCTACTACATGGGAGTCCAGTGACATAAACATTACACCATCTGCTGGTCTCATCTTTTCATTATGTTTAAGGTTTTGATTATTATTTGCTAAACTTGTTTAAGTCAGGAACTATGTCTTATCTATCTTTATAGTTCTCAGCTCTTTTGCAACACTTGGAGTAAAATAGAATCAATGAAGCAAAGAATTAATTGAATGGGCAGAGAGAAAAGTTCAGAATATTCTCTGTCTTCCTTTTAACCTCCAAAATATTTAAAATAAGTTATTGGCCATTTACACATTTTTTACCATTAAAAACATGTTCTCCTTTTAAAAAACATTTATATTTTGTTATATTAATATAGGAAAACATTTCACCTTGTTCCTGATTTGAAAGACGGTGAAAAAGATAGTTCTAAAATAACTATGGAAGCATTTTGAACAGACAAAATTTATATTTTAGGCCTTTGCAAAATATATAGAAATTTTAATGTAAAATAAATAAACAGTTCATCTTGGAACTACCCACTAAGTCATGTAAGTCCATTAATTTTACCTGCAATTCAAACAAAGGAAATCTTAGTCATGTAATTCCAGTATTATGGAATGAAAATCAAAGTGGTGATTCACCTGCTATTTTTAGATGTTTACATATTAAATACAGAAATAAACTGACAGACAAGCTTACCTTTGATATGCATTATCCAAAAAAGAATTGGAGTCATAAAAAAGTAGTCCTATGGACTGATTCCAAAAGCAAACTTACACCTACTTGAGCAACAGTGTTCAGACCTTCTGATTCTCCCTAGATGGAGTTTTTCATTTCTTTTTCAGTAGACAACAGTTCTAAAGGCTTCTGGCCTGCTCTACAGCTTCAGTGGCAGTTCATTTCAAAGTCACAGGCTAAGACTATGAAGTGAGGTTGGGAAGAAGGGATAAATTATCCTATTATCCTATAATGCTGTCCATTTCTGGCCCATCATGTGTTAGACACACAGGTAAGGGTACATTCATACTAATAGAAAATATCTTGACAACTTAGCCTTGGAAATCATAGGGAATGACATTATGGTCTTATTTATTTATTTAAACTTCAGGTTTTTTTTTTTCTTTACAATTTTTTTTCTTTTTTTTAACAATTGATTTTGATATAATAGATATTTTGCTTTCCCTCCTGGGATTTTGGGCTAGCACGCACAAGTTCTTAACATAATCCCTAGACGCAAACAGCGGTCTGCCACATGGCAGTCAGATGCCTTAACCACTAGGCCACATGCTGGCCCGTTTTCTCTTTTTCCTTCTGGTTCTTTCCCGCGGTTTTTGGTCGTTGGCCAGGTCTGTTTGTCTGTGACTTGTCTAACTTATATTTGGGGCTGTGTCCTGTTCTATAGCTGGTCCGTGCAAGAGATGATCAGATTCCCAGGTCACAAGGGACTCCGTGGCCAAGGAGGTAGCTGTTTGCACAGCCTGACCACGCCAAGGTGATGTGTGTCTCCCATGGTCGTAGCAATGGTTGGAGCCTGCTTTGGGGATCTGACCATTGGTGCTCTCCTGGGTAAGCGGTGCGAGCTAGTCTCTGATGGGTGAGAAGTGACAGAAAATCTGCTGGATAGTTCTTTTTGCTTGTTGAGATGCCAGAGAATCCGGTTAGTTAGGGTTTTTTCTTAGACTGTTTACTTGTGAGATCAAATCACTTACACCATATTGTACTCCACAGAAAGAAGAGCCCTGTGCAATCTGAACAGAGAGGGTTTGTGGTTCTGTGTCCGCCCTGACTCATGCCTGGAGTTGTAAAACTGAACACGGCAAACTGGGTGTCTGAAGGCCTGCAAATGAGAAAAGCCTTCAATCTCATTGCGTGAGTGTGGAATATTTTCCTATCTCCTGAGGGTAGCAGCAAATTAGATTATAAAGATTTAAATGAAAAGGAGTTTGGTTCTGATTGGTTTATAGAGACTAATAAGAGCTTATATAAATCCAATTTTGTCAAAACTCCCAGAAAACAAAGAAACTAAATTTCTAATACTTTAAATGGGTTAAACACAGCAAAACAAAACCAAACAAAAACCTTTCTCCTAGAAACCTCTAGTGCAGAAGTAATTTTATACAAGCTTCAAGTTCATCTAATCAAGTCAGTTTTAATCCTTAGACTAGTCAGACTGATTTGATCATTTTGCCCTAAAAACAAACGTGTCTTTTTCCTGATTATGCCAGTATAGAGCATAATACATACACTTTAGTTTATTTAACTTCTAAAAATAATTATTGATTTAATTTTATTATTATTATTATTTTAATTTGCTATAGGGAACATGTACTCACCAGAGAGAGAAAGAAAGTGAAAAAGCAAGCTGCCAGGCCCAGGATCTGAACTGTGGTCAGCCGTGTGAGAATTCAGCACCCTATCTGCTTTTGTTTCTTAATGAAGAGAATTATCTGAATATTCTAATCCACAGAGATACTCTTCTGCTCCTGGTAGTCTCGCTCACCCTTATGGTCACTGTGACCAAAGTAGATAACTAAGTTTTGTTTGAGGGAGAGAACTGGGAGGTAGGACGTTGAGAAGCATCTATCATAAACATTTGATCAAACCCACAGAGCTTACAAGAACACATAATATGAAACCCACAGCCATAGACGGCCTTTTTATTATGCTTCCTTAAAGTAGCAATTATTAACCTTCTTATTAAAATCACACAAAGATCGTAGCCGGTGGGTGGTGTGGTGGTTAAAGAGTTGTACTCCCACATGACTGACAACGGTTCAAGTCCTGGACCTGGGAGTTTGCTTTCTCACTTTCCCTTTCTCTCTTTCTCATCAAATTAAAAAATAAAAAAATAAAAATAAAAAAATAAAATAAAAATTAAATAAATATTCTTTAAAAAATTGCACAAAGTTCAAGCCACTAAATAACATATCCAGGGGCCAGCCTTATAACCTAGTGGTCAAGGGAGCTGGATCCCACATGGCCAACTGAGGTCTTTTTTTTTTTTTAAATTTATTATTATTTATACATCCAATCACTATACATCATTTAGATTGTAAAGAGACTTTACCCAGCATGATATACACCTCAGTCTAGTCCAGGCGAGAATACTATACACGTCCTCATCAACAGGTAATAAACTATATCTGTGTGCTACAAATGTCTCACCTCTCTATTTCTTTTCCCAAATTTCCTTTCCAATGCTCTTCCTCTCCCACACTCTCCTTCAACTTTGCCTCTAGTGTCTATACTAATTTTTAATGCTTTTATGTCCTCCAGTCTTTCAGTCTTTACCATAGAGTGTGGATAGTAGGTATATGTTAAGTGGAGGCATACGATGTCTCTCTTTCATAGGCTAACTTACTTAACTCAGCAACAAATCTTCCGTATTTGTCCACTTTAAATCAAATTCCAGGGCCTTGTTTTTTTATGGCTAAATAGTATTCCATGGAGGATATATGCCACACACACTTTTTCAATCCATTTTTCTGTTCGTGAACATTTGAGTTGGTTCCATGTCTTAGCAACTGTGAATGATGCTGCAATGAATATAGTTGACAACTCTTGGAATGGGAGCGAATTTTTGTTAACTGTCCCTCAGATAAGGGACTGATAACCACAATACACAGGGAACTCAAGCGGCTTCTCCAGAAGAAAATGATTAAACCCCTTAAAAGATGGGAAAATGAGCTGAATAAACAACTGTCTATGGGAAGACATATGAACAGCCAAAAAACATATGAGAAAATACCCAATATCCCTCACCATAAGGAAGATGCAGATCAAAATCACAATGAGATACCACCTAACACCAGTCAGAATGGTGAAGATTAAAAAAAAAAAAGTGATAAGTGCTGGAGGAGATGTGGTGAAAGGGAACACTCCCACATTGTAGGTGGGAATGTAAATTGGTCCAGCCACTGTGGAGAACAATATGGAGGTTCCTCAAAGACCTTCGAATAGAACTACCATATGATCCAGCAATTCCACTCCTGGGTATCTACCTGAAGGACAGGAGAATGTTTAGTTAGAAAGGTGCTTGCCCATCTGAGGTTTGAGTCTCAGCCCAGGCAGCTTAAAATATCCTCCAGGTGCTTGTGTGTGCCCCAAACTCCAACAGGATAGAGAAATGGAGAAGGGATTGTAGTGTGACCATGCCCCACTGGGAGGTGTTTTGTCGCTCTCTGGTGAGTGCACATGCTCTCTGCCAATTAAAAAAAGAAAACAAGAAATTATCCAGATATCCAGAAAATTGTTACTTAATTTACTATTTATCCTAGGCTTTAAAGTTAATTATAAATTTTGGGAGTCATATATATATTTTTTTGTTGAGAGATTTTTTCTATAGGGCACGTGTGCTTGCCAGAAAAAGAGGAGAGAGAGAGAGAGACAGAGAGACAGAGAGACAGAAAGTGAGAAATCACCCCTTGGGGGGATGGCCACGCTGCAATCCCTTCTCCTCCATTCTCGTTTCGGGATCTTGGGTACGCATGCACATGTGCCCAGCATGAATTTAAGCCACCGGGTCTGGGACTCAAACCATGGTCGACTACATGGGAGTCCAGCGACATAGCCATTATGCCAACTGCTGGTCCCAGGAGTCATTTTTTTTTAAAGAATTGTTTTATTTAACTTTATTTATTTATTTTAATTTGACTAGAGAGGGACAGAGTGAGAGAGAGAGAGAGCGAGAAAGAAAGTGAGAAACCAAGGTGCCACGTCCAGGACTAGAACCGCAGTCGACCATTTTGGAGTCCAGTGCCCTTAACCACCATGTCCCCTGCCAGTCCTTGGAAACCATATATATTTTTTTTTTTTGGAGAGATTTTCACTGTAGGGCGCGTGCGCTCGCCAGACAGACAGAGAGAGACATAGAGACAGAAAGCAAGAAATCACCCCCTAGGGGGGATGGTCACGCCGCAATCCCTTCTCCTCCATTCTCCTCTCGGGATCTTGGGCACGCACACACACGTGCCTGGCGTGAGTTTTAAGCCACCGGGTCCGGGACACGAACCGCGGTCGACTACGTGGGATTTGTCATTATTTTTTTAAACGCGGCACCAGGTCTCCCTGGAAACCATATTTAAGCTGACTACTGTGGAGATCAAAAAGTTTGTAAGAATTGCATGTCAGTTCAGCCAGGTAATTTTATGTTTTTCTTAATCTTACTTTCTTAAAAATCTAGATATCTGGTATCCCCATGAATATTTTTACATCTTTATCATATATGTTATAAGTATCCATAGTAATATCTAGTGTTATTTTGTAGTATTTTTAAGCTTTTTAAAAGAATTATTTATTTAATTCCATTTGTCATTATTTTTTTAAATTGACTAGACCTAGACAGAGAGAGAGAGAAAGAGAGAAGGCAAGGCACCAGGTCTGGGACTTGAATCATAGTCAGCCATATGGGAGTCCAGTGCCTTTATCTACCATGCCACCTGCTGGCCCCTATTTTTTAGCTTTAAGAATTATTTTATTTAAGTTTATTCATCATTTTTTTTTCTTCTTCTTCTTCTTCTTTTTTTGTTTTATAAGAGAGATTTTTGCTATAGGGGTAGGGGGCATGCACTCACCAGAGAGACAGAGAATGAGAAAGCAAGAAATCACCTCCCTGCTGGCGGTAGGGTGGGGGGGTGACCATGCCGCAATCCCTTCTCTCCAGCTCCTCTCAGGATTTTGGGCACGTACACACATGCACCTGGCATGAGTGTGAAACCGTGGGGTCCAGGACTCAAACCATGGTCAGCCATGTGAGAGTCCAGCAACATAACCGTTACACCATCTGCTGGTCCCCACTTTTTTTTTTTTTTTTTTTTTTTTTTTTTTTTTTTAGAGAGATTGAGGGAAGGTGAGAAAGCAAACTGTCAGGTCTGGGACTCAAACCATGGGCAGCCATGTGGGAGTCCAGCGTCTTAACCACCATACCACCTGTCAGTTCCTATTTTGTATATTTTAAAATATTTTTATAAATACTGGGCCAGCAGGTGGTATGGTGGTTTAAGGTGCTGGACTACCACATGGCTGGTCCCACATGGCTGACTATGTGGTTTGTGTCCCAGACTCAGTGCTTGGAAATCATGCCAGGTGCTTGTGTGTGTGTGTGCCCGAAATCTCTAAGAGGAGAAAGAAGGAGAAGAGATTGCAGTGGCTAACAAAATCTGCTCTTTTTCTTTCTTCTTAAATTTGCTATAGGGTATATTTACTTGCTGGAGAGAGACAGAGAAAGAGAGAGAAAGCGAGAAAGCATCTTCTAGAAGAGAAGACCACACCGTAGTCCCTTGTCCTTCACTCTCTTCTCAGGATTTGGGGCACTCACATGTGCAGTCAGCCATAGTGGGATGCAGACGTCTTTACCACCATGTCACCTGGCTGGCCCCAGCTCTATCTTGTCTAGCCTCACCTCCACCCTCAGCCTCACCTCCAGGTTCATGGCTGGCTTCTCCAGCTCTCTCCAGTGTTGTCCAGATCTGCCTAGTGCCTTCCTGTGTCCCAGCCTTGCCCTCTCTGGACATCCTCCTCAGAGAACCTGCAGCCCAGGAGTGTCTATTAGATTGCCATGCTGTTTAATAGCTGGGAGGCCAGCCAGTGGCGTGAATGTTAAGGTAGCTGGGGCTAAATGGCTGATTGCGTGGTTCAAGTCCTGGACCCAGCAACTTGACTAAACATGTTGGGTGCATGCGTGTGTGCACGTGCTTGAAATCCTGAAAGTAGGAATGGAAGGATTGCAGCGTGGCCTCTTCACCATTTCTCACCTATTACCAAGTCCTGCCCTTTTTAATTATGTATTTATTTAATTAAATTAATTAATTTATTTTGGAGAGGTTTTTGCCATAGGGTGCATGTGCTTGCCAAAAAGAGAGAGGGAGACAGAGAGACAGAAAGCGAGAGATCATCCCCCCCAGGGGGCATGGCCACACCGCAATCCCTTCTCCTCCATTCTCCTCTCAGGATCTTGGGCAGGCAGGTATGCACATGCACCTGGTGTGAGTTTAAGCCACTGGGTCTGGGTCTCGAACCATGGCCGACTACATGGGAGTCCAGCGACAGAGTCATTACACCAACTGCTGGTTTGTATTTATGTTTTTTGTTTTTTTTTTTTCAAATTTCCCCAAAAGGGGAATTTTATTGATTAATTTATTCCTTCAAAAAAAGACCGACTGTAATCAAATGAGGTGAACATTCACCTCAAGATTTTGTTGTCCTGGGACCAGCAGTTAGCGTAATGGCTATGTTGCTGGACTCCCATGTGGTCAACTGCAGTTCGCGTTCTGGACCCCGTGGCTTAGATCCCAAGAGGAAACTGGAGGAGAAGGGATTGTGGCGTGGCCATCCCCCTTGAGGGGTGATTTCTCGCTTTCTGTCTCTTTGTCTCTCTCTGTCTATCTGGCGAGTGCACACGCCCTATAGCAAAAACCTCTAAAAAACAAAAACAAACAAAAAAACCTAACACCAGGCGCATGTGCGTGTGTGCCCAAGATCCCGAGAGGAGAATGGAGGAGAAGGAATTGCAGCATGGCCATCCCCCCTGGGGGGTGATTTCTCGTTTTCTGTCTCTCTGTCTGTCTGTCTGTCTGGTGAGCGCACGCGCCCTATAGCAAAAACCTCTTTAAAAAAAGAAAAAAAGATTTTGCTGTCTTCACAATAAAAAAGATGAGGCTTAGAACTGGATCACGTGACCCTTTCTCTTCTTATCGCCTCCCAGTTCACAATGCTTACATCTCTTAATAGCCAGCGTTCTCTTAGATCTGCAGTTGGGCTCAACACATTCAAGCCTCAGCACAATCTTCTTTGTAGCTTTTGCTTTTTTCCGGAAAACAGGCTTAGTCTGTCCACCACAGCCGCTCTGCCTCCTGTCCCTGAGCACACAGAGAACCTGTGTCCTTTTTGTACTGTCACTATATGAGGTTGGTGCTTGTCACATTTCTTACAGAAGGTCTGGCGGGTTTTAGGGACGTTCACCATGCTTGCGGGCCTACTATCTGCACAGAAGAGGTATGTATTTATTATTTAAAGTTTGCCAGAGGGAGCATGCCCTCACCAGGGGGACAAACGGGAGGAGAGAAAGCACCCCTTCCAAGGCAATGATCGTGCTGTAATCCCCTGGCCTCTGTTTCTCCCATTGAGATTTTTGCACACGCACACACGCATGCATGGCCTGTTTCTCAAGCTGCTGGGTCCAGGGATCTAGCTGCTTTAAGTACTAGGCCAAGGAGCCAGCCTTGAAATCCTAAACTTTTCTCCAATCACCTCCACCGTCACCACCAAACGCTGACATCTGTTTCTTGGGGAGCTCCTTTCGCTTTCTAACTGCAGTCGCTGCTTCCATCTTGCCTCCTGTAATCCATCAACCTCAAAGGAGCCAAATGATTATTTTAAAAACATGGACCACATGAATTTCCTGCCTAAAATCCATCAGTGTTTTCCCATCACACTTAAAATCAAAACCACTTTCTACGGTCTTCAAGGCATCTTTCTGTCCACCCCTTGCCAGCCTCCCTGAGCCAGCTGGTTTTCCACTTTCCTTTGAGCATGTCAAGCTCTTTCTTGTCTTACACCCTCCCAGTCTTTCTAAGACTGGCTCATCTCAGGTATTTAGGTCTCAGCTCACATTTTCCTCTTTTGTTTTGTTTTCCATAGCAATTCATGTATGCTCTTCTTGGGCCATGGCTAAAGAAATTCATTTTATCCATTCAAGTGGTTTATACTTGATAATATTTGATTAAAATGATTTAAGGGCCTGTAGGTGGTATGGAGGTTAAGGACCCTGGATTCTATATGGCTGACTATGTGGTTCGAGTCCTGGGCCTAGTCCACTGGGCACATGTGCATGCATGCCCCAAATCCTGGGAAGAAAATGAAGGAGAATGGATTGCAGCATAGCCATTCCCCTTGAGGGGTGATTCCTCACTTTCCCTCTCTCTGTCTCTCTCCAGCCAGTGTACTCAGGCATACATGCCTAAAGTAAAATCAACAAAATAAGTTTTGAGATTTTAGAAAGAAAAAAAGAAAATCTAAAACTGAACATATCTAGGGGCCAGCAGGTGCATAGTGGTTAAAGTGCTGGATTCCCACATGGCCGACAGTGGTTCGAGTCCTGGACCTGGTGGCTTGGTTTCTCATTCTCCTGCTCTCTTTCTCTGTCTCTCTGGTGAGCTCACATGCTTTGTAGTAAATTTTTAAAAATAATAATAATGATAAAATTAAATAAATTTATTTATTTTTGAGAGGTTTTTGCTATAGGGCGCGTGCGCTCGCCAGACAGACAGAGAAGACATAGAGACAGAAAGCAAGAAATCACCCTCCAGGGGGGATGGTCACGCTGCAATCCCTTCTCTTCCATTCTCCTCTCGGGATCTCGGGCACGCACAGACACGCGCCTGGCGTGAGTTCTAAGCCACTGGGTCCGGGACTTGAACCACGGTCGACTACGTGGGAGTCCAGCGACA
>NW_006159889.1:1806267-1853138 GCF_000334495.1 Tupaia belangeri chinensis
ATCTGCTGGGCCCTTAACTTTATTATTATTTGGTTTAATTTGACCAGAGAAAGACAGAGGGAAAGTGCGAAGGTAAGCTGCCAGGACCCAGACTCAAACCATAGTCACCCATGTGGGAATCCAGCATCCCTAACCACCACGCCACCTGTTAGCCCCCTTACCCTGAATTATATATCCTACTAATATATATATATACACTACATGTATAATTATAATGTAATAAATACAATTTTAGCCTTCGCCATCACCTAAAAATTTGAGAATCATTCATTTGCTGTCCGCCTATTAGGATGGGAATTCTTCCAGAGCAAGGACAGGGTTCCGTCTTTATCACTGCATCCCTAGTGCCAAACAGTGGCTGCTGCCCAGGAGGAACTCAGTAAATACCGTGCACTAAATCACCGTGCTATGGCTCTCCAGCCTTTGGTCTGTATAGCCGAAAACCAGAGGTGCAGACGGGGCCATCTCTGGGGAAAGCTTACAGCAAAAGCCGCGACCTGGCGGGTGGTGGTGGCACTGTCTCCAGAGTTCCCTACCCAACCCTGCTTCCGTCCCCTGTTTCTTCACTCTGATGTTAACTAGGCCAGTCTGAGACCAGGATGCCCCCAGCCCCACTGGGGTCAGACTTGTCAGGCTGAAGGTTGAGGGAGGCGACATTACTTTCACAAGTGGTAAAGGCCTGGTCTTCTGCGCGGGACTTGCCTGCGGTGGGGCACGCGGAGCCCCCCAGGTCCGGCTGGAGGGGCGGGGTGGGGCGGGGCGCTGGGGGTGGGACGGCTGGTCGCGGCCTTGACTCCGCCCCCGGCGGGGGGCCGGCGGCGGGCCTGCCCCGTGGTCTGCAGTCGAGCTGGACGCGCACGCAGTTCCGCTGTGCAGCCGACCCCGGGCTGGGATGGAGCTGGAGGCTGAGGAGCTGAGCCAGTGGCCGGAGGTGCACCAGCCCACCCTGGTGAGTCCATGGGCAGCCCCAAGGCGGGTGGGACCCTGGACCACGCGGGCGGAGTGGGGAGGAGTGGTGGGCGAAGGAGGTGGAGGGAAGCAGAACTCGGGGTAGGCGGGTAGGACAGAAACAGAGGGGAGGGGTCAGGAGGGGAAGGGATGAGAGATTGTGGACATAGTCCAGGGCTAGTATTCGCCTTGACCGGGCGTTCGCGCCTGTGCTGGGCTCTAGGCGTAAACACGTTCCAGGCAACTTCTTGGGTACTTCGGTACTTGGGTACTTAGGAAAGCAAAGACAGATTTAGGAAGTCAACGGGAAATGAGAGAGAGGAAAAACTTAAATATTAGAGGCCTACTAAGGGTCAGGCCTTTGCAGCCTCCTGGGAATACTGGGCTGAGTTCACCTAAGACAAGATAGCATGCCATTTTATTATTAAATAATTAGCTGAACGATCGAAATGTTCACATTGCCCTGGAGAAGTTAAGGGGTGGAGAGGCACAGAGCAGGTGGCAGAGGTGTTTGGTCTGATTTAGAAGATCAGGAAGTGTGGGTTTGGGCTGGGACCAGAGAACTGGTCAGGTCAAGGGTTCCTAGGTCCTGAGACTGGAGCCAGAAAGCTCCCCTGTGGAGGAAATGAAAGGTGAGTTGTGAGGCTGGGACAATATCCAGGGTCTTTCAGGGCTTGAGTTATTCAGGGAGCAGTAGGAGGCCGGTGATGAGTTTAAGCTGGCCTGTCAGAATTAGATTTGCATTTTTAAATGTGCCCTGGAGGGTGTGGGCCGAATTCAAGACAATGCAGTAGTTAGAAAGCTCTGGTGATGTATCAGGTGAGCGTTAAGGTGAGGGCCTAAACAGCCATGGAGGTGGAGAAGCTGGATAGATATTTTGAAGCAGAGACCACCACACCTGAATTAATTCCTTGGATCTAGGTGGTGAGGGAGGCATCCAGAATAAATTAATTTCTGACTTGTACAATCAAGTGAAGATAGGTGTCTACCTTTTCTGAGAGAACAAAGGATGAGAAGAAACAGGAGAAATGGTTGTTCATGGGAGAGGGTGGTGGGCAGGGAGGATTATGAGTTTGGATATAATCCCTTTAAATGCTCGAAAACTGTCCAAATGGACCCAAGCAGCAGGCAGCTGCAGAATACTGGAGCGATCTTCCCTGGAGCTATGGATCCAAGAATAATTGGCATATAAACAGAAATGGACCCATTGGCATAAGAAAGATTGCCTAGAGAGAGCAGGGTAGAGGAAACCAGCGGAAGAAAAGGGGGCCAGAGAGAAGAAAAGCAAAACCAGGGAAGTGTCTCTGTGTTAGGAAGGTCAAGGGAAGGATACATTTCAAGAAGATTGGGGGGTCAGTGGTCTCAGGAGCTCCTGAGAGGCCAAGCAGAGTCCGAGAAGTGTTGCTTAGACTTAATAAGATGGTTATTGGTCATTTTTATGAAAGTTGGTATTGTGGAGACATGGGAGAATACTTAGGCAAGGTAGTGCTGAAGTCGTGTACAGACAGCTCTAAGGTTTTCCTGTAGGACCAGGAAAACTAAAGAGGGCCATTACTGAGAGGGAGGGAAAAGAAGTTGAACACCCCAGAAGTACCTATCCGCTAGTCATTTACCTGGGGCACATTATAGGCCTACCTTATGCTGCTGGTTGTGGCTGAGCATATAGTAGTGAATAGGACAGATAGGATCTCCCCAACTTTTCTAAGTTTTTCTGTTTGTTTCTAGTTTTGCTGTAGGGTGTGTGCACTCATCAGAGAGAGATAGAGAAAGTGAGAAATCACCCCCCAGGGGAGATGGCCATGCTGCAATCCTTTCTCCTTCCGCCTCCCCTCAGGATTTGGGGCATGCACACACATGTCCCCGGTGTGATTTTCAAGCCAACAAGTCCAGCATTTAAACCACATAGCTGGCCATGTGGGATCCAGCACCTTAACCTCCGCGCCACCTGCTGGCTCTGTACGGTATACATTTTTGTTGTTTGCTGTAGGGTTCATGTACTCACCAGAGAGACACCGAAATCACTCCCCCCGGGGGGGGGGGGGGATAGCCATGCTGCACTCCCCTTTCTTCCATTCTCCTCTTGGGATTTTGGGCAGGCACATGTGCCTGGCATAATTTCCAAGCCACCAGGTATGGGACTTGAACTGCCCTGTGGATCATGTAGGATCTAGCTACCTTAACCTCCATGCCACCCGAAAAGAAAATTTTCCTTCATGGTCAAAACAATAGTATCAAAATTATTAATAAAAATTACTGATTTTTTTTAGAGAGATTTTTGCTATAGGGCATGCGTGGTTGCTGGACAGACAGACAGAAAGTGAGAAATCACCCCTCACCAGGGGTGGTGGCCACACCACTATCCCTTCTCCATTCTTTCGGGATTTTGGGCACTCATGTACACATACCTGGAGTAAGTTTTAAGCCACCAGGTCTGGGACTCGAATCACAGTCTGCCATGTGGGAGTCCACCACTTTAACTACTATGCCACCTGCTGACCCCCTAACAATATAACTTATTTTTAAACCTTTTTTTTTTTTTTTTTTGCAAAAAAATAGTACAAACATAGAAGTGAATATAAGTGTACAGGTTAAATTATTAGAAAGTAAATGCCTGGGAAACTCCTACTCGGGTCAAGAAATAGAACATTGGGGACCAGCAGTTAGCATAATGGCTATGTCTCTGAACTCCCATAGCTGACCACAGTTCAAGTCCCGGACCCGGCGGCTTAAACTCATACCGGGCGTGTGTGTG
Organism: Tupaia belangeri chinensis; assembly: GCF_000334495.1. Classification (NCBI taxonomy): domain Eukaryota; kingdom Metazoa; phylum Chordata; class Mammalia; order Scandentia; family Tupaiidae; genus Tupaia; species Tupaia belangeri. The sequence goes on from NW_006159889.1 coordinate 1,809,968, forward strand.
TGCGTGCCTAAGTTCCTGAGAGGAGAATGGAGATGGGATTGTGGCGTGGCCATCCCCCTGGGGGGTGATTTCTCGCTTTCTGTCTTTCTGTCTCTCTCTGTCTTTCTGGCGAGCGCATGCGCCCTATAGCAAAATCCTCTCCCCAAAAAAAGGAAATAGAACATTGCCAGCACCCAGAAGCCTTTCCAGTGCCCCTTTCACATCTAATCTTTTATTTTTTGGGTGTAACTTCAAGTTCCTCCATTACTGTCCTGTGATAGTTCAGTAATTGCTGTAAAATTTGCAATTGCTTTGGATTTTGCTTCTTTTCGAGGGGGTGTATACCATTTTTTTCTGATAAATTTTCTTTTTCTTTTGAGAAACTGCCATCTTCAGTTTGTTTTGATAGTCTAATCTTTTATGTGGATACCTTATTTTTATCTTGCATTTCAGGGTTGGTTTTTTTTTTAATAATTTTTTAATTAGCTTTATTTATTTAGTTAGTTATTTAAATTTTTTTTTTTTTGGAGAGATTTTCACTGTAGGGCGCGTGCGCTCGCCAGACAGACAGAGAGAGACATAGAGACAGAAAGCGAGAAATCACCCCCCAGGGGGGATGGTCACGCCGCAATCCCTTCTCCTCCATTTTCCTCTCGGGATCTTGGGCATGCACGCACACGTGCCCGGCGTGAGTTTTAAGCCACCGGGTCCGGGACACGAACCGCGGTCAACTCCGTGGGAATCCAGCGACATAGCCATTACGCTAACTGCTGGTTCCCGTTAGTTATTTAAATTTGACCAGAGAGGGACTGAGTGAGCAAGAGAGAGAAAAAGTGAGAAAGCAAGCCAACAGGGCTGGGACTCGAACTGTGGTCAGCCCTGTGGGAGCCCAGCACCCCTAACCACCACACCACCTGCTGGTCTCATATTTTCGGTTTTTATATTTGAATGGATCGCTCCTTTTAGGACCATTCCAGTGAAGGAGTGGATGGGAGGTAATGGGGTAGCTCTCTTAGCTTCGCAACTCAAAAGCTCTTTCTGCTATTGCTATAGTGATGGATCACTTTTTAAAAATATGATTCCTGGATCTTATCCTATTTCAAGAGCCACCGGTCTCTTCTTTCCTGTCATTCCCACCAGTGACAGCCATCAAGGAATACTGCCTCTAGCTTCCAGACAGTCCCTCATCCTTTGTTCATTATGAGAGAAGTGAGCACCCTTCCTGGGGTCTGCTCACATTGCATCCTCTTCCTCAGGCCCTCTAGTCCTGGGCATCCTGGGCACTTGAGTGCATGCCAGTGTGTTTCAGGCTGACCAGGCTGGAGAGTCAAGCCTTGGTTGGCATGTGGGGTCCGGCTTCTCTCGAGCAGCACATTACTGAATACCAAGGAGATGGCCTCTCTTCCTTTAATTGGAGAGAGATTTTTGCCACAGGGCACGTGTGCTCACCAGAGAGACAGAGAGCAAGGGATTGTGGTGACCATGCCACAATCCCTTCTCCATTCTCCTCTTGGGGTTTTGGGCACACACATGCTTGTACGCGGTGTTAGATTTAAGCCACCAGATCTGGGACTCAAACCATGGTCAACTCTGGGAGTCCAGCGGTGTAACCATTATGCCATCTGCTGGTCCTGCTCTCTTCCTTTTTTAAAGAAATATTTTTCAGGGGCCAGCAAGTGGCATAGTGGTTAAAGTACTAGACTCCCATGTGGTTGGGCTCTGTTCGAGTCTCAGAACCAGCAACTTGAAACTCATGCCGGTCACATGTGCATGCGTGCCCAAGATCCCGAGAGGAGAATGGAGAAGGGATTGCAGCATGGCCACACACCTCCGCCCCCTGGGGTGATTTCTCACTTTCTGTCTCTCTGGAGAGCACATACACCTTATAACAAAAATCTCTCAAAAAAAAAGGAAATGTTTTTTTTATATCTGCCTTTTTGCCATATTTCCTCCAATGCTTGATCTCAGACCTGCCCACTGCAGTTTCCACTCAGGGGAGACCCTCTTCTGTAGGTGAATGTTTGTAGATGGTCTCTAAGTTTTGCTGAAGTCAGGGCCTATCTGAACTCTCCATTATTCCTGTCTTCGGGGCTCTCTGCACTCATTGTGCTGGTTTGGGGTGTTCTTTCGTTCTCACACTTACGTATCATTTGGAGTCTGGGCACTTTCAGAGTTTTACCGAAGGTGTAGGTTATGGAATAATTGGTTTGCTCTCTTTGTTGCTTTGTGTGAAATAAAAAGCAAACATACCAAGGAGGGAAGGTGGCATGTTACATCTAGGCTTCCGTTGTGCTCCTTTCAGACCTGCCTCTTGGGAATCCCAACCTGGAGGCAAGATAAGAGACTGTGGAGGCCTGGGTGAGGATGAGGTCAGGGATGGGGAGGAAGGACATGTGGACCTGGAGTTTGAGCTGGCGTTAATTTCACCTTTCTCTCTCCAAGGACAATGAACAGCTGATGCCCGTCCCAGAGAGCTCTCCGTCTTCCGGAAGCAGTGGCATGTACACCTTTTGGAACCATGGCCCACCAGGCATTCAGTACTGTCCTCAGGGCACAGAGATGGCGAGGATCCCCCTGGTGTCTGCGGAGGCACCTAGGCAGGACGTGGGTGGAGTGGGGTCACCGTGCTGTGTGACATTGCCTGAGCACGGTGTGAGCTACTGCCCCCAAGCATCTGCTCCTTCCCAGACGATTTACTTTCAGGGAATGTCTCTTGCCCAGCCAGGGATGATGATTTTCAAGGGGCCCCAGATGATGCCCCCAGGAGAACCCAGTGTTCCAGGTGCAGCCATGACCTTCAGTGGGGATCTGAGGATGACCTCCGGTGGGCTGCCAGTCTCGGCTGCCAGTGGAGTCCCAATGGTATCCCACATGCGGGCCCCAGCAGTGCCTTATTCTGGCCTCCCAACAGCACCTAATCCCGGAACCTCTGTAGTACCTAAAATGTTTCTGACCCCAACCATGCCTTCCACTGAGTCCAAGCCTGTGCTTCCCTCGCTGGCTCAGGTATCTCCCAGGAGAGATCCCCACAACCTTGGGATGCCCCCAACAGGGACCCAATCGTTGCTAGACTTAGAATCCCAGGATGGTGTTGTGAGCCAGCCAAAAGCCCAGGAAGACCCCTTCCTGCCTGAGCAGCCCATACCTGCTCCGCAGAGAGCAGAGCAGAGTCCCAGGGCCCAGGAAGGGGCACCTAGGAGGAAATGCCCAGTTTCAAAGCCTTACTGCTGCCAGCATGAGAACTGTGGCAAAGCCTACACCAAGCGCTCCCACCTCGTGAACCACCAGCGCAAACACACAGGTGAATGGGACGCTGGGTCGGGTAGGGATGCTAGATTGCTGGTTCGTAACTGTTTGGGACTAGCCCGTCATCTTTTAAGCTTGGAACCAAGCTCTTCTGGCCCCACTGGTTTTCCATCCACCACGGATAATGGGGAGGGGCGCTGCTGATTGTATTGTCCCCTTCCTGGCTTCCTGCATCTGCGGAAGACTCCCCAGTCTTGACTGCTCTGCCTCACAGTGTCAGGCCTCTTCCCTCCCACCTGATGGTCTGTTCTCCCATTTAATTCCATCTCTCTTGTCGCCCCCCAGGGGAGAGGCCCTATAAATGCAGATGGGAAGGCTGTGCGTGGTCTTTCTTCCGTTCTGACGAGCTTGGACGACACATGCGCACACACACCAGATACCGACCACATCGATGTGAGCTGTGCGGCCGGCAGTTCATGAGATCTGACCATCGCAAGCAACACCAAACCACTCACAGGCAGTTGCTGGGATCCCCAGACCCTCAGGACAACCGTGGACAGATGGGTGACCCTCCTGCTCCTGGTCTCTAGGCCAGTCTTCACTTGCCCTCATTTTGGCTTTTCTACCCAGATCCCGCCTGCCTCTGACCAGCTCCTCTTTGGCAGGGGTAGTCATGGTAGAAAGGAAGCCCATGGTGCAGTGCTGACACCCAGACGATGCTGCCATCAGGCATGCCTTGAAACCCTCAGAACTTTCCGGGATGCCGTCACCTCTCTGGGGCGACCTGCTTTCGCCGGATGGAAGAGGGAGCTCAGCAGAGACTGGGAGCTTTATTTAAAAGCCCTTTAGCTCGGTCACTCACCAGCTTGAAACTTTTTAGCATCTCTTCTTTTCTGCTATGCAAAAGCCAAGTTAAAGATCTTGGTCTCCACAGTTGCCAGAGGCAGACTCTGTTCAAATTCCAAATGTATCACTTACTAGCCATGCGACCTTGACCACTGTGCCTTGTTTTCTCTTCTGGAAAGTGAGGAAAACAGCACTGGACTGTACTGGACCTGGTACATGTACTGCATCAGCTCCTGCTGGACCTCACCAGCCGCGTGCCCGGGGCTCCGGCTCTCCCCACCACTTCCAGACTTGGAGAGAATGCCCCACCGCAAGGCCTTGACGTTAGCTACCTGGAAGTGGGGGTGAAGTTAATACTTGGGTAAAATATGGCTCCTGGGAAATGGGAGAGAGGAGAGAGCCAGGTGGATTGGTTTCCCCTTCTTCCCTCCCTTCTGTGACTTCTGCCAGGCACCATTTCTCCAGGACAAGACAACCTGTGGGGACACTTTCCAAGTAGCTGGTGGACACACCCCCGTGCCTCTTCAGGCTTGTCCTGAAGCAGTGCCCAGCCGGGTAACTCATCACCCCCAGGACGGCAGACCTTCCCTGCCTTGCTTCCATCTTCTCACACTGCTCTGGGTTTGCACCTCCCAAATAAAACGTCAGTACTGTGTACATTCAGACTCTGTTTGCTAGGCCAGTTGGGAGCAGAGGTAGAGGAGGATGAACCTCACGTAACATCTCCCCAGTCTCACCACAGTACCTGGATTGCCAAGTACCAGATTTTTTTTTTTTTTTTTAATTTTTACTATAGGGTATTTGTACTTGCCAGAGAGACAGAAAGTAAGAAATCACCCTGCAGGGGGAATGGCCATGCTGCAGTCCCTTTTCTGTTTTCCTCTCGGGATTTTGGGCATGCATGTGCACACACCTAGTGTGAGTTTCAAGCCACCAATCCAGGACTTGAACTGTGGTTGATTACATGGGAGTCCAGCTACGTAACCTTTACAGCATCTGCTAGTCTAAGTACCAGACTTTTTTTTTTCTTTGGAGAGGTTTTTGCTATAGGGCGCGTGCACTCGCCAGAAAGACAGAGAGAGACAGAGAGACAGAAAGTGAGAAATCACCCCCCAGAGGGGATGGTCATGCTGCAATCCCTTCTCCATTCTCCTGTCAGGACCTTGGGCACGCACGCACACACACCCGGCATGAATTTAAGCTGCCTGGTCTGGGACCTGAACCCTGGTCGACTACATAGGAGTCCAGCGACAGCCATTATGCCAACTGCTGGTCCCCTCCAAATAGCAGATTTTAAGGGGCCTCTCCTGCCCTGTTCTCCCCTGGAGTTGAGATAACGACTGTCCTGGCAACTTAGCCAGGTGGTTTTAGAAGCGTGTGTCTGAACTCGGCCATTTTACTGACCAGCAAGTGAGAAAGGAATGTGGCTAACCTATCAAGGAGCAGAGTTGTGATCCCAACCAGTAAAAGGATGTGTGTGCCCCAGAGATCTCTTAGATCTCTCCTAAGAGACAGTGCCATTGATGGGTGTTGTCTGAGCCCAGGCCAGTGTTAAGCACTGCCAGGTGATGGCCACAGAGAGATGAACTGGGTCTGCTTCCTGTGGGCAAGGGACTATCTTGGTCTAGGGGCTGAGAGGTACATCCGGGGGCACTGGCTGTGGGCAAGAGCCCTTCAGATCATGAAGACTTCTGGAGGTGATCTTTGATTCCAGTAGGAGAGTGGAAACTCCAGTAAGCCTTTAGTGTTGAGATAACCAAGTCGATGAGTGACGAGGGGAGAAATTCCAGACAATGAGGGTCCTAGCAGTTGCTCAGGAGTCAGCTGCTTGCCTCCATCCATTGGACAGAGTTTGGTTGGTGGTTTGTAGGGTTTTGCATAGGGCACATGCTCTCACTGGAGACAAAGACAGTGAAATGGAAAGTGAGAAGCCACCCTCCCACTCGGGAGATTGCCTTGCCGCTGCCTTCCATTCTCCTGGGGTTTTGGGTATGCATGCCTGAGAGCCCTGTGTGATTTTCAAGCTGCTAGATCTGAGACTCAAGCCATGGTCAGCCATGTGGGAGTCCGCTGCTTTAACCACCATGCCACCTGCTGGCCCTTCAATGTTTTTGAGCCTACAGTACCGAATACTACAGGCCATGGGGGGATCCCTGATGAGCACAAAGACAGCTAAAGGGAAGAAAGACTTCTCTGTGTCAGAGAAAGACTTCTCATGGATGGGCCCGGGTCACACCTGAAGGACTCACAAGGGTCAGCCCTACCTCCTGTTTCCTGGACATGTAGCCTTAGTCATGGTCTGTGCTGGACACTAAGGAAGGCAGCCTGCCTCTGTTGCAGAGAAGAAAGATCACGGACTCCCACTCGGGAGATTGCCTTGCCGCTGCCTTCCATTCTCCTGGGGTTTTGGGTATGCATGCCTGAGAGCCCTGTGTGATTTTCAAGCTGCTAGATCTGAGACTCAAGCCATGGTCAGCCATGTGGGAGTCCGCTGCTTTAACCACCATGCCACCTGCTGGCCCTTCAATGTTTTTGAGCCTACAGTACCGAATACTACAGGCCATGGGGGGATCCCTGATGAGCACAAAGACAGCTAAAGGGAAGAAAGACTTCTCTGTGTCAGAGAAAGACTTCTCATGGATGGGCCCGGGTCACACCTGAAGGACTCACAAGGGTCAGCCCTACCTCCTGTTTCCTGGACATGTAGCCTTAGTCATGGTCTGTGCTGGACACTAAGGAAGGCAGCCTGCCTCTGTTGCAGAGAAGAAAGATCACGTACAAAAATTCTAAAGTGCTAGGACCAGCAGGTGGCATAGTGGCTAAGGCCCTGAACACTCCCACATGGCTGACCATAGTTCAAGTCCTGGACCTGGTGGCTTACTTTCTCATTTTCTCTCTTCCTCTCTCTCTGTACTTGTGTGTACTTGTGTGTCTCTCTCTGGTCAAATTAAAATGAATGAATACATAATTTTAAAAAATTCTGAAGGGCTCAGTACTGCCAAGGAAGGGAGCTGGGTCTCTGCAGCTTCTTCAGAAACCCCCTACGCCCTTTTCCTGCCTGTGTGGCCTAAGGCAATTTACTTGTCTCTAATAGCGAGTGGAGTGAGACTTCAAAATTGAAGAGAGAGGGTTAATGTTTTCTTTGGTGTGTGGAGAATGGATTAGGGAGGGAGTTAAGGAAGAGGAAGGAATTTCAGCGTTCAGGTAAGGCAAAGGTAGTTTGGACCAGGGTGTGTCAGTGATAAAGCGATCATTGGATTTGGTTTGTGAGAGTGGCCAAGGACGACTCAGGTTAACAGAAAAAGAACGGATTAACGTCATTAGTTTATTTTCTGTTTATTGTGGTATCTCCCATACACGCAGGGAATATTTTGCATAAATGCAGTTGAATATGTTTTTACTCTTTAGGTCACTGAAGAAAAGCTTATTAAGAGATCGGAGTCTCCCTTCTCCCAGAGATGATGACCCTGAATTTTGGTTAGCCTTGCCTTTTCTTTTCCTTTATTCATGATAAGAGCGATTGTAAACTCATGGGAGAGAGAGACGTGCACCCTGCACACGGTCCAGCCCCACCCTGCAAGCCAGGTCTCGGGCACTCACTCCCTGCGGACCACATGCCCCAGCTGACCAGGCTGGAGATTCGAACTGCAGCCACCTGTGCCATGGAGCCAACTGGACTTTGTTGTTGTTCCTCTTGCCGTGTCTTTCTTACTAAACAATGTAGTGATTGGTTTTGTATGATTTTTTTTTCCCCTTGCAGAGGTTTTTGCTTTAAGGCGTGAGCGCTTGCCAGAAAGACAGAGACAGAGAGACAGAAAGCGAGAACTCACCTCCCCCCCCAGGGGGCATGGCCACGCCACAACCCCTTCTCCATTCTCCTCAGGATCTTGAGCGTGCAGGCACACACACTCGGCATGAGTTTAAGCCACTGGGTCCGGGACTCGAACCGCAGTTGTCTACATGGGAGTCCAAGGACATAGCCATTACACTATCCGCTGGTCCTGGTTTTATATGATTTTTAACTTTACGTTTATTCTTCTTGGGAGTTCCTTGAACTTCTACATTCTTAAGGTTTGTTTTTTTTTTGTTTTGCCGGAGAAACAGAGAGACAGTGAGAAGTCACCTCCTAGACAGGATGACCACGCCGTAATCCCTTCTCCATTTACTTGGGATTTTGGGCATGCATCCACACATGCCCGACGTGAGTTTGTTTGTTTAGAATTATTTAATTTTATTTATTCATTTATTTTAATTTGACCAGAAAGAGAGGGGAAGTGAGAAAGCGAGCCACCAGGTCCGGGACTTAAACCGTGGTTGGCCATGTGGGAGTGTCCAGCACCTTAACCACCATGCCACCAGCTGGCCCCCCAGCATGAGTTTTAAGCCAGTGGATCAGGGACACGAACCATGGTCAACTACATGGGAGTCCAGTAACATAACCTTTATGTCATCAGCTGGTCCCTTAGAAGGTTTTAGTATTAATAAAAATTGGAAAAATTTTGGCCATTGTTTCATTGATTTTTTTAGTTATTTAATTTTATTATTTTTTTAACTCCCTCCACTTTTTCTTTCTCACACACATTGTTGATGCTCTGTTCACTTTTCTAATTCTTTTTCTTATTTTAGGTGTCGTCAAGTTTCTGATGTTTTTATTCTGCAGTGTCTAATCTAGTTTTATTTTTTTCTGTTTGCTATAGAATGTAGGGGCCTGCCAGAGAGAGGCAGGGAGAGAATGAGATAATGTACCCAGCCCCAAGGGGGCCCTGCCACAATCCCTCCTCCGTTCTCCTCTTGGGATTTTTGGCATGCGTGCTTATTACCCAGCGTGAGCTTAGTTCTCCATCTTCGTCTCCCACTTCTCATGCTGGTTTTCCCGCATCATGTTTCCTTTACCTTCTTGGATGTTTAAGGCATATTTAGAATTGTTTTAATGCCCTCAGACACGAGCTCTATAATACTTGTCATTTTTGAGGTCTATCCTGGTGGATTTTTAGAATCCTGATGATTGTCCTTATTTTTCTGCTGCTTTTTCTGGCTGATTTTTACATCTTAACTGCATGCCAGATATTGTGAATTTACATCGTCAGTTGCTGGATTTTGTTTTATTCCGTTAAATAGTGTTGACTTTTTTTTTTCTGGCATGAATTTTACTTTCTTGGTATTGGCTGGATACCTTGAGGCTTAATTGTAAGGTTGTACTTATTTATTTTTATCAAGCCCACACCTGCCTTTTTTTTTTTTTTTTTTTTTTTGGAGAGATTTTCACTGTAGGGCGCGTGCGCTCGCCAGACAGACAGAGAGAGACATAGAAACAGAAAGCGAGAAATCACCCCCCAGGGGAGATGGCCACACTGCAGTCCCTTCTCCATTCTCCTCTTGGGATCTTGGGCATGCATGCACATGCACCCTGCGTGAGTTTAAGCCACCGGATCTGGGACTTGAACTGTGGTCAACTACATGGGATTCCAGCGACATAGCCATTACGCCGTCTGCTGGTCCCTAAGACTTGATTCTTAATCAGTTATTCTAGCTAATAAATTCTAGCTTCTTTGGTCTTCTCAAACTTTGATGTGAGTTCTCAACTCATTGAGATTTCCAGACTATTTTCCTCTGTCTCCGATCTCACAGCCCCATGCTGCTGCATATGGCTGAATGCCACTACTCCTGTAATTTTTGTGGTTTTCTAGTTGTTTACAAAATATCTGTTCTAGGTCACCTAAAATTATTTTGCTGTTAAAAACAATGCTACATGGTGGGGCTGGTAGGTGGTGTGGTGGTTAGGGGCACTGAGCTCCCACCTGGCCAGCCACAGTTCAAGTCCCACACCTGGTGGCTTGCTTTCTCACTTTCTCTCTCTCTCTCTCTCTCACTCTGTCTCTCTCTGGCCAAACTAAAATAAAGTTAAATAAAGTAATTCTTTACAAAAAAAGAAAAGGTACCATCAGTTAGCATAATGTCTATGTCACTGGACTCCCATGTAGTCGACCGCGGTTCAGGTCCCAGACCCAGTGGCTTAAACTCATGCCGGGTGTGTGTGCGCACAAGATCCCGAGAGGAGAATGGAGGAGAAGGGATTGAGGCATGGTCATACCCTCTGGGGAGTGATTTCTCGCTTGGGAACCAGCAAGTGGCATGGTGGTTAAGGTGCTAGACGCTCCCACATAGCCAACCACGGTTTGAGTCCCAGACCTAGTGGCTTGCTTTCTCACTTTCCCTCTCTCTGCTTTCTTTCTCACTTTCCCTCTCTCTCGCTCTCTGTCTCTCTCTCTCTCTGGCCAAATTAAAATAAATGAATCAATAAATAAAATTAAATAATTATTTTTTTAAAAAAAGCAAGTAATGCTACTTGGGGTCAGAAGGGAGCATGGTGGTTAAGTCGCTGGACTCCCACATAGTGGCTCAAAAATCACACTGGGTGTGTGTGTGTGTGCTCGAAATCCTGAGAGAATGGATTGCAGCACAGCCATCACCATTAGGAGCCTGATCAGCAGTTCCTCCCAGAGAGCTAGAAATGAATGAGAAAGTCCCTCCAAACCTCTCTGGACTCCTTGGCTCTTGAAAATAAACAAGCCTAGGGTTTAGGCTGAGGTCCCACGTGCAGCAACGTGAGCAACACAGATGAGGTTCAAATACCAGGTGTCCAGGGAAATTCCTGGGCCCGATCCAGGAACCATCTCATTCTCGAGATGACTGCCAAGTCTTGGATCTCTCTGTGCTGGCAAGTATAGAGGATGTCCAGTGATCAGAGGGTGTGGTGGGTGTTCTCCATTAACACATGGGGTCTTGGCCCTATCTACCAGGTTACTGGAAAGGCTACCTTTGAGAGGGGCTTTTACCAACTTAAATGTCCAAGGGCCACCAGGCTTCTTGCCCCAGGGGCCCATGGATCTCTGTTTGCTGTTGTGTTAGACCTCAGCAGCCTCCCGGTTCACAGATGGGAGCCTATGACAGCACACTGCCACTGCCTGTGGCCACGGCTTAGCTTTGATGGATTCACTAAGCTCCCTAAAAGGTAACCGCCTTTGGTTAGGCCACGTCAGATGCACCCACCTTATTAACGCAGACCTGATACATTAATGCAGCTGGATTCTGCAGGAGCAGATCGCCTCCCTAGGCGTCCACTTGCCCGGGGGAGGGGAGGGTGACCAGAACATGGAAGAGGCACAGGATCTGCTCTTGGGCTATTTACTGCGGTAGTGGGCTTCTCCCCCACGCTCTCTCTTACCATAATAGACTGTTTCATTGTTGGGGTCATCCAGCAAGAAAATGTGTACGACCTGTGCTCGACCCCCACTGAGGTGATCGATGATACCGCCTCAGTAATCAGACCCTCTATAGGGGCCACATGACCACTTCCAGTGGGAACCAGACCTTTTGCTCAGGGCAAGACAATTCCATCTGTGCTGTCACTCAACTCTTGCAATGGGGAAAGACAGGAGCACCCCCTCAATGGATAGTGGTCACACCACAATCCCTTCTCCACTTCATCCTGTCAGGATTTGGGGTACGCACAACCATTTCAAGCTGGTGAGGCTGGGATCTGAACTGTGGGTCAGCCATGTGGAATGTGGCTTCCTATGCTTAACCACGGCACTCTGAGACTGGGTTTTTACCAACCTCTGTAAGTGGCCATCACAATATTACGCCATCAGGTGCCAAGATGGCCACTTAGGACAATGAACCAAAGTAAAAGTAATGAGTTATTATTTACTTACAGAAGCAATGAATACAACCAAGGGCCAGAGGCCAGTGAAAAGAAGCTAGGTCCCTCCCTTGGTGGTCAGCAGGTGACCATCCCTCTCCCAATACCCCTTTATCCCGGTAGCATATATTGAAAAGGCTGAGGGGAAAGGGAGACACTTTGCCTGAGAGGTGACACAACCATGACAGGTGATCAAAACTGTTTTTTAAATAATTATTTATTTTATTTATTATTTTAAAATTTGCTATAGAGCATGTGTGCTCACCAGGAAGAGAAAGAGAGAGGGGAAGAGAACTTTGACAGGGTCACGCCATACTGTAATCTTCCCTCCTGCCCAACCTGCAAGCCAGCCAGTATCACAGTGACTCACCTGGCTTGTTCGGCTCAGCCCAGGATCTAAACTCAGCCTTCCATGTGGCTCCAGGCTAATGCAGCTGCACCCCAGCACCTGCACCCCCACAGCTCGGCCGAGAATGCAACACCCTTGACAACAGGAACTATGCGTAAATTCCAACCCCTATGTATATAGATTTTTACAAGTATACATAGAGGTAACAGTACAAAGCAAGATCTAGGATTTGTAGGACAGATAAAAGCAGTTCCCCAGAGGGCCAGCAGGTGGCTTGATTAAGTTGCTGGACTCCTACATGGCCCACCTTGGTTGAGTCCCCAACTTGGTAGCTTGAAAAGCATGCCAGGCAAGTGTGCGCATGTACCCAAAATCGCTGGAGAAGGACTGCGGTGTGGGCATTCCCCGCTGGGGAGATTTCTTCTCACTTTTCTCTCTTTCTGGTGAGTGAACATGCCCTCTGGAAAAACCTAAAAAAATAGTTGTATCAAAATACAACAACAAAATAGTTGTATCAGAAAAGCTAGTGGCATGGAGATCCCACATGACTGGCAGACAGTGGTTTGAGTCCCGAACTTAGAGGCTGAAAAACATGCAGGATGCATGTATGTGCCCCAAGAAAGAAATGGAATAAGCCCCAGTGGAGGTACTTTATCCTGTTCCCTTTCTCCGTCTCTGGCAAGCACACAAGCCCTCTCCAAAAAAAAGAGTTACCCCTAGTAAGCAGAATGAATGAAGAGTATTTGAGTCAAGATTTGTATTACCCAGTATTCATACGAAAGTGCATACATGTTTCCCTTATGTGTTTAATGAAACCCAAAAAGTTTACAAATAATATTCAGCACCTACTATGTGCTAGTACTGTGCTGAGTAGGGAGAAAGTCTTACTAGGGAGATTCTTTCAGCCGTACCTATTTCCTTGTGGGCTAATGCGTTCCTGTTCCTGGGTGAAATTATCTGTGGACTCTCTGATGCTGCTTTAGGTGATCAGAGCGAGCAAAGTTCCTGTTGCAATCGGTGCAGAGGTAGGGCCGCTCCCCGCTGTGCCTTCGCTTGTGTCTGCTGAGCTCGTCTGAGCGGGGGAATTTCCACGTGCATCCCATCACGTTGCATACGTAGGGCTTCTCCCCTGGTCAAATAGAGAGACTTGTCATGCTTCGTGGTAGGGTAAGGCAGGGACGCTGAAAGTAAGAAGAGTTGTGAGCATGCTGGAGCGGAAGGAGAACCAGAGGTGAGGAGCCTGCAGCTGGTTAGTGAAGGAGTGAGATGGCAGCTGGAACAGGAGCAAGAGGAAAGCTCTGAAGGAAAAGGAAGGGAAAAAGAAAAATAGAAGAGGCAGGTGTTGGCAGGGAAGTCACTGGGCGTATAGGAAGCTGAGGGAAGGGAGGGTCTGGGGTCTTTTGGCCTAAGAGGAGGTCCATGAAGTGGTTGTCCCAGTAGATGTAGGGCCAAGAACATCCATAGGGCCAAACATCCCAATACAGTCACCACCACAAAAGGGTACACCCAGAGTGGCTCTGACACATGCTCAGAGCCATCTCTAGGATGACTTGAACCATTTTTTTGAATTTCTCTAGGATCTTCTGGGGTTCCAGGCTCAAAGGAGGTGGTAATAATCCCAAATATCCCACGGCTTTGTAAATGCACAAAGTCGAAGCCGCTTGCCCTCTCACTCCCATTCCTAGATCCTCACTCACCAGTGTGTTTGCGTTCATGGATTCGGAGATGGGAAGACTTTGCATAAGATTTCCCACAGTCCTGGTATGTGCAGATGTAGGGCCTCAAAATGTCAGAATTCTTCTGGAACTGACAGCTCTGGGTCTTAAGGTTCTGTTTCTGCTTTTCTGGGAGTCGTTCTTCAATCACGTGGGAAGTTGGAAAGTACAGGAATCCTGGGTATGGCAATGACAAGGGTGGATAGGACACCATATGGTCCCCATAGGGGGTGTGGTCATCAGCGAAGTTGGTCATATGGTCCCCTTTGAAGGTCATCATCTGGCCCCCTCTGAGGATCTGGTTACCCCCAGTGATTGTCATGTGACTCCTATAGAGGGTCTGGTTTCCACTGGAGAGTGTCATCTGACCTTCTTTAAGGGTTGTCATCCGGTCCCCACTGAAAGTCATATGGTCCTCAGTGAGGGTCTGGTCACCTATGAAGGTCATGACATGGCCTCTTTCGAGAGTTGTTATCTGGCTTTGATGGAAGGCCTGGTTATCACCAGAGGTCTTCACCTGATTTCCATACAGGACTGCCACCTGGCTCCTACTGAGGTCATCGTAATTTAGGTTCTCCATCTGGCCACCTTCATTGGAGATTGCCCTTGCGTTAGCAAGGACGGCCATCTTCTGACAATCAGTGAACACCATCCTTGAGGCGTCAGTGACATCTATCATCTGGGAGCCTGTTGGTTTTATCTGATCAACAAAGGTCTCTTTTGGGCCTATGGGAAAAGTCTCACTTAGGTCTCCAAGGGGCACATCAAGGGCTTTAACAGGAGGTGTTGTTGCGTTCTGGATGAGGACCGGTCCAGGGATCTTGGAACCTTCAGAAGTCACCACTGAGGGCCTCAAGGGAGGTATCACCTGGTTGTGGTTTGACTCATGCTGGCTGTCGTCCCCTGGGGCAGTCGGAGGCATGTACGGCTGTGGCTCTAACACAGCTGGGGTTTTTGCCTGTTCCTTATATGGTTCAGTGAGGTCCTGGAGAAACTCTTTAATTTCTTCAATGGTCTGGACATAAGAGTACGTCTCTTTGCTGTTGCCCAATGACATAACTAGATCTTCAGTTGCTGGATCCTGAAAAAAAAAAAAAAAAAAAAAACCAACCAGGGGTTTATTTATACTCAAATCCTAATTCCACATACTCTTCCCCATCCCTGCTGCCCCTATCCCAGTCTGGCCCACCATCATCTCTTCTCTAGAAGCCTATAATTGCCTCTCAACTGCCCCCCTGCCCCGGTCCTGGAACTGACTCGACCAGCGCTCCATCTGTGCACAGAGTAATTTCTCTCGAACGCAAACTTACTGTGTTACTTCTGTCTACCAGTGGATGCAGGAGTCTAGATGAATGCATATAAACACCCTACCATTCCTTGCAGAGACCTTGCTCCAGAGACTTTTCCAATGATGCCCTGCCTCCTGACCTCTTACTAGAGATACGGTTAAACGAATGAACTTTCAAGTGTCTTATTTCACTCCCATAATAACCCATGAAGATAGAAGATCTAGCTCAAACCTATATTCACTGTAGATACTTCTCCCAGAGGAACCCAGGGACTCTAGCTTTCTGAGACCCATTCTGGAAAGCACCAGCTTCCAGGAACCATCCTACTATGGACTGAGTATTTGTGTCTCCAAAATTCACAGGTTAAAATCTAGCTTCTAATATGACAGCATAGGAGATGGGGCTTTGGGGAAGTGATTTGGTCTGTAGGCAGAACCCTTGTGAATGGGATTAGTGCCCTTCTAAGAGACTGTAATTCTTGGCTTCCATCATGGGAAGATCCAGCTAGAAGGCACTATCCATGAACAAGAAAGCAGCCCCTCACCAGACAATAATTCTGCTGACCCTCTAATCTTGGACAGAGACATGCTAATTCCCGCAGGATGTATTCAAAATGTGTCGGAACCATCACTGAATATGAAGTGAGGATGCTGAAGTTCTCCCATTCTACTCCAAATTCATGGAAATAATAGATGGCAGGGCCAGCAGGTGGCAGGATGATTAAGGGCGCTGGACTCCCACATAGCCAACTGCAGTTTGAGTCCCAGACCAGGTGGCTTGCTTTCTTGATTTCTTTCTCTGTCTCACTCTGTCCCTCTCTGGTCAAATTAAAATAAGTGAATAAATAAATAAATAAAGTTAACTAAAATAATAATTTTTTTTTAGAGGTTTTTGCTATAGGGCACATGTGCTCGCCAGACAGACAGAGACAGAGAGACTGAAAGCGAGAAATCACCCCCCAGGGGGAATGGCCACGCTGCGATCCCTTCTCCTCCAGTCTCCTCTCGGGATCTTGGGCACATACACACACCTGCCCAGCGTGAGTCCTAAGCCACCGGGTCCGGGACTTGAACCGCAGTCGACCACATGGGAGCCCAGCGACACATTCATTACACTAACTGCTGGTCCTGATAAAATAATTCTTTTTTTAAAAAAAAAGAAAATGAAAGAAATGACAGATGGCTTTAAATTTAAATTTCCTTGGACTGGCAGGTGGTGTGGTGGTTAAAGTGATGGACTCCTACATGGCTCACTGTGGTTCAAGTCCCAGACCTGGTGGCTTGCTTTCTCACTCCCTCTCTTTCTCTATGTCTCTCTCTGGTCAAATTGAATAATATAAAGGGGGACTCAAAGAAGAAATCAAAGGGAAATTATAAAATACTGAGACATGAATGAAAACAAAAACAACATACAAAAATGAGCTGTAGCAAAAGCTAAAGTAGCAATTTGTAACTATAAACACATTAAAGACTGAGAAACATCTTGAATCAGTATCTTAGCTTTACAACCAAAGGAAGAAATAGAGAATGAACTAAATCCAAAACTAGCAGAAGAAAAGGAATAAATACTAGATCAGAGAGGGACCAGCAGTTAGCGTAATGGCTATGTCACTGGACTCCCATGTAGTCGACCATGATTCATGTCCCAGACCCGGTGGCTTGAGCTCATGCCGGGCGTATGTGCATGCATGCCCAGGATCCCGAGAGGAGAATGGAGGAGAAGGGATTGTGGCATGGCCATCCCTCCAGGGTGGGGGGTGATTTCTCGCTTTCTGTCTCTGTCTCTCTCTGTCTTTCTGGTGAGCGCACGCGCCCTACAGTAAAAACCTCTCAAAAAAAACCCAAAAAAAAAAAAAAAAAAAAAAAAGATTAGATCAGAGGGATCAGCAGATGGCATAATGGTTACATTGCTGGACTCCTACATAGTCAATCATGGTTTGAGTCCTGGACCTGGCAGATTAAAACTCACGTTAGGGGCATGGGCATGTGTGCCCCAAATCCCAAGAGGAGAATGGAAGAAAAGGGATTGCTGTGTGAACATCGCCCCTGGGGAGTGATTTCTGACTTTCTGTCTCTCTGGTGAGCATACATGCCATATAGTAAAAATCTCTCTAAAAGAAAAAAAAAAAAAAAAAAAACGAAGGAAGATTCCTTAACATAATAAAAGCCATTTGTTAAAAACCCACAGTAAACATCATGTTCAATGTTAAGGTCGAAAACTTTTCCTCTAAGATCAGAAACAAGACAAGGATGCCTTCTGCGCTATTCTATTCAACACTGTACCAGAAGTTTTAGCTAGAGTAATTAGGCAAGAAAAGGAATAAGAAACATAAATAGGAAAAGAAGTGGGGCCGTCAAGTGGTATGGTGGTTAAAGGTGCTGGACTCCCACTTGGGCGAACACAGTTCGAGTTCCAGACCTGGTGGTTTGCTTTCTCACTTTCCCTCTGTCTTTTTCTCTGTCTCTCTCTGATCAAACTGGAAAATAATAATAATAAAGTTAAATTTTTAAAAAGTAAAGTTATCTGTTTGCAGATGATTTGATGCTATATGTAAAAGATCTTAAAGATTCTGTGCTCATATACTAAATCTATTAGAACTAATAAATAAATTTGCAAAGTACCAGAATACAACACCAACGCAAAAACCAGTTGTATTTCTATATATATATATACAACAATTAGTAAACCAAAAAGGGAATCAAGAAAACAATTTCAGGGGCCAGCAGATGGCGTGATGGTTAAGGGTGTTGGTCTCCCACATGGCTGACCACGGTTCAAGTTCCAAACTATATAATATAGTATATACAGTGGAATATTATTCAGTCTTTTTCACTCTCTCTTGCTCTGTCCCCCTCTGGTAAAATAAATACATAAAATTAAATAAAATATTAAAATTTTTTTCATTTAAAACAGCATCAAAAAGAACAAAATAGGGATTAACCAAGGAGAGTAAAGACATACAAAACATTGCTGAAAAAAATTAAAGACGTGGGGACCAGCAGTTAGCATAATGGCTATGTCGCTGGACTCCCATAGTCGACCGTGGTTCACGTCCCAGACCCGGTGGCTTAAAACTCACGCTGGGCGCATGTTCATGCATGCCCAAGATCCCGAGAGGAGAATGGAGGAGAAGGGATTGTGGCATGACCATCCCCACTGGGGGATGATTTCGTGTTTTCTGTCTCTATGTCTCTCTGACTGTCTGGCGAGCGTACACGCCCTATAGCGAAAACCTCTCGGAAAAAAAACGAAAGAAAGACATAAAAATGTAAGACAAAACATACACACACAGGAAAACAAAATGAGTAAACAAACAAAAAAATGGAAGGACGTACTGTGCTCATGGACTGGGAAACTTAATATCATTAAGATGACAATATTACCCAAAGATAACCATAGATTCAATGAAATTGTTACCCAAACGCCAGTGCTATTTTTTGCAGAACTAGAAAAGTGCATGCTAAAATTCATAAAATCACAGGGGACTCCAGTTATTCAAAACAATCTCAAAAAAGAACAATGTTGAACCCGCACTTTCTGATTTCAAAACTTACACAGCCCCTCCCCACTTACTGACCGACCCATTTCACAACCACTCAGATCTGTGGCCAGTTCTCCAGGCGGGGGAACCCGCTTTCTCAGTCTGTGTCTTGTTCTGCAGTTGGTTAGTATTAACTACTACAAGTGTTCGCGATCATGTAAGACTACATACTTCATTGATGAATTTGTGTTTCACTGTGTACCCATAGCAGCCTGCAGAATAAATAAAAATGATTTTGCCACATTTACATTATCTTGTGGTGGTGGTCTTGTTGCTTTCTGGCATTTATCTAATGTACGCCTTTTGTATGGATAGAATGACGTTATCTCGTGTGGTATCGTGTGAAATACGCGTACTTCATGTCACCATGACGTTGCCCACGACATCTGCCTTTGAGCGCCTCACTTACTGACCAATTCACTTAACGACCTAGTCGTATGAACAGGAATGGAGAGATGGAGAAGCGATTGTGGCATAATCACACCCCATCGGGTTGCTTTCTCTCTCTCCCCCTCCTCTCTGGTAAGTAGACGTATCCTCTGGTAGTGAAAGAGAGAGAAAGAGAGGAAGGAAGAAAGGAAGGCTATTTTGAGGGAGAGACCACATTTGCATAAATTTTATTACATCATATTGTTATAATTGATCTATTTTTGGTTATTGTTCATTTCTTACTGTGTCTAATTTATAAATTGAGCTTTATCATAGTTACACATGTATAGGAAAAAGGTAGTATATATAGGTCTCAGAAATACCCAAGGTTTGGGACCAGCAGTTAACGTAATGGCTATGTCGCTGGACTCCCATGTAGTCGACCGCGGTTTGAGTCCCAGACCCGGTGGCTTAAACTCACACCGGGCACGTGTATGCCCAGGATCCCGAGAGGAGAATGGAAGAGAAGGGATTGTGGCGTGGCCATACCCCCTGGGGGGTGATTTCTCACTTTCTGTCTCTCTCTGTCTCTCTGGCGAGCGCATGCACCCTATAGCAAAAAACTCTCCAAAGGGGGGAGAAAAAAAAGAAATACCCAAGGTTTCAGGCAATCACTGGGGGGGTCTTGGAAATATCCTCCCAGTGGATAAGGGGGGACTATGGTATATACAAACAGTGAAATATTAGTCAGCCTTAAAATGGAAGGAAATTTTGACATATGGTACATCATGGATGAACCTTGAGGACATTATGCTAAATGAAAAAAAGCCAGTCACAAAAACGACAAATGCTGTGTGATTCTCCTTATACGAAGTACTTTAAAAATAGTCAAGATCACAGACAAAAAGTGAAATAGTGGTTACCTGGGGGGGCGCAGGGATGGGGAATGGGAAGTTATGTTTAAGGGGTAGAGTGTTTCACGATGTAAAAAGAATGCTGGAGAGGGGCGGCAGGGGTGGCTGCACAATATTTTGAATGTATTTAAATATTACCACCAAACTGCTCTCAAAAATGGCTACCACGGTAATTTTATGTGTGTTCGAACACAATTTAAAAACAATCAGAAAATACAAAAACCTCAAACTGAAGGGTTCTCTGAGATGATGTTCATTAAAAATCAACCTCTAGGGGGCCAGCAGTTGGCATAATGGCTATGTAGCTGGACTCTCATGTAGTTGATGGCAGTTCGAGTCCTGAACCCAGTGGTTTAAAACTCACGCCAGGCACGTGTGCGTGCGTACCCAAGA
Source organism: Tupaia belangeri chinensis (assembly GCF_000334495.1). NCBI lineage: Eukaryota > Metazoa > Chordata > Mammalia > Scandentia > Tupaiidae > Tupaia > Tupaia belangeri. The sequence goes on from NW_006159889.1 coordinate 1,830,311, forward strand.
TCCCGAGAGAAGAACGGAGGAGAAGGGATTATGGAGTGGCCATCCTCCCTGGGGGGGTGATTTCTCGCTTTCTGTCTCTCTGTCTCTCTCTTTCTGGCAAGCACATATGCCCTATAGCAAAAACCTCTCCAAAAGCCAAAAGAAAACCAAAAACCAAAAAACAAAAACATCAATCTCTAGGACCAACAGATCATGTAATGATTACCTTGCTGGACTCCCATGTACACGACTGCAGTGCAAATCCCAGACCCGGGGTAGCTTAAAACCCACCCCAGACGCATGTTCGTGTGTGCCCAAGATACTGAGAAGAGAATGGAGAAGGGACTGCGAGGTGGCCATCCCTTCTAGGGGGTGATTTCTCGCTTTCTCTCTGTCTCTCTGATGAGCACACACATCCTTAAGCAAAACTCTCACTTAAAAAAAAAAAAAAAAAAATCAGCCTCTAAGGATAGCCAGTTGGGTGGTGGTTAAGGTGGCTGGATTCTGCATGGCTGCCTTTAAATCTGGAGTCTGAGATCTGACCAGAAAAGACAGCGCCTGTAGTGTATGCCTAAAATCCTGACAGGAGGGAGAAATGGAGAAGGGATTGCAGCATCGCCATTCCTTGTGGGAGGTGCCTTCTCATTCTTTCTCTCTCTCTTGTGAGCGCATGTACCCTGGGGCAAAAAATGTTTTAATTTGCCTTTAATAACGGCTTGCTCTCAGGCTTCCTTCCCCATCATTCTCTGCTCTTGGCTACTTCCCACCTCCACTGCTGGAAGGCGAGCCCGTTTGAGCCAGAGAACTCCTATTTTGTCTTGAGCAAGGTCTGACGGAACCTCAGAAAACGGGCCCAGTGGAGGACTTCTGATTTTCACTCTGCCCTCTCCGGGCCGGCCTCGAGTCGCTACCCTTCCAGGCTCTCGGGAGGCACAGGGACCCCTCAGGTGGCGTAAGGAATCCCTAATCCAGCAGTCTCGCTGCGGGCCAAGCCTCCTCACCTCCACTATTCTGCAAACCCACCCAGGACCTCTGGCTCGCCTCTCCTGCGTATGCTTCCAGTCCCCCATCGACATTCGAAGGCACCCAGGCCCAGGCCTGGTCTGGGGACAGAGAGTCGCTCGAAAGGCCCTGAGGGCCGGGGCCGACAGGACCAGCCCCACCACGGGCTCTTAGGTGGCGGGGTCTGGCTGACGGAAGGGATGCCCTAAGCAAAGCAGGCACGTGGAGGTGCTTCCTAAACGCGCGCTGGGGTAAATCCGCACTTTGGGACGCCTCTGCCCGGCCCTCCCTATTAGTGGACTCTCTGGCTACCATTCCTGACCCCTCAACGTTGGCGTTTCTGATCTCCCAACCTACGACAATGACCTGTGTCAGCAGGCCGGGACTCACCAGAAGTAGATCCAAAGTGTTGGCCAGGGCTGCAGCTGCGGTGCTGGACCCAGAAGAACTCATACTGGGTTGGGGATGCCAGGCCTGGATTCTTATAGCACCTGGCCTGGTCCCAGATTGGGTGGGCCACGCCCTTGGGGGCGGAGCCGGGAGGCACGGCCAATCCCCCACCTGTGCTGTCTGGACTTCTCGGGGTAGACTGAGCCACCGCGGGATTGAGGTGCCTCCAGGCGCTAATCACCTAGCGCCTACTGTGCGGGGGAAGCAATTTACATCAATTAGCTCCTTCCTCAACGCGGATCTCCGAGATGGGTTTTACCACCGTCCTCAGGTGATGCGGAAACTGCTACCCAGAGAGGTTAAGGTTTTGCTGCAGGACACAAACAGTCAATCACAGATCTTAGATCTGAGCTCCAGCGGTTTTGCTTTTGTGATCTGAGTCCTTAAACACACAAAAAAACTTCAGCTTGTAGATCTAAACAGCCGCTAGATGATGCAAATTCCACCTCTTAGGCTACCTGTGAATTTAATCAAAGTTACTGCTCGAAAGTCAGTCTGAGATTGGGTCAGATCACTCTTGAAATTATAATGGTATTTTTTTATATCGACTCCTCCCCCACTCCACCCCCAAGTCTCAGCCGGTTTCACCCCAGCAGGGTCTGAATCACACGGGGCCACAGTGAGCATCTTCCGACCCTCTGCAGACTCCACTGGGACCTCGGGACCTCGTCTTCTAGAACTTCAGTGATTTTTAGAACAACTCAGTGGGGCCAGCAGATGGCGAAGTGGTTATGTCGCTGGACTCCCATGTAGAGGACCACGGTTCAAGTCCCAGAACCAGTGCTTTAAAAGTCACGCCAGTCCTGCGCGCGCGCGTGTGTGTGTATGCACGCGCATCGTGCGCGAATCCCCCAAAATCTCCAGAGGAGAAGGGACTGCAGCGTGGCCAACACCCCTGTGGGGGTGAGTTCTCATTTCCTGTCTCCTTGTCTCTTTCTGGTGAGCGCACACACCCACCCTATAACAAAAATCTCTCTCTCAAAAAAAGACAAAAAAACAGCTCAGTCACGACCTAGTCCACCCCGCCTGGCTTCTGGTTTCTAAAGTTTTTCACCAAAACCACCTGGTCCATGTATCCTTCCACAGAAGTCCATGGATGCCCAGGGCCAGACCGTGGACATCATTGGCTCCAGTCCCATGGCCAATATGGAACATTTTACCGGGGTCCTTCACAGTTGTCGCCTGCCCTATGCCCGCTTCCCGGCCTCGAGGACACTCAGAAAATGAGTCCAAATAAAGCTTTGGACTCCTCTGCCTCTTAACTTCCCTTTGGTTCTTTTATTTTATTTATTTATTTACTTACTTACTTACTTATTTTTGAGAGGTTTTTGCTATAAGGCATGTGCGCTCGTCAGTAAGAGAGAGAGACAGAGAGACAGAAAGCAAGAAATCACCCCCCAGAGGGGATGGCCACACCGCAATCCCTTCTCCTCCATTCTCCTCTCGGGCTCTTGGGCACGCATGCACATGTGCCTGACGTGAGTTTAAGATGCCGGGTCCAGGACTCGAGTCTCGGTCGACTACGTGGGAGTCCAGTGACATAGCCATTACGCTAACTGCTGGTCCCTGTTTTGTTCTTTTGAGCTTCCTGGTCTATCGGTCCAGGATTTCTGTCCCATTCCTTCACTCCTCCCTAACTATGACCTCACCCCACAGGGCTGTTTGGATTCTAGGGCACACACAGGCCACAGATTGAAGGACTTCTATCTGCAGTTCCACAATGGCCAACAACAACATATTGAAAGAACAGTTACACATGCAACAGATCCCCAATAATTACATCTTGGCTATTGTTTTTTAATACGTTTTTTAAAATTATTTTATTTAACTTTATTTGTTTATTTTAATTTGAGGGACAGAGCAAGAGACAGAGTGAGAAAGTGAGAAAGCAAGCCGCCAGGACCAGGAGTCAAACCATAGTCGGCCTTGTGGGAGACTGGTGCCCTTAACCACCACGCCATCTCCTGGCCCCGCATCTTGGCAATTCTTTAAATATATCATAAAAATATCTATAGTAGATGATAACCCGAACCTGACTTCAGCTTCCATTTCAAACGATCATGTTCCTGTACCCTCCCGGTGATACCAGCGCGCGTGTATGCTGACCTTTTTTATTTTCAAGAAAGAATTTTTATTTACAGAAGCACAGTTTCAGAAGGTAACTGAGGAACAGGAGACTCATCTTACACAGGCACATTTGGGTAGACTGGCTTTCTCATTCTTGGTCCAGAAGCTTCTTTAATGGATGATTGATATTTTGCAGATGCTTTTCAGCTCCCAAGAGAGTTCTTGCTTTAACTAACAGCGCTGGAAGGCTGGACAAATCATACGTTTCCTTGACGTTTGGTTCTTTCACTGGAACATCTGAATAATCTTGATAAAGTTGTTTTAAACTATGTAAGAAATACGCGACATTCCTAAGGGATGATTTTCTGTCCTTGAGTTCGTCATACTGCTTGTAGTTGTTTCAGCTGTGGTTCTAAACCCGAGCGGTTCCAATCAAATGCTGCCTTTTCTTTTCGATATCTGAAATATTCTTAGCATTCTTCCTTTTCAGATTTTTCAACATCTGGACTTCTCTCAGTGTTTTGATAAGTTTTTCTTCTTCTTCTTCTTCTTCTTCTTCCTCCTCCTCCTCCTCCTCCTCCTCCTCTTCTTCTTCTTCTTCTTCTTCTTCTTCTTTTGAGAGAGTTTTTGCTATAGGGCACTTGTGCTCGCCAGAGAGACAGAAAGTGAGAAATCACCCCCCAGAGGGGATGGCCACACCGCAAAATCCCTTCTCCTCCATTCTCCTCTCAGGATCTTAGGCACGCATGCACACGTGCCCAGAGTGAGTTTAAGCCACCAGGTCCAGGACTCGAGCCGCGGTTGACTACATGGGAGTCCAGTGACATAACCATTACTCCAACTGCTGGTCCCTGATGAGTTCTTCTTTAATACTAAAATGAAATTTGTTGATGGCTCCCTTACAAATTTCAGATTATATTTTTTGTTTATATTCTAGGAAGATTTTCGCAAATGCAGACAAAACAATGCCCTGCCCCGTGATGTCACTAGTTTTCTTTCCTTCTAGACACCAAATATGCATCCTGTCGGAGAGATCTGGGTCTATGGCTTCGCTTCTTGATTTCTTCTCTTTGCCATGGGACAGCTTCCCTGTATTCTGAGTTTTCTGTTGACTTTCTGTTTCGAGAATCTCTTTGACAACACAGGACTGGGCACTGAGGGGTCCTGTCTCTTTAGCAGTGGCCAATTCAGCTGACTTATATGAATGTCCTGAAGATCCCATAGTTGGAATAGTTTCATGCTGCGTATTTATTTTTTCTGTTGATTTAACTTTTCTTCTTATATCACTTTCTTCAGTGCTTTCAGATTCATTGCTAATGGGCTCTAGTTTTCTTCCTGGCTTTTTTTTCACTGAGTTTTACAGATTTTTAAAAAATTATTTTATTTAATTTCACTTATTATTAGTATTATTATTACTATTATTATTTTGACCAGAGAGTGACAGAGAGAGAAAGAGAAGGAAGGTGAGAAAACAAGTCACCAGGTCTGGGACTTGAACTGTGGTAGGCCATGTGGGAGCCCAGCGCTTTAACCACCGCGCCACCTGCTGACCCTGATTTTTACAGATTTGCTTCCACTTGCTTCATTTTCCAAAGTGTCCAAACTTCTTTGGCTTCTTTTCCTTGAGGCACTGAAGGGGGAGATGATCTGCAGTGTTTGCAGAGTTCTTCATCCGCGTATGTAACAATGCTATACAAAGGGGGACCAAAGGTTTCGTAAGGTTCTGTATCTTGGCCATTTTCATGAGATACCGGAATTGTCAGGAAAATCAAACACATCAGTAGCCTGTGCTTCTGACCAGCTTTAACTTCCACAGAATGTGCTTTTCTTAAAGTGTTCTTTGAGAGTCTTGCACCCGCAGCCCTGGGGGACTGCTCCGCGTGCACTGACTCTTAAGACTGGTAGAGACGAGGTTTACGGGGTCTCCCAGCGGCCCTGAGTTGGAGACTGTTGAAAACTTTAAATTTCATTCCTGAAAGGACTCAAGGCTTACAAAAGAGATGAAATGTGGTCTGAAGGGTGATATGAGTATGAAAGAGTTCCAAGAGAACGAGTACCTCCTCGAAGCCACCCCCGTGATGGCTACCATAGGATAGTTAATGTTGTGCCAAAGAAACCACTACTGCCAGACAGACCTGGTGAAGGAAGCTACAATGTGTCTCTCACTGAAGATACTACAGTCATGGTGACTACCGAGAATACGACGAGGGCCGCAGTTTTCTCATGAGCGAAGAAGTGGTCCACCTCACAGAGGAGATTCTGGTTCTAGATGGACAAGAGATGATCACTCTGCAAGCCGGCAGCCTGAATACAGGGACATGAGAGATGACTTTCGAAGAAAAAGTTTCTACTCTTCCCGTTATGTGAGAGACTGGTCTCCTTAGAAAAAGGACACTCATTTTTTCAGAGCATCATCTCTTGGCCGAAAGGACTCTCCACACAGCAGACCTGGCTCCAGCATCAGCAGCAGAAGCTACTCTCCTGAAAGAAACGAAACGTGCTCTTGCCATCAACCACAACATAGAAGTAAAGAGGCCCGTCCAGTCTTTGAAAACGTCAAGAGGCACATCACCCTCAAGTTCTGCAGCAGTTTCTTCATCAAAGGCGTTAGACAAACCCAGTAGGCTTACTGAAAAGGGGCTTGCTGAGGCTGCAAGCAAGTGGGCTGCCGAAAAACTAGAGAAATTGGATGAAAGTAACTTGCCTGAACTTTCTGAGTATGAGGCGGGAACCCCAGCACCGTCGTTCATTGGTCAGCCAGAAGAACCTGAGTCGAATGCAACAGATGGCATAGGATTATTTGAAGATGGTCAACTGAACAGTCGTTCTAAAGCTACAGCATCGAAAACCAAAGAGACGGAACAGGTTTACCGACAAGACTGTGAAACTTTTGAGATGGTGGTGAAAATGCTGCTTGAAAAAGAGCCTCCATTAGAAAAGCCTTTCCAGTTTGCATTGAGGCAGAATTTACGTGCAATAGGTGAGCGGTGTGTTGAAGAGCTCAAGCGTTTCATTGCAGAATATGATGCTTTCGCTCAAGATCTTGGAGAGCCTTTGTAGAGGATTTCTTGCTCAGACAAAAAAAAAAAGTTTCTAGATGTCTCCCCACCTCCCTTGGATTGTGTAAGTCCTTAATATATGGAATTTTTGTGATGGAGAAGTACTTTATGATAGCTAACTACATTTTTAATATCAAATAAACATCCAAAATAGTCAAAAAAAAAAAAAAAAGACTGGTAGAAAAGATAGGAAGATGCGGGAGGGAGAGTGGGGGCTCGCTCAGCGTCTGTGGGCAGGGCTGGCCTGGGTGACACAGCAGCACCTCCTTCAGTGCGCCTCCTTCCTCCCAGAGGGCTCTTCCTGGGCACAATGCTCCTTCCTTTGCCCCTAATGTTTTATAATCGATTTCAGTGAGAGACACACTTGTCTCCACCCCCCGCAAATTAACAGCTTTTTTGAAGTATAATTGACATCTCATCAGCTATACGTACTTGAAGTCTAGAATTTGATAAGTTTGACACCAGAGAAAACATGACTTGAAGCAAGACAGTGAGCGTGTGCCTCACCCCAGACATGTCCGTGCGCTTTGTGGTCCTTCCTGCGCCTCCAGCCGCAGGCCAGCACTGATTTCCTCTCTGTCAGGTACAGATTACAGTAGCCCCTCCGCACCCGTGGGGATGGGGCCTAGGATCCCCACAGAAACCCAAATCGAGCTGCTCGAGTTCCTGATATGAAATGGTGTAGTATTTTTGTATACACGCCATCTGCTCTTTTTCTTCCTTCCTTCCTTTTCTTTCTTTCTTTTCCTGTCTTTGTTATTGCCAGTGGCTGTGTGCAAGAGAGAGAGAAAACCCACCCCCCAATGGGGCACGGTTATCCCCCAATCCTTTTTCCTTCATTTCTCCACTTGCAGATGCGAAACAGAAGATAAGAAGGGCCAGGTTTAGTTGGCATTTCCTAGAGTTTTATCTCCTAGGAGCTGCGATCATACAGAACATACTCTATTTTTGGACGGCTTCCTTCACTCAGCATCATCACGGACCTGCGCTGCATCAATGGTCACTGTGTTGTTGCTGAGCCATGTGGCATTGCAGGGCTGCATCAGGTTGTCTGTCCATTCATAGCCGTTTAGGTTGTTTCCACTTCTCAGCTCTGCCAGTAAGGGTGCTGGGAACATCAGGTAAGATCTCCATAAGGACACGTGTTTTCCTTTCTCAACGGTAAATTCCTGGAAGTGGAATGGTTGGATCATACGGCAGCTGTGCATACTTGTGGTTTTTAAAGTGGAAAATAGAAAATTTGAAAAGGAGGTGAAGCCTAGTCCCATAGTCTAGTGGTTAAGGAAGCTGGATCCCACATGGCTGATGGGTCAAGTCCTGGCCCAGCCACTTAAAAAAAAAAACAAACGAACGAACATGGGGCACATGTGTGTGTGTGTGTGCCTCAAATCCCGACAGATGGAGAAACAGAGGAGAAGGAACTGCAGTGTGATCATACCCCTTATTTGGGCGCTGCTTTCCCTCTCTGTCTCTGTCTCTTTGTCTCTCTCTGACAAGTGCATGTGCCCTCTGACCAAAAAAAAAAAATGAAAGAAAGAAAAAAAAGGAGATGATGGGACCAGCAGGGGGTGTGGTGGTTACAGACCTGGATGGAGGAGGCAATGACGTCGAAGTGCTGGACTCCCACATGGCTGACCATGGTTCAAATCCAGGACCTGGTGGCTTGCTTTCTCACCTTCTCTTTCTCTCTCTCTGTCTGTCTGTGTCTCTCTGGTCAAATTAAAAATGAATGAATGAATAAATAAAGTTAGATAAATAATTTAAAATAAAAAGAAAAAGAAAAGGAGATGAGATGGGGCACAGGTACTCCTAGTCACTCAGACAGCTGCTGTTTGTTCGCTTGACTTTTCCTGGTTTTTTAATTTTTTATTTATTTATTTATTTTTAGTTTTTGCTATAAGACTTGTGAACTCACCACAAAGAGACAGAGGGAAAGTGAGAAAGCACCCTCCTTTCTCAGGGGGATGACGACGCTGCAATCCCTTCTCCTCCATTCTCCTCTTGGGATTTTGGACACACATGTACATGTGCCCAGCATGTTTTTCAAGTAGCTAGATCCAGGACTCAAACATGCAGCCAGCCATGTGGGACCCAGCCGCCTTCGCCACCCCACTGGCTGGCCCTTAGCTGGTTAGGCAGGAGTTCATATGTAAGTTGAAGATCTGGAAATGGATTTCTTTTAAAATTGTCAGTGCCTACGAGTCTCTGAGGAGCCTTCCTGTGCTCCCAAGGGTAGGGGACTCCGATTAGAAATCAGCTGACTTAGAGAAGTCCCCGAGCTCTCTTCTTCTGGCCTCCATCCCAGATGTGCCTCAGGGGGATATTTGTTTAGTAAGTTCTGGCTGCTACCAAGGCCTGGATGTCAGGCCATGACTCCTCAGAGGCAAAGGGATCAGAACGGGGCCCGCCGGGCCAAACCCCCTTGCAGTGGTAGGTGGGACTGGCTTGAGAGGCCGTGGAAGCCTGGTGGCTATAGGAGCCTGGTGTGGCACTGTGACTCCGAGCCTGGCTCCTGCTCTGGTCTCCCAGGAGGCCTGTCCTTGTTTTGGCCTCCCTGTCTCTGGGTGTATTGTCCTTGTCCCTTGCTCAGAGGCAGCTGCTATGATATGACCCAGCTTTGTTTCCATTCCCATATGCATATTCTGAAACTCACCTCCATCCCCCTGGACAGTGTGTCTTAAGCTTGCCAGAGAGACAGAGAGGAGAGGGAGGGGGAGAAATCACCCCCCGGGGGGCATGGTCATGCCACAATCCCTTCTCCTCCATTTTTCTATACCATTGGGATTTGGGGCAGATATGTACACATGCACAGAGTGTTTTTCAAGCCAGGACTGATATGTGATTCACATGATTGGCTATATGGGATCTGGTTCCCTTAACCACTGGTCATGGGGCCAGCCCTGGAGGTTCCCTTTGAATAAGGTAGACCAGTACCCCTTCCGAAGCCGGTAGAAGATAAAGACTGTAAGCCTCTCAGATCTAGCAGAGCAGACTCAAAGAAAAAGGACTGAAGCATGCCCATGCCCCCTTTTCTCTCACGTGCTCTCTCCCTCTCTCTCTCTCTTCCTTCCCTCTCTCTAATGAGTGTACACATTCTGGCAAAATGAACAAAAAACACCAACAATTGTAACCAAAGTTTTAGAATTTGTTTAGTCTAATTTGAAAAATTATTCACACTAAGTTTTAAGAATCCCTTTTTAATTTAATTTTTAAATTTGTTATTATTTTAAAATTTGCTATAGAGCACATGTGCTCACCAGAGAGAGACAGAGTGAGAGAGAGAGAAATTGAGAAAGTAAGCTGCCAGGTCTGGGACTCGAACTGCATCAGCCAGTGTGGGAATCCAGTACTTTAACCACACACCACTTGTTAGCTCCGAGTTTTAAGAATTCTAAAGGCAAACATAGATACATAATTAAGTTGAATCATAATTTAAGTAACCACTATCTTTATCACTTTTTCTTGTAAATCTCAGACAAAACTGAAAATTGTATGAACCTGTAGGTATTTTACGAACTCTTTTTTTTTTTTTGAGAGGTTTTTGCTATAGGGAGCGTGTGCTCGCCAGAAAGACAGAGACAGACAGAGAGACAGAAAGTGAGAAATCACCCCCCAGGGGGGATGGCCACACCACAATCCCTTCTCCTCCATTCTCCTCTCAGGATCTTGGGCACGCACGCACATGCGCCCAGCGTGAGTTTAAGCCACTGGGTCCAGAACTCGAACCGCGGTCGACTACATGGGAGTCCAGCGACATAGCCATTACACCAACAGCTGATCCAGCTGGTCCCTGTTTTACAACTCTAACTGGATAAAGTGTTCAGTGTGTGTGTGTGTGTGTGGGGGGGGGGTCCTTATTTCTCTGTCAGATTCTTTCTATTAATAATGATTGTATTATTCTTCAAGGATACGTTGATTACCTTATCTAAAGTTGATAAGTGATGTTAGGATCTTATACTAATGAAATAGTAACTAAGATGCCTAGTAATCATTATTTACCTGGAAGCAGCCACAAAATTTAAAATAAGGGAAGATGAGAAAATGAAATTCATGTTTCCAGACAATCTTCAAATGAATTGTAATCTCTGTATTTTGACTATATGTTTGTTATTCATAATGTTCAAAAAAGCTAATCCATGCCTTTAAATCATTGGTCCCATAGCTTTGCATTAGCTTTAGCCCATGTAAGAGTCAGCCAGAGGCCTAGCTGTAGTAGCACAGGCTCTGCAAAGCTGGAAGCCATATGGAAGATCAGGATTCGGATCCCCCAGATGGGCCTGAAAATATGTGTATGTGGGTGAGCAAGATCCTGAAGGGCTGGAGGGCCAGGAAAAGGGAATTGTGGCATGACGAGACCATGCTGAAGGTGCTTCTCTCTCTCTCATACATGCATGTATGTACTTTACCATAAAACAATCCCCCCCACAGACAGAGTTGTCTGCCACATCTCCGGAGGTTCTGATTCAGTAGGTCTAGAGTGGGACCAAAGATTTTGAACCTAACAAGTTCTAAAGTGCGGTTGCTATTGCAGGACAACAGACCGCTTTGTGTAACCCTGCCCCTGACGAAATAGATTAGCAACTTGCTGGGGACCAGCACATGGCGTGGTGGTTACGGCGCGGGACATGCCCACATGACTAACCACGGTTGGAGCTCCAGACCTGTTGGCTTGCTTTCTCACTTTCCCTCTCTCTCTCTCTCTCTCTCTCTCTGGTCAAATTTAAATAAATGAATGAATGAACAGTTCTTTTAAGAAATGAAACTTGTTGGGACTAGTAGGTGGCATAATAGTTTTTGTCACTGGACTCCCACATAGTCGACCACAGTTCAGTCCCAGAACTGGTGATTTAAAACTCACGCTGGGCATGTGTGCTTGTGAGTCCAGAATCCCAAGAGGAGAAGGGATTGCAACATGGCCATTGTCCCTTGGGGGTCATTTCTCGCTTTCTTTCTCTCTTCTTTCTGTCTGGCAAGTGCATATGCCCTATAGCAAACATCTCTCTCTTAAGAAGAAAAACAAAGCAGCCAACAGAAGGCATAATGAATCTGTCGATGGACTCCCATGTAATCAACTCTGGTTCAAGTCCTGGACTTGTAACTCATATCAGGTGCATGTGCATGCATGCCCAAAATCCCCAGAGGAGAACGGAGGAGAAGGGATTGTGGCATGGCCATCCTCCCTGGGGGGTAATTTCTTGCTTTCTGTCTCTCTGGCAAGTGCACATTTCCTATAGCAAAAATCTCTCAGTCTCTCTAGTAAGCTCATGTGTCCTATGTCAACAATCTCTCTCAAAAAAAAAAAATTCTTGGTTGATAGCTTTTTCTTTCACAATTTCAAAAGGATTGACTCACTGTCTTTTGGCCTCCAAAATTTCTTTTCTTTCTTTTTCTTTCTTTCTTTTTTTTTTTTTTTAAAGAATTCTTTATTTAATTCCATTTGTTATTATTTATCTATTGGCTTATTTATCTTTTGGAGAAATTTTTGCTATAGGATGCATGTGCTCACCAGAGACACAGAGAGAGACAGAGAGACAAAAAGCGTGAAATCACCCCCCACCCCCTGGGGTGAGGATGGCCACACTGTAATCCCTTCTCCTCTGTTCTACTCCTGGGATCTCAGATATGCACACGCATGCACCCGGCATGAGTTTGAAGCCACCAGGTCTGGGACTTGAACCATGGTCAGCCATGTGGGAGTTCAGCAACGTAACTGCTACACCATCTGCTGGCCCCAGCTGTTTTTATAATTTGACCAGAGAGAGATAGAAAAGGGTAAAGTGAGAAGGTAAGCCACCAGGTCTAGGACTCAAACCACAGTCAACTATGTGGAAGTCCAGTGCCTCAACCATCATGTCACCTTCCGGCCCCTCCAAAATTTGTAATGAGAAACCAGGAGGCAGTCTTCTGGGGGCTCTCTGTCATAAAGAGTAGTTATTCCACTGACACGTTCAGATCCTCTCCGTCTTTGTCTTTTGACAGTTTGATTATAATGTGTCTGAATGTTTGTCTCTGAGTTTTTCTGCTTGTGATGCAGGAGTGCTGGTGATCAGACCAGCCTGTGCTGCTTCTTGTCCAATGCTCAGGGAGAATTAGAAACGCGGACAAACAAAGCAGAGAAGGTAAGTAAGCAAATGGTTCAGGAGGAAAAACTTCCCATGCAGTGGGAGGGGTGCTGAATGGGTTGCCCAAGAGGAGCTGGAGGTGAGGGGGTTTTATCTGCCATCCAAGGAATGGGCTGGCTTTCTGATAAGGAAGTGGGCTTTAGAAAATGGTTACATGATCGGCTGAGTGATTTATTACCCTATTCTTTTTTTTTAAGAGACATTTTTGGTATAGGGTGATGTGCTCACCAGAGGGACAGAGACTGAAAGCTGAGAAGTCACTCTCCCCCGGGGGGATGGCCCCGCCATAATCCCTTTTCCTTCTCCTCCTGGGATCTTGGGCACACACACACACCTGCGTGTGAGATTTTTTTTTTTTTTTTGAGAGTTTTTTGCTATAGGGCATGTGTGCTTGCCAGAGAGACAGAGGAGACAGACAGAAAGCGAGAAAACAACCCCCAGGGAGGATGGCCACGCCGCAATCCCTTCTCCTCCATTCTCTCAGCATCTTGGGCACGCACGCACACGTGCCCAGCGTGAGTTTAAGCCACCAAGTCCAGGACTTGAGCTGCGGTCGACTACATGGGAGTTCAGCGACATAGCCATTACGCTAACTGCTGGTCCCTGCGTATGAGTTTTAAGACACCAGGGTTGGGACTTGAACCACGATCGACTACGTGGTGACATAGACGTAGAGGATCCAGCGACTAACCATTTTGCCATCTGCTGGTCCTGATTTATTACGGTATTTGTGGGATCGGCAGACCATAGCAGTTCTGTATTTTTCGTTAAGAATAAAGTTACTAAATAGAAATTTGCCGTTAGCTACAGTTGCTTTGAGTCCCAATGTAGCCAGCTTCTGGTTGTGAAAACTTAGTCAAGATGACTCCATCTTGGGTCTTTTTACCCTGTGTGTTCAATTCCTTGCTTTAATAGCAAGGAAACATAAATTCTTTAGAGGCATGTAAAATGGGTGTAAATTGTACATTAACCAGACCACAGAGGAAAAACAAAGAGACTTCATTAAAAAGGAAACACAGTGACTTCCTTTTCAGACCCTTACCCTATCTGCCTGTAGTGGGTCTTATTCCTATCTCACTTGGAGTTTGTTAAGCTTCTTGGGTGCTTGTAGTCATGTCTTCCATCAAATCTGTGAAGTTTTCAGCCATTATTTCCTCAAAAAAACTCCCCATCCCTCTCTCTTTTTCTTATGGGACTCCTATAACGCATATGCTCTTTTTCTTGTTGCTGTCTTACAAATCCCTTAGGCTCTGTTTACTTTTCTTCAATTCTTTTTTTTGGAAAGGTTTTTGCTATAGGGTATGTGCTCTCCCCAGAAAGACAGAGAGAGACAGAGAAACAGAGAGCGAGAAATCTCCCCCGGGGAGATGGCCACGCCGCAATCCCTTCTCCTCCGTTCTCCTTTTGGGATCTTGGGCACGCACGCACATGCGCCCTGTGGGAGTTTAAGCCACTGGGTCCAGGACTCGAACTGCATGCAGTCAACCATGTGGGAGTCCAGCGACATAGCCATTACCCCAACTGCTGGTCCCCAACTTCCTTCAATATTTTTTCGTTCCTTTTTTCAGACTTGATGATCCAATATTCAAATTTGCTGATTCTTCTTCTGTCTACTCAATTCTGCTTTTGAATCACTCTAGTCAAATTTTCATTTTCGTCATTGTACTTTATAGCACTAGAATTTCGTTTTGGTTTCTTTTTATGTTTTCTGTCTATTGAAAGTTCCGTTTTCTCATACATCATCTTCTTGTCTTTGTTTACATTTCCCTGAGCTAGCTCTTGGAGCATCGTTAAGACAGTTATTTTATAGTCTTACATCAGGTCGTTTTCTAGGACAGTTCGCATTGACTTTTTTTCCCTTTGAATAGACCATATTATACTGTTTCTTGTATATCTGTGATTTTTGTTGTTGCTGTTGAAAACTAGGTTTTTAAATCTTAATATGTGATAACTCTGGAAATCAGATCATTCCCTTCCCCAGGGTTTGCTTTTATGTTATATTTTATTAATATTTTTAACATTTAATTGCCAGTGGGTATGTGCACTCACCAGAGATAGGAAGACAGAGAGAGAGGGAGAGAGGGAAAGCACCCTCCAGTGGAGTGTGGTCACACCGCAATCCCCTTTCCATTTCTCCACCCTGTTGGAATTTGGGGCACATGTACACATGCACCCCGAATGCTTCCAAAGCTACCGTCGGTCATGTGGGATCAGGCTCCCTTAACCAGTAGGCTGTCAGGCCGGCCTTAATTTTTTCGTTAAGTTTATTTATTTATTTCCTCTATGGGCTGGAGAGAGAGAGGGAGAGAAACATCACCTCCAGTAGGATCCTCATCCCACGATCCACCTCCAGCCCCAGTCTGCCCTGGATCATGGGAGCAGGTGTGCCTGGCGTCCTGGTGGAGGTCTCTGGACGTGAATCCAGAACCTTCTTATGTGAGTCAGCCTCATAGAGCATTGTATTTTCCAGTTGTGCCATGTTTGACCCCAATTTATTTAATTTATTTATTTATCTATGGTTGAACAGGGTCTCTGTGGTTGGAATTCATCTGAGATGCGAATTTAGCCTGTGCCTTTTCCTGGACTCTAAATTCTCCTGTGTATGTGGTTGTCCTAGTCCTTGAATATCTGGCTCCAAAAAGGGGAAACGGGAAAAATGAAGGGGGAAGTGATCCGTCTCCAGCTCTGTAAATCTCCTGGAAGGCACTTCCGTCAGAGGGGGCTGTAAGCAGGACCCCCAGCCCCCATGCCTACACCTCCACCATCAGAAGCAGCAGTCCGGGATCAGAGCATGGATCCCAGATACTTAGAACACAAAGTCCTATTGCCTACCCTGGTCTGTGAGCCAAGTTCAAGCTGCTCCAGGGATGTAGACACAGCTGCTACCATGGGGGTGCAGTAAGAGTAACTGTTAGCAGACCAGTCCATGGCCTGGTGGTTAAGGCGACTGGATTCCACATGGCCGACTGTGCAGTTTGAGTCCCTGCCCTGGCAGCTTGAAAAATACACCAGGCTCCTCGCTCGCTCTCTCACTCTCACTCTTGCACGCTTGCTCTCGCTCTCGCTCTGGCTCTCTGTCCAGTGAGTGCACATGCCCTCTGGTAAATTTAACCAAAAAATCCCTCTGGTAAATTTAACCAAAAAAAAAAAAAAGAGCAGCTGTTATCTGTTATCATGCCAAGAGCTGAAATTGACCCCAATCTATCATTCAAGCCTTGGAAATTGCAAGCCTTCAGACAGACACCAGAATTCTGAAATAGTTCTAGCACACAGATTCTGCCAGCATAATTGTCTGGGTGGGGAAGCAGATTCCAGGTGACTCCCACTCTGCCATCTTCTCTGACGCCACCATGCTCTTATTGTTATTTACTCTCTTTTTAAAAAATTATTTATTTTGTTATTATTTTTAAAGTTCCTATAGGGCACATGCACTCACCAGAAAGAGAGAGAAAGTGAGAAAGCAAGCAGGTCTGGGACTTGAACCGTGGTCAACCATGTGAGAGTTTAGAGCCTTAGCCACCACACCGTGTGCTTGCCCCAATGTTATTTACTCTCTTTTTAAAAAGTTTATTTATTTCTTCCATGAGAGAGACAGACAGACAGAGGAAGATAGACAAAAGCACTCTTAACAAGGTCCCCACCCTATGATCCGGTGACTGTTCCACATGGGGCAGTTGCATTTGTCGCACCTCCACCTGGGCTCTGTTTTCATTTTGATCATTGTCAGAGGGTGCATGTGTCCACCAGAGAGACTGGGGGTGGGGTGGGGGAGAAAGCATCCCCAAGAGGGTATGGTCATGCCCAAATCCCTTCTCCTCCATTATTCCATCCCGTTGGGGACTTGGGGCATATATGCACAGCTCTTCAAGCTGGGACTCAGCACCACTGGGCGTGTGGAACAGAGCTCCCTTAAGCACCAGGCCATAGGCTAGCTCTGGCTTTTATTTTTATTTATTCTTTTTTACAATTAGCTCCCATTTGTCACTTCTTAGTTATATTATATGAGAGTATTTGTATATTATTGATATTTTTCAAAGAACCAGTTTTTTATTGCTTAATTGTTATATTTATTACTTTAACTATTTTTCTATTTTCTGACACCAGTATTCCCTGTTTTTATATTCGTTGATTTTTTTCCTTTCCTATTCTTTCAGCTTACTTTAATGGTCTTTTCCTAATTTTTTTTTGAGTCATGTATTTAATCCATTTATGTTCAGTTGCTCATTTTCTTTGATGAGATCAGTTAAGCTCATTTACACTTATTGATATAACTTATTTGGTCTTAGCTGTATTATTTTATATTATCTTTTCTGAATTTTTAAAATTTTTTACTGTATTCTGCTATTTTCTTCATTCATTTTCTTTTTTTTTTTAATTTTAGGGTTATTTATTTATTTATTTATTTATTTAATTTTTTCTTATATAGATTTTTGCTATAGGGTGCATGTGCTTGCCAGAGAGACAGAGAAACAAAAAGCGAGAAATCACTTTCTAGGGGGGATGGCCACACTGCAACCCATTCTCCTCTCAGGATTTTGGGCACGCACACACACACACCCAGCATGAGTTTAAGTCGGTAGGTCCAGGACTCAAACTGTGGTTGACTACATGGGAGTACAGTGACGTAACCATTATGCCGTGTACTGGTCCCTATTTTAGGTTTTTGCCACAGGGCACACGCACTTGCTGGAGAGAGACAAAAATAAGGAAAGTGAAAAATCACTCCCCAGGAGGGATGGCCACACTGCAATCCCTTCTCCATTCTCCTCTCAGGATTTTGGGTACATACGTACACGTGCCCATCACGAGTTTCAAGCCACAGGTCTGGGACTTGAACTGTTGTCAGCCATGTGAGAATCCAGTGCTTTAACCACGCTACCTGCTGGCCCCTTTGTTTGCTTTTTAGTCAGAGGTGCTGGACCACTGAGTGGCACAAAGGAACAGACTGCCCGCAGGTAGTATGACTAGGACGAGGAGAGCAAGGCTGTAACCGTCACGTCTGTGTTCTATGCTGAAGTCGGCAAGGCCAACAGGATGGAGGTGAGTTAGGGACCAAGATCGAGGAATTAGAAACCAACTTCTGAGAACACTGTAGAATGGCATCTGGGTCCCACTGCCTCAGATCTCAGTGTTGCAGGAGACCTGCGGAATAACCGATTCTCATCGCCAGGCAGCAGCACGCACCCGGCCCAGGACTCAGAGAACCTCTCTCCTTTCAGGATTGTGGACATGCAAGCACACGCGCGTGGAGTATTTCTCAAGTCACTGGGTCCAGGACTTGAACCTCACAGTCAGTCATGTAGCCACCTAACCACCAGGCCGCGGAGCCAGCCCAGTGGTGTGTGTCTAGACCAACGGACAGGCCAGGTTTGGATATGGATTCAAATCGATCTCTGCTGATAGTGCTTCAGACAGTAGCAGAAAATTGCTCTTAATATTTAGAGCAAAGTAATAGACGTGGAGCCTTAATAATTAAAGGAAAATTGGGGCCGGCAGATGGCATAGCAGTTAGGTTGCTGAACTCCCACATGGTTAACTGTGGTTCAAGTCCCAGACCCAGTGGCTTGAAATTCATGCCGGGCGCGTGTGTAATTCATGCGTGCTCATGATCCTGGAGGAGAATGGAGGAGAAAGGATTGCACTGTGACCATCCCCCCCTGAGGGGGGGATTTCTCACTTTCCTTCTCACTGTCTGTCTCTCTCTCTCCCTCCAGCAAGTGCATGCACCCTAAGGCAAAAACCTCTTTTTAAATTTTTTTAGAGGTTTTTGCTATAGGGCATGTGAGCTTGCCAGAAAGATAGAGAGAGACAGAGAGACAGAAAGTGAGAAATCACCCCCCCCGGGGGGGGGAGCATAGCCACACCGCAATCCCTTCTCCATTCTCCTCTCAGGATCTTGGGCACGCACGTACATGCTCCTGGTGTGAGTTTAAGCCATCGGGTCCAGGACTGAAACCGTGGTTGACAACATGGGAGTCCAGCGACATAGCCGTTACACCAACTGCTGGTCTCCCTAAGGCAAAAAAAACTCTTAAAAAATAATAATGAAAGGAAAATGGAAATACTGGAAGGGATCACAGTATCTATAAAGAAGGAGAGGAGGATTCAACTCTCAACAAGGATCCTGAGTGGGAAACTTCTCATTTCTGCAGGCAAAGAGATGCTTTGGGGGAAAAATGTCTCCCTTGATCTATAGTCATTAATACCCTGGTGGCCTACCTCCTCACTGGGCCCAGAAGGCAGCTGCACCCCCGAATCCGCACTCCTGTAGTAGAACCAGGTCGTTTCAACGGGGTCATGCTGGCCTGGTGTCTTCTGCACACTAGGTGGCACCCACGTCCTGGTTCTGATAACTCTGCACACTTCCCTCTCAGACTTTTTTGGAGAGATTTTTGCAATAGGGTACACGTGCTCTCTGGAGAGACAGAGAGACAGAAAGCAAGAAATCACCCTTGGGGGGATGGCTACACCACAATCCCTTCTCTAGTCTCCTCTTAGATCTTGGGTGTGCACGTACACATGCCTGGTGTGTTTCAAGCTTCCACGTCTGGGATTTGAACCCTGGTCAACCATGTGGTAGTCCAGCACCTCAACCACTACGCCACCTGCTGGCCCCTCCTCAGACGTTTTTAATGCTATGGGAATTTTTTTTTTAAGAGGTTTTTGCCGTAGGGTGCATGTGCTCGCTGTAGAGAGACAGAGACAGTGAGAGTGAAAGTGAAAAATCACTCTGGGGGTGGAGAGTGGCCACATTGCAGCCCCTTCTCCTCCACTCTCCTCCCAGAATCTTGGACACGTACACACACATGCCCAGTGTGATTCTGAAGCCACCAGGTCCAGACAGAACCACTGTCGGCTATGTGGGAGCCCAGTGACGCAAGAACTACTCCATCTGCTGGTCCCAGTGCTATGGGAATTTCTAACCAGATTGTGACTTCTCTCCCTGGGAATGCTGCTTAGGGCCACGCTATAGTTTTAATTCCATCTTTTCTTTCCTGTCAATCTGCCATGCCATAATTCCTCTTCCAAACAAAGGCATCCCTGATAGAGGGCTTCTGAGGGCCCACCCCTCCGAGCGCAGGGCTTTGTGCCTGCGGAGCCCCTGCTAAGTGTCCCGTTCTAAGGACCGGCCTCGATGCTCTCTGCGCAAGGACTCTTGCTTCCGTGCCTCTTCCTTGCTGATCTCGATGCATTCGTTTGGATTGTTCATGGTCTTTAACAAGCTAAAGTAGGTCAAGGATGGGGTGCTTCTGGAAGCCCCCTCTGAGCGGCCAAGGATCCATGTGAAAGAGATTTATTAAGGAAGGGGCTCCCAGGAGAACCTGTAAAGTCACCATCGGGCAGAAGCTGAGCAGAGAGCTGTGACCCCGCTGATCCTCTGCTACGGAAATGAGCCAATGACTGGCTCAGGGGCACTTCCAGGCCTCTGCATGGTGTGGTGGAGGTGGGGGTCCAGAGCTCAGAAGGTTGCAGGACTGAGCTGTTAACAGCAAAGTCTACAAGAGCCAGAGAAGGGAACTGAGGGTACCCGGGTGCGACTTTCAACGACCACCACCTGCAGCTAAATCTGTTCTCAAAGACCCTGTGATGGGATGGACTGCCCCTCCAAGTTTAATACTGAAGTGCTAACCTGCAATCCCTAAGTTGTGACTTCATTAGAGATAAGATCTTTATTTTCTTTAAATAATTATTTTGTTAATTTTAAATATTATTATTTAAAAAATTTACCATAGGGCACATGCGTTCACTGGGGGCAGAGGACGGAGAGAAAGTGAGAAAGCAAGCTGCCAGGTTCAGGACTCAAACCATGGTTAGCCAATGTGGGAGTCCAGTGCCTTAACCACCATGCTACCCACTGGCCCCGGAGATAGGGTCTTTAAAGAGGTAATTAAGTGACAATTATGTCACGGGGTGGGCCTGAATACAGTATAACTGGTTTGCTATGCAAAGCAGAAATCCAGACCACAGGTGGGTGCAAGGGGGATGCCATGAGAAGATGCCCATCCCCGTGCCATGGAGATAGGCTCCGTGGAAACCAGCCCTGCCGACATGCTGACTTCATTCTTCTGACCAACAGAACTTGGAGAAGGTACCTTCCTGGCCTGGAAGTCCCAAGGCTGTCGTGCTTTGTTTCAGCAGCCCGAGCCTCAGTACCGTCCTGTGCCCCCAGGCCAGAAGCAGTGCCCTCCCCTCTAACGCCATGTTTCAGATGAGGCTTTGCTTACTTGGGTACCTTGTAAGAAGGCCACGGGTTAGTAAATCTCTATCTTTTTTTATCTATTTATTTATTTTTAGTTTTTGCTGCCGGATATGTGTGCTCGCCAGAAAAAGAGAGAGGGGGGAAAATGAGACGTCACCTTCCAGGGGATGGCCATGCCACGGTACCTTCTTCACGCTCCTCTTTGGATCTGGGGCATGGGTGTACATGTGCCTAGAGTAGTTCTAAAGCTACAGCTAGATGTGAATCCTCCCCCTGCCCAGTGTCTCCACGCTGTCTACCTTATCTACCCGTTAGTCACTCAGTAGCCACCTTGGCTATCTGGGCAACCGGTGGGCACCATAGGGCTCATGTTTAAGTAACCCACATTTTATTTAATAATCACCAAAGTGGTGCCAGCAGATGGTGTAGCGGTTATGTCACTGGGCTCCCATGTGGCCAACCATGGTTTGAGTCCCAGACCCGGTGGCTTAAAACTCATGCTGGGCATGTGTGTGCGTGCGTGCCCAAGATCCCAAGAGGAGAATGGAGGAAAAGTGATTGCAGCATGGCCATCCCCTCTAGGGGCGATTTCTCACTTTCCCTCTCACTGTCTCTGTCTCTCCCTCCAGTGAGTGCACGTGCCCTAAGGCAAAAAAAAAAAAAAAGCAGAAAAAAGATAGGGCCAGCCCATGGCATAATGGTTACGTCACTGGGCTCCCACATAGGCCACTGTGGTTCAAGTCCCAGACCCAGCAGCTTAAAATTCACACCGGGCATGTGTGCGTGTGTGCCCCAAATCCCGAGAGGATAATGGAGGGGAAGAGATTGCAGCATAGTCATCCTCCCCAGGAGGTGATTTCTTGCTTTCTGTCTCTCTATCTCTCTCTGTCTCTCCAGCAAGTGTACATGCCCTGTAACAAAAATATCTCTTAAAAAAAAAAGAAAAAGAAAAACATCACCAAAACACAAGTGTAGCCATGCTATCATATCGTCATACTTGTTCTATTTTATTATTGCTTATTGTGATGTTGCGAACTGTCTATTTGGTCTCCATCTCACTTTCTAGCACACTCCTGACATCTTTGGCTCTCCAGAGAGATACATCTTTGCGTAGGGGAATAAGCTGACTGACGGCTGGCCTCCCCTGAGTAGCTTCAAGGTGGACTGAGTCACTCGCTGGGTCTGTAGTAACGCCAGGGGACGTAGGAACTGCGCTCAACTGTCGGATACCTAGTAGGAGTCTGGAGAGTTAGAGAATTGGTCATTGGTGTGCAAAAAGCCCACACTTCGGTGTCAGATGTGCTGTGAGTGAAAACAGTTCCGAGCCCTTTGGAACATGCTCCTGTAGTGGGCCCTGGATCCCATAAAACTGCCACGTAACTATTTATCCTTCTCGTGGGAAGCATATGGGATTAACAGGCTGTGACAACGGTCTTTTAATTTTCCATAATATTTTAACTTTTATCTGTTAAAAGACTTCCAAGGGCCAAAGAAAGCAACTTGAAGAAAGTAATTTATATTAAAATTTTTATTTGATCTAACACTTGATCTTTGGAGTTCAGAGGCTTCACCTGGGGAGGCACGCAAGTGGGGGAGTTCATACCTTTTCATGATGGAGAATTTCAAACAGACGCAAAGTAGGAGAATGGTTTAATAAGCTTCCAAGCACCTGTGAGTTTTCCAGGATCAAAATGGAGTCACTTATGTTAACCCTAACTAACCTGGGCTGCGAAAGCCGAAAGCCGTGGTGGAGCTGTTTCCTCACGCCGCCTGCTAACCAGAGCTGTCATTTGGAGAACTCTGACAGAATCACAGCCCTGCAATAAAGACCCTCGCAACTCAGCTTTTTTCTTCTTTCTCTTTCTTCTTTTAGTTTGCTATAGGGTGTGAGAGAGAGAGAGAGAGAGATCACCTGCTGAGGGGATAGCCATGCTGAAATCCCTTCTCCT
>NW_006159889.1:1853195-1853826 GCF_000334495.1 Tupaia belangeri chinensis
TGGGGAGTTGGGACGCATACGCTCAGGTGCCCAGTGTGTTCCTCAAGCCGCAGATCGCGGACGCAAACTGCACAGTTGGCCACGTGGGATCCAGCTCCCTGAACCTCCATACCACCTGCTGGCCCCCAACCCACCTTCTTCTGCAAGGACACCTTCCCAGAAACTGTTCGGCCTTGGACCGTTGTTACCCTTCATTCACTGGTTGTGGCCCCCACCGCCCCTGGCTAGTCACCGGCTCATTTCCTTAGTGCAGGGCCCCAGCAGGATCAGAGAAGCCCAAGGCTTCACCTGTATCACAGCCCTGCTCAGCTTCTGCCCACTGCAGTCCTCACTGGTTCTTCTGGGAGCCCTTCCTTTCTTTTTATTTAAGAGAGATTTTCTCGGGACCAGCAGATGGCATAATGGTTACATTACTGGACTCCCATGTAGTCGACTGTGGTTCAAGTCCCGGACCCAGTGGCTTAAACCCGGGCATGTGTGCGTGCGTGAGTGCGTGCCCAAGATCCTGAGAGGAGAATGAATGAGAAGGGATTGCGGCATGGCCATCCCCCCCGGGGGTGATTTCTCGCTTTCTGTCTCTCTGTCTCTCTGGCAAGTGCACGCACCCTATAGCAAAAACCTCTCAAAAAAA
>NW_006159889.1:1853838-1854236 GCF_000334495.1 Tupaia belangeri chinensis
AAAAGAGAGAGAGAGAGATTTTTCTACAGGGCATGTGCACTCGCCAGAGAGACAGAGAGACAGAAAGTGAGAAATCACCGCCCCCTGCCCAGGGGAGATGGCGTCCCTTCTCTTCCATTCCCCTCTCAGAATTTTGGGCACACACGCACACGAGCCCAGCTTAAGTTTTTTTATTTGTTATTTTTTGAGAAGGGCTCCCAGGGACCAGCAGATGGCATAATGGTTATGTCACTGGACTCTCACGTAGTTGACCACAGTTCATGTCCTGGACCCAGCGGCTTAAAACTTTAGCTGGGGGACCAGCAGTTGGCATCCAATAATGTTCAATATTATCCCTTGTTCTTGATTGTGGTAGCCAAGAATAATTGTTCTAAACAATTAGCATAATCTTATTTCTT
>NW_006159889.1:1854246-1864162 GCF_000334495.1 Tupaia belangeri chinensis
GCTTGTGGTTTTACCTTTAAAACCAACCCAAGGGTTGAAAAACCTCCATGAACAGGTTTTGGGGCTACCTGGATTTTTTTTTTTTCCTGGGCTGCAAGCCAACTGCAATCCTCATGCTTTGGCTCAGAATAAACCTCTTCCAATATTTTATGGAGTCTGGTTGTTTCTGTTGACACATCTGTCGCCAGCTTCAACAATGATCAGAGTCCTGGCACTCTCACGTATGCTCTATCTTCCTCACCACCATTTTCTTTTTTGGAAGTCTGTTATTTTATTTTTAAATTGCCAGAGGGCAGGTGCACTCACCAGAGGAAGACAGAGAGATGGGGGAAAGTGCCCCCGGGTAGGGCATGGTCACACCACAATCCTTCCTCCACTGTTTCTCCATCCTGTTGGGACTTAGAGCACACATGCACAGGCACCCAGTGTATTTTTCAAACCACTAGGTTTGGGATTTGAACTGGATTCAGCCATGTGGGATCCAACTTCCTTCACCACCAGGCTACAGGGCCAGCTCATTGAAGTCTGTATTTTTATTTTTAATTTTAATTTTTTTTTGCTGTAGGGCATGTGTGCTCACCAGAAAGACAGAGAGAGATAGAGAGACAGAAAGCGAGAAATTGCCCCCCAAGGGGGATGGCCACACTGCAATCCCTTCTCCATTCTACCCTTGGGATCTTGGGCACGCATGCACACGCGCCTGGTGTGAGTTTAAGCCACCGGGTCCTGGTCTTCAAACGCGGTCAACTACATGGGAGTCGAGCAACATAGACATTATGCCAACTGCTGGTCCTCGAAGTCTGTATTTTCTGAAGAATTATTTATTTAATTTATTATTATTATTATTTTAGTTTGCTATTGGTCACACACACTCACCAGAGCCTGACAGAGAGACAGAGACAGAGAGAGGGAACATGAGAAAGCAGGCTACCAGGTCCGGTACTCAACCTGCAGTTGGCCATATGGGTATCCAGCGCCTTAACCGCCATGCCAGCCACTGGCCCCTCACTGAAGTATTTTAATGCAGCCTAAGATATACCATTTTACTTACAAGTACTTCACTAAAAACTCAAACATATACAAACTCATTCTTTTTTTTTTTTTTTTTTTTTTTTTTTTTTTTTGGGGGCCTTCCCGAAGGGACAGAGGCAGAGACAGAGAGACAGAAAGCGAGAAATCATACCCTAGGGAGAATGACCATGCTGCAATTCCTTCTCCTCCGTTCTCCTCTCGGGATCTTGGGCATGCACGCATGCACACGTGCCTGGTGTGAGTTTAAGCTATCGGGTCCGGAACTTGAACTGTGGTCGACTACATGAAAGTCCAGTGACATAGCCATTACGCCAACTGCTGGTCCCACAAACTCATTCTATAACCATAACATAAACACAATTTCATGACCATACTTTTTATAGAAATGGTTTCTAATTTTCCTAGTTCCTAAAATAAGCGTCATATTTTTTTCTTTCTTTTTTGAAGAGGTTTTTGCTATAGGGCACGTGCGCTAGCCAGAAAGACAGAGCGAGACAGAGAGACAGAAAGCGAGAAATCACTCCCCAGGGGGATGGCCATGCCGCAATCCTTTCTCCTCCATTCTCCTCTTGGGATCCTGGGCACACACGCACACGCGCCTGGCGTGAGTTCAAGTGCCTGGTGTGAGTTTAAGCCACCAGGTCCAGGACTCGAACGGCGGTCCACTACATGGGAGTCCAGCGACATAGCCATTACGCTAACTGCTGGTCCCAGCATCATATTTCTAAACAGAAGAAAAAAGCTTCGGGAATGAGCCACGTAGTAGATATTCCTTGTGGCCTAAGAAAACTAAAATCTTGAGTAAATTCACAGGAACAAACACAGAGCGCACACTCAGAATAGAATTGTAGCTTTCGGTCAGCAACCTGTGAACCAAAAGCAAAAGTCTGCTCAAATTAAGGTAGACTATTTTCTCTCTTTAAAAATCTGTACAGCTCAGGGCCAGCCAGTAGCACAGCTACAGGGCACCAGCAGGTGAGGACTGCAGCTCTGGGGAAGGTCGGATTTGGTTCCTGGCCCACCTAAACAGGCCAGGTGGTGGTGAAGTGGCTGCAAGGCTAGGGCAGGAAGGAAGACTCCAACCAAGGTCTCTCTGTCTCCACTCTGCTCTCTGTCTCATTAAAACAAACAAACCAACCCACACACAGATGGGGTCTTCAAAGAGTTCATAGAAAACACTTGTATTTTGTGGGACCAGCAGATGGCGCAGTGGTTACATCGCTGGACTCCAACATGACTGACTGCAGTTCAGGTTCCAGACAGAGGACTTGAAACCCAGACCAGGCGTATGTGCACGTGTGCTCAAGATTGCAGGGGGAGAGTAGAGGAGAAGGGGTTGTGGTATGGCCATGCCACCTGGGGGGTGATTTTTCCCTTTCCCTGTGTCTCTCTCTGGTGAGCACATGCATTCTATGACAAAAACCTCAAATACAAAAAAAGAAAGAAAATGTGTATTACGAATATTCTGTAAGATCTATTCTCTACAAAATACTTCTACTTTTTTGTTGCTGTTGTTTGTTTGCTATAGGGCGCGTGTGCTCACCAGAAAAACAGAGAGAGGGAAAATAAGAAATCGCCCCTCAGGATTGATGGCCACACTGCAATCCCTTCTCCATTCTCCCCCTGGGATCTTGGGCACGCACGCACACGTGCCCAGCGTGAGTTTAAGCCACTGGGTCTGGGACTGGAACCATGGTTAACTACATGGGAGTCCAGCGACATAGCCATTACGCCATCTGCTGATCCCGAAAATACTTCTACTGTTTATAGGAGGCTTTCCATTGATGGTAATGTTTCCTAGAAATATGTGATCTGCACATGTTTTTTTTTTTTTTTCCCCATAGGGTGAGAGAGAGGGAAAATAAGAAATCGCCCCTCAGGATTGATGGCCACACTGCAGTTCCTTCTCTCCATTCTCCTCTTGGTATTTTAGGCACGCACACACACCCAGCATGTTTTCAAGCCACCATGTCCAGGACTTGGACTGTCCAGTTGGCCACGTGGGATCCAGCCACTTTAACTGCCATACCACCTGCTGGCCCAACAATTTTCTTTCTTTCCAATTCTTGTGCCTCTAGCTGCCTTCTCATATATTAAAATAGTAGCATCCTTGTCTTGTTTTTGATTTTGGCAGCATGTTCCAAACCCACCGACATCAACGACTCAGTTCTGATGCCGACTGCCTGCAATTAGCCTAGAGCCTACCGTTAAGGGGCTCGGTTCCGTAACACTACTCCCACTTCAGGGGCCAGTCACAGGCGCCGGTGTTCCTGTTTAGCTGGCTTCAAATTTGGGGATTCCTGCAAATCCCTTGGACTGATAATGCACTAAAAACAGCTTAAATAAATTATTTTATTTAACTTTACTTATTTATTTTAACTTGACCAAAGAGGGACAGAGTGAGAGAGAGAGAAAGTGAGAAAGCAAGCTGCCAGGTCTAGGACTTGAACCACGGTCAGCTATGTGGGAGTCCAGCATCTTTAACCACCATGCCACCTGCTGGCCTCCATAAAATAATTCTTAAAAAAAAAAAAACCCAAAAAACAAAAACAGTTTATGGGTCTCAGCAACATGCTGTATTTGCAATTGCCATTTTATTACAGGATGCAAATGAACAGTCAGAGGAAGAGACATATTTGGGATGAAGCAGGGCTGGCATTGGAGCTGGGTGCTTTTTTTTGAGTTTCTGTTTACAAACTTATATTTCTACAGAAATACATCTGTTTAGAGTTTACATATTTTTTGAAAAAAGAATGATTTATTGGAACCAGCAGGTGACGTGGTGAAGGTGTTGAACTCCCATGTGGTCAACCATGGTTTGAGTGCCAGAGCCGGATACTTGAAACTCTCTTTAAAAAATATACATTTATTTAATTTTATTTGTTATTATTATAATTTAATTTGCCCAGAGAGAGAGAGAGAAAGGGAAAGCGAGGAAGCAAGTCACCAGGTCCAGGTCTTGAACTAGGGTCAGCCATGTGGGAGTCCAGCTTCTTAACCACCATGCCACCTGCTGGCCCCTCGACTATATGTCTTTATTGGGATTTATTTTGGTCAACTATATTTTCCTAGACAATTATCTATTTCATCTCCACATTTTCAAGTGTATTTGCTTAGAACCGTAGACTGTTTCTTATGGCTACGTCTCCCCTGTCAGCTAGTTCTTGCACTTGTGAGCCTGCAGTCCACCATGAATAAGGAAGTGAAAGAAATACACCTTACTGAAGCAGCCACGACACCAGCAGGCTCAGACGTCTGGCCCTCTCGTTCTGTTTCCAGCAGCGGAGACATCTTTATCTCCAGAATACCTGCCCTGATTTGCTCATGTTTCCCCCATGAGCGAGAGCTTCTGTCTTCTACCTGGGTATCTGCTGGTGCCTTGAGGATCCGGGTTCACCCTTCCCTGGCCTTCTAGCCATCCCCTTGAAGCCTGGAAAGGGAGACTGGTAGACACTCTCACTTTTGACTGTCATTCTGTTTCCCCAGGCGAGTGACACCCTTCCTTTTGCAGGTAAGTACTTGCTGGTGGTTTCTAGATTCACCCTGTGGCTTCCCAGCGCTTCCTCCTTGACTGCTGATCACACCACCCAGACCTTGCTGCTATCTGGCCTCATCAGCTCATAGTCTAGGATGTGCAGGGGCTATCTTGTTGAAACATTATGGAAGATGTCACCTGCATGGTTTTTCTCGCTCTATCCTCGTTACTTTGTTTGGTGGGTGTGATGCCTTGGCGTGTGGATCTCCCAGCAGCCGACAGCTGAAATTGCCTCCAGTCACCTCCTTCAGGATCAGCCTCCTTCCCAGGACAGCCCATGTCTGAGGACAGGCTGACACAGGAATACAAAGGCCTGGTCTCCTTCCCCCATCTGGGGACAACTCTGAAGGGACATCCCCGCCATGGGATCAACTGCGGCCTTGTTGGGATTCCGTCACAGTCAGACTTCTCCCTCCACCCAGCCTTGCCTTTCCTCCTTCTCACCATAGGTACTGATACCAAGAGGAGGCCTTAATAAACTTCGTGGAATTCCTGGGGCACTCAGCTCGTGACACTGTTTTCAAGTCGGCATGTCGATTCAAACACCCCCCACCTCACCTCAGCGTACACTGAACTTTTGCACTAAAGTGAGGTACATGTGATCTTTCCTGGAGACGAAAAGGCAAACACACAACTTCAGTTGAACCTCTGTGCACAACCTCTCCAACTTGTTTAGAATCCATCTGGCATGGTGGTTAGAGCACTGGACTCCCACATGGTCGACCACGGTTCGAGTCCTGAATCTGGCTGCTTGAAAATTACAGAGTGCATGTCTGTGCATGCACAAAATCTTGGGAGGAGAAGGGATTGAGGTGTGGCATCCCCTCTTGGGGATGATTTCTCACTTCTCTCTCTTCTTGTCTCTCTGGGCAAGTGCACTCTCTCTATGACAAAAAATTAAGAAACAAAAGCAAAAACAAACAAACCAACCCCCCCCCCCAAAAAAAAAAACCCCACCTTGGTTTTCTGTTTTATTTTCTTTAAAAAACAGGAATCTACCTAGCCCTTGGTGTCCAAAACAAAGTAAGAGAGAGAAAATTTCAAAATAAGCCTGCAATTTCTGAGCATGAGAGGGAAAATGAATGTGTTGGAACCCCACCCCTGGGGAGGCAGCTGTGTGCCCACAGACCCTGGCTGCCTTTCAGGCACCGCTCTGTGATCCGACCCCACTGCCCTCTGAGCAAGAACAGCTCTGGGTCTGAGAGCTGTTTGGACAATTACACATTCTTTCAGTCAAAGGCCTGGGCAGTGTGAGGAATATCTGGGTAGTGCTGGACAATGCCTTAAATAGGGAAAAAGAGAAAAGGCCCTTTTAAGGAAAGTTTATTTATTTTCCCTTTGAGCAAGAGAGGAGGTGGACAAAGACAGGGATATAGCACCCCCCATGGGGTCTCAAGGCTGTAATCCACCCCCAGGTTCAGTGAGCCCCAGATCATGGGCACACACATGCCCCGTGTACTCAGGGAGGCCTCCAGTCACAAGCCTAGAACCTTCCCAGAGTGTTGTGTTTGACCCCTGTGCTGCCAGCCAGCCTTCGAAAGGCCCTTTTATCTTTTCTTTTTCTTTCTTTTCTTTTTTTTTTTTGGAGAGGTTCTTGCCATACGGCACTTGTGCTCACCGGAAAGACAGAGAGAGAGAGAGACAGAAAGCGAGAAATCACCCCCCAGGGGGGATGGCCACACCACAATCCCTTCTCCATTCTCCTCTTGGGATCTTGGGCACGCACGCACACGCACCTGGCGTGAGTTTAAGCCACCGGGTCCGGGACTCAAAACGCAGTCGACTACATGGGAGTCCAGCGACATAGCCATAATGCTAACTGCTGGTCCCGGAAAGGCCCTTTTGATCAGTGTCTGTCTCTGAGTGAGATTTTGATTTCCATCCTATTGTGTAATATAAAGTCAAAGTCGTCTTATTTATAGAGAGGAGCACTCCTGATTCTGTAGACCCTGAAATATGGTCTACTGTGTGAACGTTTTACTCTCACTATCAAATCCTCTATTTCATTTTCACACAAAGCACTTCTGAGAAATAATGATGGTCCCTGCTGGGGTCTTTTTTTTTTTTTTTGAGAGGTTTTTTTGCTATAGGGCGCGTGCGCTCGCCAGACAGAGAGAGACATAGAGACAGAAAGCGAGAAATCACCCCCCGGGGGGGTGGTCACGCCGCAATCCCTTCTCCTCCATTCTCCTCTCGGGATCTTGGGCACGTACGCACACGCGCCCGGCGTGAGTTTTAAGCCACCGGGTCCGGGACGCGAACCACGGTCGACTACGTGGGAGTCCAGCGACATAGCCATTACGCTAACTGCTGGTTCCCCCTGCTGGGGTCTTGACTTTAATGGCAAGATTTTAATATTTAGTCATTTAATATGATATTTGTTCTGAGTTCCTGAAAACAAAACAACCCTCTCTACGCACACACAAACACACAACAATTTTTCATAGTTAGAAATATTCTTTATCGGGATCAGCAGTTGGCGTAATGGCTATGTCGCTGGACTCCCATATAGTCGACCGCGGTTCAAGTCCTGGATCCGGTAGCTTAAACTCATGCTGGGCGCATGTGCGTGTGTGCCCAAGATCCTGAGAGGAGAATGGAGGAGAAGGAATTGCAGTGTGGCCATCTCCCCTGGTGGGTGATTTCTCACTGTCTCTCTGTCTCTCTGTCTTTCTGGTGAGCGTGTGCACCCTATAGCAAAAACCTCTCAGAAAATAAA
Organism: Tupaia belangeri chinensis; assembly: GCF_000334495.1. NCBI lineage: Eukaryota > Metazoa > Chordata > Mammalia > Scandentia > Tupaiidae > Tupaia > Tupaia belangeri. The sequence continues at coordinate 1,861,533 of NW_006159889.1, forward strand.
TAAATAAATCTTCTTTATCTCCTGTTTTACTTAGTGTTTTTACTAGAAATAATTATTGAATTTTCTCCACCGCTATGTAATTGGGTAGTCTGCTATTTTAGCAGTGTGATTAAAAAGATGGGTAGATTTCCGAATATTGAATCATCCTTAAGGGCCTGAAATAAATTCCATGTGTAGCTTTATTCTTAGGTGCTTATAGTTTCTGTTGCTATTGTGAATAGAATCTTACTTTCTATGACATGTTCTAATTGGTTATTGCTGGTATATAGGCAAGCTATTGATTTTTGTATGTTGCTCTAGTATGTGGTCACCTTGCTGAATTTTCTTATTAGTTCTAATAGCTTGTCAATTGATTTTCTCAGGTTTTTCTATGTAAGTGATAGTGTCACCTACAAATAATTACATTTTGCCTCTTGTTTTCTAATGTTTATACCTCTTATTGTATTCCTTCTTTTTGCAATACTTATTATTGCTCTTTTCTTCTAGAACACCTGCTACCATTTTGAACAGTAGTGCTGGTAGAGGTTGGGTTTTTTTTCTTTTTTCTTTTTTTTTTTTTGCTTTTCCTGTGGTGTGTGTGCTCACCAGAGAAAGAGAGGGAGGGAAAATGAGAAACCAACCCCAGGGGGATGACTTTCTCCTCCAGTCTCCTCTCAGGATTTTGGGCATGTACATGTATGCACTAGGCATGACTTTCAAGCTGCCAGATCTGGGACTCGAACCATACAGTTGGCCATGTGTGATTCAGTGCCTTAACCTCGATACCATCTGCTGACTCAAAGGTTATTTGTTTTTGGTTTTCTTTATATATATATATAAAATTTTTTTTTAATTGCCAGAGGGTATGTGTGCTTGCTGGAGTGAGGGGAGAGTACCCCTCCCAATGGGTCATGCTGCAATCTTTTTTCCTCCATTTTCCCATTCCATCAGCATTTTGGGCATGTAGTACAGTGCTTTTCAAGCTGCTGGGACCAAGATTTGAACCATGATCAGCCATGAGGATCCAGGTCACCACGTACAGGGCTTAATCTGCTGTGCTCCAGGGCCAGCCCTAAAGGTCTTCTTGTTGGAAAGTTCAATCAGAATTGTCTCTCCATTAAATATGGCATTTGCTGCAGGATTTTATCATTGTTTTGTTAAAAACAAACCATGTATCAAATTAAGGATGTTCTTTTACTAGTTTGCTATGATATGTTTCCCTTTTATGTTATTAATGGACATAAAAATTATTAAAATAATTGCATTTTTATGTTTAATTCATTAATATAATAAGTTAAATAGAAATATATCCTAATGCTGAAATACTGTAAGATATATATCCTAATGCTGGGATAAGTCCTCTTTAGACTTGAGGGGACTTTTTTTTTCCTATAGTTTATGTGTGTGCTTGCTGGAGTGATATATATATATATATATATTCACAGCTATTTCTATATCGATATATGTATATGTGTGTGTGTGTGTGAGTGTGTGTGTATCCCAAAATCCCGAGAGGAGAATGGAGGAGAAGGGATTGTGGCGTGACCATCCCCCCTGGGGGGTGATTTCTCGCTTTCTATCTCTCTGTCTTTGTCTCTCTGGTGAGTGCACACACCCTATAACAGAAATTTCTCTTTCTAGAAATAATAAAACACACACACACACATATATACTTATGTAATTATGTATACATATCTATGTAAAATGGTCATAACATTATTATTCATAGTAGCCCCAACTTGGAAACAATTTGAAAGTCTCTAAATAGAAGCAAATTGTGACATATTCATATGATGGACGACTACGGCAGTGATTAACAATAAACTACTGATACATATATGAATATGGATATATATATATATAAATATATTTTATATATATATATATATATAAAATATATTTCTTCCCTTGCTGTTATTGTGAAACTCTGTGTTTGTGTTTCAGGATATACTAGTCAGTAAAATATGTTGGGTAGTTTTCTATCTTTTCCTACTTTTTAAATTGTTTACATAAGATGAGAATCTTGCATTCTTCAAAGGCATCTCTGTATGAGGCTCTGGTATTGATATTGTGCTACTTTCTTTTTCTTCTTTTGTGACACTGTTTGTTTTGCTTTGTTTCTTTAGAGAGATTTTTGCTAAAGGGCGTGTGTGGTTGCCGGAGAGACAGAGAGACAGAAAGCGAGAAATCACCCCCCAGGGGGGATGACCACGCGCAATCCCTTCTCCTCCATTCTTCTCTCAAAATTTTGGGCACACACACGCATCCACTGGCATGAGTTTTAAGCCAACAGATCTGGGACTCAAAACGCTGTCGACCATGTGGGAATCCAGTGACGTAACCATTATGCCCTCTGCTGGTCCCATGACATGGCGATGTCATAGTCCTTCTACCACAACGTCACGTCCTGAATAGCTGGGACTATCTAAGTGTGCACCACCATACCTGGATTTTTTTTTTTTTTTTGGAGAGATTTTCACTGTAGGGCGCGTGCGCTCGCCAGACAGACAGAGAGAGACATAGAGACAGAAAGCGAGAAATCACCCCCCAGGGGGGATGGTCACGCCGCAATCCCTTCTCCTCCATTCTCCTCTCGGGATCTTGGGCACGCACGCACACGCGCCCGGCGTGAGTTTTAAGCCACCGGGTCC
>NW_006159889.1:1864420-1864859 GCF_000334495.1 Tupaia belangeri chinensis
GGGTCTGGGATTCAAACTGTGGTCAACCACATGGGAGTCCAGTGATATAGCCATTACCCCAACTGCTGGTCCGACCATACCTGGATTTTTAGGGTGGGCCTAGGACTCAAATCTGAGCCTCCCATATGGCCTTGGCCTCTGAGTGGCGGTGTTAACCAGGGCGTGCTACTCTAGGTGGGCCAATACTGTGTTATTTTCATAAACTAAATTGAGAATGTTTGCTTTTCTTTCCTTCCTTCTTTCCTTCCTTCCTTCCTTCCTTCCTTTCTTTTTCTTTCTTTCTCTCTCTCCCTCTCTCTCTCTTTCCTTCCTTCCTTCCTTCCTTTCTTTTTTCTTTCTTCCTTCCTTCCTCCCTCCCTCCCTCCCTCTCTTTCTTTCTTTCTTTCTTTCTTTCTTTCTTTCTTTCTTTCTTTCTTTCTTTCTTTCTTTCTTCTTTCTT
>NW_006159889.1:1864908-1874020 GCF_000334495.1 Tupaia belangeri chinensis
GGAAAGAGAGACAGAAAGTGAGAAACTCCCTCCCCACCCTCCAGGATGGCCACAAAGCAATCCCTTCTCCTCCATTCTTCTCTCAGGATTTTGGGCACACATGTACAAGTGCCCAGTGTGGGTTTTAAGCCTCCAGGTCCAGAACTAAAACCGCGGTTGACTACGTGGGAGTCCCTTACACCATCTGCTGGTTCCTCTAGTTCCTTATTTTGGCCGAGGGCATGTTATCTCACCAGACTGAGTCAGAGGACAGGAAAGAGAAAGCACCCCCTGATGAGGTGTGGTCATACTGCACTCCCTCCATTTCTCCACCCTGTTGGGATTTGGGGCATGCCCCATGGGGGGATACTTTCTCTCTCTCTCTGTCTCTTTCTGATGAGTGCATGTACCCTCTGGCAATTAAAATTTTAAAAAGCACACATACAAAAATGGTCATAACATTATTATGGAAACAATTTGAAAGTCTCTAAACAGTAGAATAACATTGTGATCTAGTCTTACGATGTACTACGACAGCGACAAGAGAGAATAAACTACTGCTATCGGCAAGAATATGGATGGATTTCACCTGCATGACGCTGTATGAGAGAAGCAGGGCACGAATGAATGTGTACTGATGGTCTCGTTCACAACAGGCAGAACTAACCTATCATGGCACAGACCCAAGCAGTAGAAGGAGCATCAGTGGGGAGCCTGTGAGGTCCTGAGAATGTTCTGTACCATTTACCCTCTTCCTTCTCCTCTCCCATCTCCCTTCTTTCCTTTTATTGTAAAAGGAGTATGTATTTGGGCCATCAGATGGCGTGGTGGTTATGTTGCTGGACTCCCACATGGCCGACCATGATTCGAGTCCCAGACCTGGTGGCTTCAAACCCAAGCTAGGCATGTGTGTGAGCATGCTTGAGATCCCAGGAGGAGAAGGGATTGTGGTGTGGCCATTTCCCTGGGGGTGATTTCTTGTACTCTGTTTTTGTCTCTCTGGTGAGTGCACATGTCCTATAGAAGCAAAATCAATCTCTCTTTCAAAAAAAGAAAGTACACATTCATTATAGAGAGGATAGAAATATCTACAGACAAAAAGAATACAAATCACCTAGGAAAAAAGTGATGGATAGCATCATTTCGGCTTATCCCCCTCCCATTCTTTCTATACATACACACCTCTGTAGAAAGGGGAAGACCACTGACGTTCTGAAAGCTGTGACCATGTCTGTCTTCTCTCCTGCTGTGTTTTCAAGGCCTGGTGCATGCCTGGCATTTGGTAGCACATATCTAAGTGGCATACAGCAAGAACCAAACAAAGCCTGAGTGAATTAATGAAAAAAACCACATCATTTACATTCCCATTGACTGTTTATGCTAGTGTCTATTTCACCCATATCTTTGTTGAGAATGGGAAGTGTAATTATTTTAAAACTTTACTGTCTGGAGCCAGCAGGTGGTATGGTGGTTAAGGCACTAGACTCCTACATGACCGACCATGGTTCAAGTCTCAGACCCAGAGGCTTGAAACTCATGCCAGGCACATGTGCGTGTGTGCCTAAAATCCTGAGAGGAGAATGGAGTAGAATGGATTGCAGTGTGACCATCCCACAGGGGGTGATTTCTTGCTTTCTGTTTCTTTGGCAAATACATGTGCCCTACACAGCAAAAAAACTCTCTTAAAAAAAAAAATCTCTTGGTATCAGCAGTTGGTATAATGGTTATGTTGCTGGACTACCATGTAGTCGATCATGGTTCAAGTCTTGGACCCAGTGGTTTAAACTAACGCCAGGCGCGTGTGCATGCATGCCCAGGATCCTGAGAGGAGAATGGAGAAGGCACTGTAGTGTGGTCATTCCCCCTGGGGGGTGATTTCTCACTTTCTGTCTCTCTGTCTTTCTGGTGAGTGCACATGCCCTATAGCAAAAACCTCTCCAAAAAAAAATATAAATAAACTTTTTGTTTATTTATTTAAAAATAATTATTTCATTTTATTTATTCATTAATTTATTATTTTAATTTGACCAGAGAGAGAGTGGGTAGGTGGGGGAAAGTGAGAAAGCAAGCCACCAGGTCCAGGATTCGAACTGTGGTTGGCCATGTGAGAGTGCCAAGTGCCTGAACCACCATGCCACCTGCTAGCCCCTCATTCAATACATATTCATTCATGTCCTACTTCTCTCATACAATATTATGCCAGTGAAATCTATCCGTTGAATACCAGTGAGGCTGAATGCTTACTTATACATTTATTGGTGATCAAACTTCTGTGATTTTCCCTAACGTTCTTGGGTCATTTAAAAAACTGGAATAGGGGCCAGCAGGTGGCATGGTGGTTAGGATGCTGGACTCCCACATGGCTGGCTGGGGTTCAAGTCCCAGACTTGGCGACTTGCTTTCTCACTTTCTCTGTCTCCCTCTGGTCAAATGAAAAGATAAATAATAATAACAACATTAAATATATAATTTTTAAAAATGGTATATTTGTCCTTTTTACTCTGAACATGCTCTTTATTATTAACTTGAGCAAGCCAGGTCAGGTCTCCATGACACCATGTGCAGACTGCCTTGCCTTTCCCAGGAGCTCATCCAAAGAGCGCACATGTGCATTTCATGCTGGGAGAACTCAGAGGGTGAGACCCAATGCCCCGTGAAGGAGCTCATAGTCGTGGTGAGCAAGAGGATGACATTCGATTGCCCTTAGGGTAACACTCAAACTCCTTCCCAAGCCCCACAGTAACTACCTCTGACCTGCAAGTCTGCTGTTCTCCCCCTTCTCCCCACACCCCCACCACTGTGTCCCCTCAAGGTATAAAGCTCCTTGCATTAGGGACTTTACATTTGTGTTTCCTGCTGTGGGAAACTTTTCTTCTCCAGGTATTCTGTGGCTGGTTCCACCCTTTAAATTCCAGCTCAGGTTTCAGCAGTCAGAGAAACGTTTCCTGATCACACTATGCAAAGTAGTCCTCGTTCTTATTGCCCTCTTTTGCTTCCTTCACAGTCCTTGTCAGCATTGAAACTGTCTGTCTGGCGAGTGCACACGCCCTATGGGAAAAACCTCTCCAAAAAAAAAACCAAACTATATTATCAATTTCATTGTTTGTATGCTCAGCGTTTCTCTTCCTCCAATAAATATAAGCTCCATCAGGAGGTATTTGTATCTCATTTGTACCCCAATGCATTCAGAGTCTAGAACAATGTTTAACACATATTAATTTACTTACCATTTACTGACACTGTTTTCACAGAAAGGAGTCTATATGTATGTGTGTTTGCCATAGGGTGTGTGTATTCTCTAGAGAGAGAAAGAGAGAGGGAAAATGAGAAATCACCCTCTAGGGGATAAGGTCACACTGCAATCCTTTCTCTTCCATTCTCCTCTTGAGATTTTGGACACCCACACACACATGCACTTGGCATGATTTTCAAGCCTCCAGGTCCAGGACTCAAACCACAGTTGGCCATGGTGGAGTCCAGCGCCTTAACCATCATGCTACCTGCTGGCCACAAAGGAAGTATCTCTTAAAGAAGATATATTAAAGATACATATTCATGGACTACTCACGCATTAACTACAAGTTCATTAATTAAGTACAGGGAGGGCCAAGCGTTGGAGGCAAAGGGTCAGCGTTCTTTCCCACTGCTCGGTCCAGTTCTGACTTTAAGGACCATTCCCTTGCCCTGTGAGCAATTATTACAGCAAGACCTTGGCTTACTTGATGAGAGTAACTGTAGCTCAGAGGATCCCTGCAGGAATCAGGCCTTGGGAACAGGGAAATGTTCATACAACCAGACCTAAGTTCTTCAGTGTATGGAGGTCTAGCCCCGCCTGTGGCTGCAGCTTCCTCTCCTCCTAACTTGTGCAGGTGTCTGCTCCTCTAGCTCCTGCTGGGATCTTTGGCAGGTCTTGACTAGGGGGATGGCCCCCTTAATGCCCTAACGAGCTGCTCCCTGTCCCCCGTGCTCATTGCAATGACTCCTTCATATTGACAGGCTGGTTAGTAGAGGCTAAAGTTGGGAGCTGCTCCCCCTGTCCCTCTGTCCTTCCTCAGAACTTCCTGTCTCTCTCTCTGCACAGTAAGATCAGCAAGTTTCTTCCTGCGGGGGATCTTTCTAGCTCCTCCCTGAGGGAGAAGCAGAGCAGCTAGCTTCTGGACCAGCGAAGCTCCGGGAAGCTGGGCACCGGGAAAGCCCACCAAAGCTCCACCCACAGTCACGTCCATCAGAGGAGGATCACGTAAGCGTCCAGACCCCGGGAAGTTCCTTGTTGTCCAGTTTCTCTCTTAACCTCCAAGCTTAGCTCAGTGCCTGGTACATAGCAACAGCTGATGAACAGGCGCAATAAATATCATTCATCTGTTTAATTACAAAGTGTGTCAAGCGCTGTGTCATGTTAGTATTTTACATGGATTATTGGTGTTTCATTTAAGCAGCTACCATGACAACTTTCATTTTGCAAATAAACAGGTTCAGATAAATTAAGTTACTCTCAAAGTTAAAAACCTCACTGCCCAAGATGCAACGGAGCAAAGTGGAGGGAAAATGCCAAAAGGCGGGCACCAAACCCGGGGAACTGGCCGGGCACCCGCTCAGCGCGTCCGGTAGCCGTCACACCTAGTTTCCAGCCGGCTCTGTTTCCGCCAAGCAGGGACCGGAAGTGTTCCTGCCGGCCTCATTTCTTATGAGCACGACCGGAAGTTGAGCCCGCGGTTGTGCGGGGTTTGGGGAGCGGCGGCGGGGTGCAGCCGGGTACCCAGGTGCGGAGGCGCGGGGTGCCGAGGAGGCAGATGGGGCCGTTAGGGACGCCCGAGCAGCCCACCTCGGCCTGACCTGGCCCACCCGCCTGCTCGCGGCCCGCCTCTCCACCCCGCCTCCACTCGGGTCTGGAGCGGCCCCGCCCCCGACCTGAGCCTGGTCCCTCCTCAGGCACTGACCCTTGACCTCGCAGGCGCTCCCCCATCTTTCAGGCGCGATGGCTACGGGCGCGGATGTACGGGACATTCTAGAACTCGGGGGTCCAGAGGGGGATGCAGCTTCCGGGACCATCAGCAAGAAGGACATTATCAATCCGGACAAGGTAGCAAAGGCGCCCAGAGCGCGGGGGAGGGGGGAGTGGAGGGATGGCAGTGGAAGGCAGACGGGGGAAGTGATGCTGCCACAATTCTGTATGGGACAGTGAATATGTTCACCCTTGATGGGATGGAGGAGGTAGGACACTGTGGAGATAGTGTGATCTCTCTAAGAGATGAGAAGACCAAGAGAGCATGCTACTTTTAACATTCTGGGTGGGGGAGACCAAGACATTGTGACAGCCTGAAAGATGGTGGGAAACTGCCTTCTACTCTGACGGGTCAGTGCACTACCATGGGGTGGGGCTAGGGAGGGCAAGGGTCTGTTCACACTGGGGTGCCCCTGTGAGTGGGTTTCTGTGCCTGTGTAGCCTGAGATAACCATCAGTACGTGCTTGCAGGCAATGGTTTGTTCAGAGGTTGAGCTGGGCTGGAGGAATTTCAGGAAAGAGGGTCTAGACTGTAGTTTCCTTTCTCAGAAAAAGTCCAAGAAGTCCTCGGAGACGTTGACCTTCAAGAGGCCGGAGGGCATGCACCGGGAGGTCTATGCCCTGCTCTACTCGGACAAGAAGTAAGTATCGGAATGCCAAGTCCCCAGTCTCTGGTTTCCAACCTGCCTGCCATGCCCCTAACTCCTAGTTTTCTCTTCTCTCCTGTCCACAGCCAGGGCCCCACCTGCTTAGCAGGTGCTAGAGGAGCTCACAGCTCCTGCTCAGGCCATAACTTCTGTACTCTAGTGTACGTCAACTCTCTGGCCCCTAAGGCTCTCTGCTCTTCTGGTTCTGACCTCTCACCTCTCTAAACCCCACTGCCAGGGATGCACCCCCGCTCCTGCCCAGTGACACTGGCCAGGGCTACCGCACAGTGAAGGCCAAGCTGGGCTCCAAGAAGGTGCGGCCCTGGAAGTGGATGCCATTCACCAACCCGGCCCGCAAGGATGGAGCGATGTTCTTCCACTGGCGGCGGGCCGCGGAGGAGGGCAAGGATTACCCATTTGCCAGATTCAACAAGGTGAGTCCACCATGCAGACCCAGCTCGAGGCTGCCCACCCACGCCAAGCTGCAGGTGTGAGCTCTCTAGCCTCCCAGGGTGGGCTCCTAGGGCACACAGCAGCCCAGGCAGTCCTTGGTGCAGACACATTCCAAATGGGATCCTGTGCTTTCCTGGCCTGGCGTCTCTTGACTTTCAAATGTCGCTGTTCCTCAGAGCTGTGTCCCTAGTGTCCTTCTCTTCACTTTCTCCCTAGTGTGTTTCATACCGTGCAGCTTCAGTCACTCTCTGTTGCCGGTGACCCCAGCTTAGTGTCCCTGGTCCAGAGCAATGGTTCCCACACATCCAGTCATTTACTGATGTCTGTCTCTGAGTGCCCCAGGCACCTCACATCAGGTAGGTATCCTTGAAAAGAACTCAGAATCTTCCCTCCATTCCTCACCCTGAAACCTGTTTACTATCACAGCAAATGGCACTGTTATCCACCTGGTTCCACGGCTTACAAACTTGAGAATCATTCTTATTTTATTTTTAAGAGAGGTTTTTGCTATAGGGTGTGTGTGCTCACTAGAAAGACAGAGAGAGACAGAAAGTGAGAAATCACCCCCCAGGGGGGATGGCCACACAGCAATCCCTTCTCCTCCATTCTCCTCTTGGGATCTTGGGCACTCACGCACACATGCCCGGCGTGAGTTTAAGCCACCAGGTCCGGGACTCGAACCGCGGTTGACTACAAACTGCGGTCGACTACCAACCGCGGTCGACTACATGGGAGTTCAGCGACATAGCCATTACGCTAACTGCTGGTCCCCGAGAGTTTTCTTAACCTTTTCACTTACCTTTCTCGTTACTTTAATCTGTAATAGGACAAAGGAGGTAGGAGATGACAGATAACAAACATGAGAGGAAGAAAATAAAATGGGTTCTGTCAGGTGAAACCAGGATATAAACGGGGATAAAATGACATAAAGAGTGAACGTGGAGGTAGGGCTGTCCCATTTAGCGAGGGTGGCCAGGGAGGGCCTGAGAAGGCGCCAGTTGAGCCAGACCTCAGTGATACAAGGAATTGTTGAGTCCTGCTGGTTCTGTTTTCCTAGTAGATCACACTTTTGCCCATGCTCTTCATCCCCAGCCCATCCAGAATGAGCTCTTCCTGCTCCAGGTCACTGGAGCTCAGCCAGAGCAGGGCTTTACCCAGACTCACCCAGCCAGGGAGCTGAGCTAGGCCAGGCTGGGCCTTCCTAGCCCACATTAATTAAGCCACTCGGCCACAGTGTGGCCTCACAGCTGCTGCAGCGTGGGCTGTCCCAGACTTAAAGGCTAAAAGCACTGGAGGCTCAAATCTGAGACTTCAAGTCCTGGGTCTCTCCTCCCAGCCCAGTGCATTCAGCTGCACCTGCACATCCCCTGGTTGCTCACAGGCTTCTCAGACTGAGCACGGCCAGGTGTGAACCCATCACCCCCCACACTTCCAGCTCTGCCCAGGGTTTTCCTGCATCTCACCGTCATCCTCAGGCCCCTCAGGTCCAGTGGAGGGAGATGCTGGAGAGGCAGGATTCAGAAGGGACAGCCCAGAGGTGAGGTGTCTGAGGCAGTGGGAGGGAAGGCTGGACAAAGCAGGCTGGAGTGGAGACAGGACTATCCATTTGGTATTTAGGAAGTGGTACTGCAAGCCAGGTTGAGCCCTAGACACTGGGGACACAGAAGTGAACCACGAAACTTCTCCATATAGTCAGGGAGGGACTGGGGCAGGCTCAGGCAGCCGCAGCCTGGGGGCTGCTGTGTAGGGAGGGCCTGAATGTCACGGAAGCTTCCTGGAGTTAGAGCCTGAGTTGAGCCCTAATGTCACCAGGAGGCATTAGAAAAGGAAGGTTGTGGCTTTTTCAGGTAGAGGGAACAGCTTGAGCAAAGGCATTAATAAAAGACGTACAAGGTCAGACACATGGGATGCTAGACATTTCCGTACTGAAGCCTAAAGCTCAGGTTAGGATGTGGTGGGAGGTGGAGTCTGAGAGGGGCCAGGTCAGCCAGGCTCAGGAATTGGGGTCTGCCCTGATGTCTTTGGATAGCCAGTGACAGATTTTAAGCAGAGTAGCGTTAGGGTCAGATTGAAGCATATAGTTAGGGAGGGCTGAGTCGAATTTTAGACCAATCATGTGGACACTCTGGGTGGAGAATGAAATTGGAGTACTTTTTATTTATTTATTTTGCCAGAGGGTGTATGCATTTGCCAGGGAGAGGAAGAGAGCACTCCCAGTCCCTTCTCCATTTCTCCGTCCCTTTGGGACTTGGGGCACATATGCACATGTGCCCAGCACATTAGTCAAGCTGCCAAGCTGGGATTTGAACTGTGGCTGACCATCCATGTGGGATCTAGCTTCCTTGACCACTAGGCTATGGGGCTGGCTCCCTGGGAGCCATCCATGATGGTATCTTCCTTTACTCCTCACATGCGGTTGCAAGTCCTGTGGTTTTATTTCCAAAAACCTCACAGGCCTGCACCATCTGCTCTGCCTCCCACTGGTGCTGCTTTAGTTCTGGCCTTTTCACTTCCTTCCTGTGTTACTTTAAGACCTGCCGGCTGCTCTCCCAGACCCATTTCACCCCTTGTCCCCACTGCTGCCAGGGTGGTCTTTGTTAAAGAGGAGCATGACCATTTCGCTCCTCTCCTTAAAACTAGCCTCACTAACTGCCCACCCCGGCCCCCACTGTGCATTCCCTGTTCCGTAGCACGGAGGCCAGGAGCAGCTGGCCTGGCCTCTGCTAACACCCAGGCTCTTCTCGTTGCCTCTCTCCTTCCTGCCTTTACTTGTTCCCCACATGTCCGAGCTGCCAAGCCTGCACCGAGGCTGCTTTCCTCCTGTGGCTGCTGGATTGCCTCTTCTGCCTAGGATTCTCTTCCCCATCTTACTCACTCGTTCACTCCTGTTACTTCAGTCTGAACCAGGGCCAGCACGTGGCTGGAGGTTAAGGCAGCCAGGTTGCACATGGCTGACTCGGTGGTTTGATTCCTGGACCTGGCAGTTTGAAAAACACACCAAAGGGGGCCGACAGGTGGTGTGTGTGTGTGT
>NW_006159889.1:1874600-1878909 GCF_000334495.1 Tupaia belangeri chinensis
GTGTTGTGGTGTGGCGTGGGGGTGGGGGGGGGGGCCTCTGGATTCCCACATGGCTGACTATGGTTCAAATTCTGGACCTGGCAGCTTTCTTTCTTTCCCTTTGTCTCTCTCTGTTCCCGTCTGGCCAAATTAAGACAAAACAAAACAAAAAAAGAAACAACAAATGGAATTAAATAGATCTTAAATAAAAGAAAAAGACCAGAAGCCCGTGTGTGCACAAACCCCGAGAGGAGAACGAAGGAGAAACATGGTGGCATGGTTATCCCCCCTCGGAGGTGTTTTCTCTCTTTCCCCTCTCACTCTGTTTCCAGCCAGTTCACATGCTCTGCAGCAAATTAAAAAAAAAAGTCTTCCTCACTTGACTGAGCTTGAGAGCAGAACTGGCTACACCGTTCCTGAGTATTTTGTTTAGTGAAGTCTGAGATGCATGGAAGGGATACTTGACCTGGGAAATAAGAGACCATCCCCAGAGGAGGTGGTGCCTGAAAGAAATGAAAAAGATGACAAAGTGAGGCAGAGGGGATGTGAAAGGGTGAAGGCATTCCAGGCAAGAATAGAGACTGATGGGGAGAGCGTGGTTTGTTTCAGAAACTGTTAGACATTTGGCTGGGACTTAGGACCCATGAGGGACAGTGGCTGCCCCTCATGTGGCCAGGTGGACTCAGTAGGTATTCGATGGGACCTTCATGTGCTGAGTCCTGATGGTAGGAAACAAACCAGATAGCCCTTGCGCTTGGGAGTCGGGAGTTACTTAGAAGGTCCTATCTAGGAGGTGGGAGACTTTGAAGGGTTAATAAGGGATGGTTGGGCGACACAATAATATATTCTAGAATGGTGTATCTCAACAAAGTGCAAGTCCATGTTTCTGCATGTTAGAATCAGCAGCGTACAATCACTGTGAAGTTATGAAGTGTTTCCGATGCCTATTCCATTCTTACCGTAGGCTACTGATGATTTGCAAACTGCTCTTCAAATAGCATTATTAAATTTGGAGATCAGATCTTGGCTGTAGATGGAAAATTGACTGGTGGATGATTGAATGGAGGCAGAGAGGCCAGTGGGGAGGTTGTCTCTGATCCAGGCAAGCGATTGTGGTGGTCTGGACTAGAATGTGGTATGTTGAGATAGAGATTCTGGAGGTAAACGCCATAGATTTGCGGAGGAGGAGGAGGTGAGCAAAAGGCAGCACTTAAAGATGCCTCCCAGGTTTCTGCAGGGGCAGCTGGGTTTAAGGTGCCATGGCCTGAGATTGGACTGGGGGAGTTAGTTTCAAGGGATGGTGATGAATTCTGTACGGAGTGTTTAAGTTGGGGTTTGTGTGGGATCTCCAGTAGATGCCCAAGAGACTCTGGAAATATGGGTCTGTATGTGCTCACTGGAGACTGAGCGTGACAGAAAGGAAGGGAGAAAGCACGGTGGGGATGACCATGCCACAATCCCTTCTCCTCTTGGGATTTTGGGCATACACATGTGCCTAGCATGCTTATCAAACTGTTGAGTCCAGGACTTGAACTGTAAAGTCAGCCACATGGGATCCAGTTCCCTTTACCATCGTGCCACCAGCTGACTGCTGGTTGTGGTCTTTAACAGAGAAACTTCCTGGCCAGTCTGGCACTGATGCCTGCCTCGAGTCTCTTACAGACCCATCTGTGGTGGTTCTGTTGGTCTCAGGAAGACCTGGGCGATGGTGTGTGGGAGAGGGGAGGAAGGGGCCTGGTGGGCTTGCTGATGGGACTAGCAGTCAGGTTCCCTCTGTAGATGTGTGATGAGCTTGAGGGGGGCCTGCAGGTCCCACTGTCTCCACTGGGTGGCAGTGGTGCTTCAGACAAGAGTGGCATGGACTAGGGGGTCGTGGGCCTTCCTACAGGTATCGAGCCAACTGCTCTCCAAAGTTGGCCTTTAGGCTCCACAGAAGCACTTGGGTGGACACCTTACCTATGGGGAGGAGCGAGTGTCCTGTTACCCTGGCTCTGCAGGTGAAGACGAATAACATTGCTGCAGGAGTGGATCGTGGGCTGCAGTCACAGCACCGGCATGGGCCTCTGTTCAAGCAGCTAGGTTCATTTCTCACTCCAGGCTGCCCTCTGCAGGGGCATGGGCAGAGGGTGTGTGTTTGTCCAGCCCATAGTCGGGCAGTAAATTGCAGTGAAGGGGAGGAACTGGCACAGAGAGGAGCCCACTGGACACGATGTGATGGGGCATGCCCCGCTGTGCCCCTCTGTGCCAACAGACTGTACAGGTGCCCGTGTACTCGGAGCAGGAATACCAGCTCTACCTGCACGATGACGCTTGGACCAAGGCAGAAACTGACCACCTCTTCGACCTCAGCCGCCGTTTCGACCTGCGTTTCGTGGTCATCCACGACCGGTATGACCACCAGCAGTTCAAGGTGAGCCGGCACCCTGCATCTGCGTGTACCCGCCCGCGTGCATCTGCCGCCCTCCATGCCTGCCGTTCCTTCCTTGTGCCCCGTCTCAATCCTCAGAAGCGTTCTGTGGAGGACCTGAAGGAACGATACTACCACATCTGCGCCAAGCTTGCCAACGTGCGGGCCGTGCCAGGCACAGACCTCAAGATACCAGTATTTGATGCTGGGCATGAGCGACGGCGGAAGGAACAGCTGGAGCGTCTCTACAACCGGACCCCAGAGCAGGTCAGCCCGAGCCTCACCTCTCCCTCCATGCCCCACCTCCCACTGGTCCCCCTGCTAGCACCCCAGCTTGTTCCTGCCTCCCACTGGCCATCCGTCTGCCTCCCTCATGAGCCCTTCCGAGTCCCTCAGGCAGCCCCGTGCCCCTCCCCCTCCCCGTATGCCCTCAGTCCTGCAGGGCACACACACATCACCGCTCCCTTTCCCAGGTGGCCGAGGAGGAGTACCTGCTACAGGAGCTGCGCAAGATTGAGGCCCGGAAGAAGGAGCGGGAGAAACGTAGTCAGGACCTGCAGAAGCTGATCACGGCAGCGGACACCACTGCAGAACAGCGGCGCACAGAGCGCAAGGCCCCCAAGAAGAAGCTGCCTCAGAAGAAGGAAGCTGAGAAGCCGGTGTGGAGGCCAAGCAAGCCCAGCTCAGGGTGGACGGGTTGCTTGCATAGGGTCCTGCCCCGAGCGTGGGCCCTGAGAACCCAGAGCTGGTGGGGTGCGGGACAAGCCCTGGGCCCATTCTGCTTTCTGCTTCCTGCTTCCGGCTCCAGGTGGCCTGAGGGCAGCGGAATTTGGGTGTTAGGAGAGGTTGCTGCACATAGAGGTAGCCTTGCCAGGTTCTCAGGATGGGGTGGGTGGCTGGCCAACCTGAGGTCACATCAGCCTGCATGTGTCAGGCCCCGTTCCCTCTAGCCTGAGACTGAAGGTCAAGTAAGTTGACCGGTGGTGTCTCCTTCCCGGAGTGAGACACGCACTAAGTTGGGCTTGGTCTCCATCCCTTTTCCTCCCCAGGCTGTTCCTGAGACTGCAGGCATCAAGTTCCCAGACTTCAAATCTGCAGGTGTAACACTGCGGAGCCAGCGGGTACGTGAGTCGCCTGCTCTAGGGTGTTTGGGCCCCAGGCTCTAGGTGGCCTGATGCTGCAGGCAGTTAGGCTTGAGCACTGGGGAGGTTGCTGCAGACAGAGGTGGTCTCACTGGGTTCTTGGGGAGATGCGGCCCTGGGGTAGGTGGATACAACAGTACAGGAGCAGGGACCCAGCCACCTCCTTGGGTTGCCTTCTCCCACCCCTTGGCCCCTGCCCTTAGTCCCTGCATCTTGTCGGGGAGGAGGCCTTAGCTGCCTGGATCATTGTAGATGAAACTGCCGAGCTCCGTGGGACAGAAGAAGATCAAGGCCCTGGAACAGATGTTGCTGGAGCTTGGCGTTGGTGAGTGTGGGGGCTGTGGCTCGGGGCTGGGTGGGGGAGCGCAGTCTATACTGCCACGTCCACCACTCTGGCTCTGCCCCTGTGCTGCCCTTGCCCACCCACAGAGCTGAGCCCCACGCCCACGGAGGAGCTGGTGCACATGTTCAACGAGCTGCGGAGTGACCTGGTGCTGCTCTACGAGCTCAAGCAGGCCTGTGCCAACTGCGAGTACGAGCTACAGATGCTGCGGCACCGGCATGAGGCACTGGCCCGGGCTGGTGTGCTGGGGGGCCCTGCCACACCCGTATCTGGCCCAGCCCCAGCCTCTGCTGAGCCCACGGTGCCTGAATCTGGACTTGGCCCTGACCCCACCAAGGACACCATCATCGATGTGGTGGGCGCACCCCTCACACCCAATTCGGTGAGAGCCTGCAGCGCGTGCCCTGGCCCCGCAAGTGAGCACACGCTCTAGAGCCT
>NW_006159889.1:1879007-1881695 GCF_000334495.1 Tupaia belangeri chinensis
GGGGGTGGGAGTGGGCTGACCAGTGGGCATCACCTTTCCTGGGAGCATGCACCTACCCTGACTCAGGCCTTGGGGGGGCCAGTGACCTCAGTATCTTCTGCCTCCCCAGAGGAAGCGACGGGAGTCGGCTTCCAGCTCATCTTCTGTGAAGAAAGCCAAGAAGCCGTGAGAGGCCACAGCGAGCGTGGGCGAGGCTGTTGTTCAATAGAGCTGCTGAGTCGGACTGGGCTGCTTCCTTTTCCTTCCACCACTGCTGATGCCCTGGTGGGAGGGAGGGTTGGGTGGGTGGTAGTCGGGCTGGCTGGGGTCCAGGCTCTCTGCAGCCCAGTGACCACTAACCACTGCCATTCTGCCCTGCACCCTTGGGACACCTGTGGTTTCACACACAGCAGCCTTGGATCCTGCAGCTTCGCACACAGCCTCACGCTCAGCTCCTACCCCAGGGGCTTTGTGTTCAGGGAGATGTCAAGGCACTACAGTGACTGCCAGTCTGCACTGATGGCCTGTGGACAAGGCAGTCTGGGCCAGGCTCTACCATCACGTCCTGACAGCATTGGGGATCCAACAGCCTTGTACACACGCCCAGGGCCTTGTTTCCCCAACTTTATTCAGTGGCACGTTCACAGCGGGGATGGGGGTAGACACAAGGAAGGGCCTGATCTGTCCGGAGCCCTGAGGGCACCACACACCATGCACTATGGATGGGAGGGGGCACAGGGGCTTGGCCCCAGCAGACGCCTGTGTACAGGGAGGAGGTGGTGAGCGCCTGGGTCCCCCTAGCCCGGGGCCCACAATGGAAGGGGCTGAGACTGAGGGGTAGGGAGGGGGTACAAGTGTCTGCTCCAAGGGCCAAGTGGCCAAGCCCTTGCCCAGGGCATATGCCCACAGGGCAGCTGGGGACACTCTGGACGCAGAGCTGTGCCACTCGCCCTCTTCCCCTCTGCAGAGGGAGAGGATGATTCTGGGCTGGGCCAAGCTGCTACCCTGTCCTGCCCTATCCTGTCTTCACCAATCAGAAAGGCTTCGATGTCTGCTTGAAGATGAAGCCTCGATATGCGAGTGTCTTCATGATGTTGGCGATGTTCTTGCAGTCATCTAAGGAAGAAGAGGAAATAGTCAGATGGGCTCCCACCCTCCCCCTCCAACCCACAAGTGCTCTACAAGGGGAGGGCTGGGAGGTGGAGTCAGATCCAGGCTCTAGGGAAAGGGCCCTGTCCCCTGGTGGCAGTCTCCAGCTTCGGGGTGGGCTGGGTGATGCTGGGCCAGCAGGAAGCCTGGTCTCAATACTTCTCAGTCCCATAATTCATGCTGGAAATTGGCCGGCGTGTCCCGCCCCAGCCCCAGCGGTGATGTATGGGCGCCGTCGCAGTAAGAAAAAGGCAGAGTAAATGTGTAATTTCTCCCTTGACGGCCCCCGGCCGCTGGGCGATCCTTCTTGTTGCCGCCGCGTGGGGACGGCCCGTCCGCCACACTCCGTCTTCCCGCCACCCGCCTTGATGTCTCCATTTCATTACTGTGCGGCCATTCATCACACCCACGGCCAGGGTGACTTTGCCAGCACTTGCGTGTTGTGGGAGCTGTGGCCCAGGCCATTATCACTGGTGACAAGGCACAAAGCTCGGCACCGCTGGGCCAGCGCCCTGTGCAACACGCCACCTGGGCCTCTGCTTGTGTGCCCCGACAGCTCATCCTGTGCTGCCCCAAGCAGGCTGGGGAGGCCCAGACTTGTGGCCACCCTCAACCCTGGGAGCTGGTTGCCTTCTTGAGGGCCCTGTCTGCACCTGCCTGTGTTGTGCCAGACCCTATCACCAGCAGTTCTCCAGTGCTGGTCCTTGTGAAAACGCTGGGGTCTAAACCATCCCAGAACCCTGGAGCCTATAGGAACAGGCACTTCGTGGCCTCAGACATCCAGCAGAACTCCACAACCAGCAAGGACGGCGTGTCCCATCAGAGTAAGCTTAGGACAGAAACTGCCCGAGAGCCTGGGCTTTTCTTCAGCTGTCCAGGGCAACTCACCACCCCCTCACC
This sequence comes from Tupaia belangeri chinensis, assembly GCF_000334495.1. Lineage (NCBI taxonomy): Eukaryota > Metazoa > Chordata > Mammalia > Scandentia > Tupaiidae > Tupaia > Tupaia belangeri. The sequence continues at coordinate 1,881,036 of NW_006159889.1, forward strand.
TTTCCCTCTTCTCTCCCACCCCCTTACATGCTCTTAAACCATAACCAGGGCCTCGGCTGCCAGCAGCCCTCATGGGATCGATCCTGTGATTGCAGAAATACTGTACACCCATGTCGTACGGGGGGTGGGGGGGAGCAAGGTCAAGGTGGGGTCAGGAGGCCTGTGTCTGTCAAAGACCAACTAATTCCATTGAGTCCCCTAGGCCCATCCTTGCCAGAACCTTGGACTAGGAAAGGGGACTCTTCAGAGCTAGAAAAGGTCTGGTGGGGGCGGGTGTGGAGTGGGGAGAGTCTAGTCAGCCCCAGGGCCAGACACCAGCTCTGCAGATCCCGCTTAGGGCAGGCAAGTCGGATGGGGTCCTGTCTTGCAGAGCTTAGCATGCATGCACCTGCGGTGGATGTGTGCATGGAGAGGTAAACCCTCGTTTCCCCAAAGGCACAGGAAGCCATGAGGTCTGGTCTGAGGCAGAACAGTGGGAAGACAGATGGGTGGGTAGTGGCGGCCATGGCAACTCCAGACGTGACCCATCCCCGTGGTTTATGGGCCGGACACGCGCCCCGCTCAGCTGAGGCCCCGTCATTTGTCTCCCTTAGTGTGTATGCCTGCGCTGTGGGGTGGGAGGTGGAGGAGGGAGGGGCTGTGTAGGGGGGGGGGGGAGGC
>NW_006159889.1:1881757-1905671 GCF_000334495.1 Tupaia belangeri chinensis
GGGGTGTGTAGGGGGGGGGGGTGGGCGGTGGACAGGAGGGGTAATGGGACAGGATGGGGCCTGGGGGGAGGGGCTGTGATGGCACCACTGGAGGGGCTAAGACAGGGTGATTTAATTCCCAAAGCAGCCTGGCCCTGTCAGGGCACCTCCAATCCTTCCTATCTCCTGCACTCTAGGGACCATGGTCGCTGTGCATATTAAGAATAAGTCCCCTCGTTATCTGCAATTACCCAGCGGCCACACACCTCATTTCTTCCAGCAGAAAAGAAAATTAGTTTTCTATTGACTTCATCTGGCTCCTCCCTCATTGCTGGACAAATTGCTCAATCTGCCTCCCCTGGCCCAAGTAAACGTCCCAGCCCCGACGCCCAGGCCACCACCATCCAGTGGGCAAACACTGGTCTCCCACCTGTGCCTGGCAAAAAGAGTCCGCATGGCCGGGTCTCTGTCCTTGACCTCTCCCCCCCTGCAAGTGCTGGGAGACTTCACCCAACCCCTCAGCTTCAGCTGCCCCAGAAGAGCATCTCCAGCCTGCACCTCTCTCGTGAGCGCCAGAGCACACACTCAAATGCCTCCTGAACATCTTTCCAGATGAACAAATTCTGATTATCCAATAACCAACTACTGTTCTCCCTAAGCTGCTGCTTACCCATGGTCTCAAACCAGCACCATAATTCCCTCCAGTGTCCCCCAACATCGAATTGTGCTTACTGCCTGGCCTCTCCCTTACTCCCTCCCTGAAGCTAGTCGGGTATGAGCTGCAGGTCTTACATCCTCTGTCTAGTCATCTACTTCCCTCCCTCCAGTAGCCAGCCGTCACCCTAACCCCACACCGCCGCCTCTCACTTGGGATCACAGCAGCCTGCCCCTTCATTCTCCTATCCATCCTCCTGCAGCCACAATGATCTTTCCTACCCAAGTCTGATCGTGTCTTTCCTTCTTTAAATCCCTCCCAAGGCCCTCCTTGCCCTCAGAACAAAGTCTGCATGCTTGAATATGACTTATGGGCACTGCAGAAATGGATCTCTGCTCTCAGGACTCACTTCTGCCATGCCTCTGCCTTCCCCGCTCTCCTGCTCCGCATCTGTCTACTCCAATCTCTGCAAGTCACTTCTGTCTGTCTACTCCAATCTCAGCAAGTCACTTCACTGTTCTCTGAGAATGGCAAAGTGGTTTTGGAGTTAGACGTGTGTCCAGTCTCAACTTCACCACCGGCTGTATGACCTGCACGAGTGCTTAGTTCCTCTCAGCTTCAGCTTCTCCCACTAGGGGTGCTGATGGCCTCGTCATTGTGAGGACAGAACCAAGTGTTGCACCTGAAGTCTTTGCACACGCTGTTCTTTTCATTTATTTTTTAATTGCCAGAGGGCACATGCACTTGCCAGAGAGAGAGAAATGGCAGGGGCTGGAGGAAGCCAACGGGGCATGGTCACGCTGCTATCCCTTCTCCATTTCTCTATCCTGTCAGGATTTGGGGCCTGAACACAGACACCCACACATGATGGGTATGGTTCTCATGGGGCTGGGACTGGAACTGAGGTCAGCCTGTGGCTCTCAACTACTAGGCTACGGGCTAACTCCATTTACTTCTTGAGAAAGAGAGAGCAACTCCTAACAGGGTTTCATGCTATGACACCCAAGCCTTCCAGGCCAGGATCATGGGCATGCACTTATAGGTCAACCAAGGAGCCACAGCCTCAGTCTTCCATATGGATCCAGCATCGTTTCAGTGGTGTGTTACTCCGCACAAGCCGGCCCTGCACATGCTGGTTTTTTTGTGCATGGAATACCTCTTGCCTTCCTGAAGGGAAGGCACAGATGGTAGTTTTCTAGATGACTCGATGGTAAGAAAGGGCATCCTGTACCGTTTGGGGCATAGATGGCAGAGAGGGGCCCAGTGCACTTGAAACCATTCATTGTTCACTCCACAAACTCTGATTGATCACTGAGCCTGCTTACTAGGGGTTCTGAACGAGTTCAACTTGTTGCAATAAAGAAAAACCCAGAGAAGGGAAGACACTTGCTCCAATTCATGTAGCAAATCAGTGGAATGGCAGTACGGGCTTCTAGCTCATGGCTTTTCCCATCCTTTGAAACTTTGGTAAAAGCTGATGAGAATTCTGAAACAGTTTTTAAAAAGCCAATGGCAGGGCCAGCAGATGGCATGATGGTTAAGGTGTTAGACTCCCACATGGCCAACTGTGGTTCAAGTCCCGGACCAGGCAGCTTGAAAATCATGCCAGATGTATGTGTGTGCCTAAAATCCTGAGAAGAGAATGGAAGAATAGAGATTGTGGTGTGGCCATCACCTCTGGGATGATTTCTCACTTTTCCTGTCTCTGCCTGTCTACCTCTCTGGTCAGCGCACGCACCCTATGGCAAAAACAAACAAACAAAAAAGACAATGGCATAGTTAGAAAATGAGGGAACTTGGCAGAAGAGTACCAGAGTATCAGAGACAGATCTGGGGTTTCTAATAAGCAAACAGTTCAGAAAGACAGCAGCAGGGTGAGCCTGGTGACAGTAGACTATTTTTTAGTTTTGCTATAGGGTACATGTGCTTGTAGCAGAGAGCCAGAGAGAAAGAGGGAAAGTGAGAAATCACCCCCTGGGAAGATGGCCATGGCACGGTCCCTTCTCCTCTAGCTGATCTGGGACTTGAACTGCACACTTGGCCAAGGATGTTGCCTTATCCACCATGCCACCTGCTGGTCCACAACAGAGCCTCTTGAGTCCTTCGTTTGAAGCTCTGGGACCACCTAGGGTAGCAGTCTCCCCTTGCAGACCCTCTCACTGAGCAACGAGGCCACTCTGAAACAGCTAAGGGATGAAGGTATGGGGGACAGGGAGCACAGTCCTGCGCCCATAATGAAGAGGGATTTTATTGTTTTTGTTTGTTTTTCTGTAGAGAGATTTTTGCTATAGGGTGTGTGTGCTTGCCAGAGAGACAGAAAGCAAGAAGTCACCCCCCACGGGGGATGGCCACATTGCAATCCCTTTACTTCCATTCTCCTCTTGGGATTTGCAGCCCGTAGGCACATGCACCTGGCGTGAGTTTTAAGCTGCTAGGCTCAGGATTCAAACTGTGATCAACTATGTGAGAGTCTAGTGATATAATCATTATGCCATCTGCCAATCCCAATGAAGAGGCCTTTAACAGCAGGTCTTCCTCACCCTCAAATTCTAGAAGGCTAACCTATTATTTTAATTTGTTATAGGGTGCATGAGTTTGCTGGGGAGAGACACATAGATAGGCCTCCTAGGGGATGGCCACATCACAATCCCTTTTCCATTTTCCTCTTGGAATTTTGGATATACACTTAGATGTATCTAGCATGTTCCTCAAGCCATGGGGTCTAGGACTCAAACTGCAGTTGGCCATATGGGATCCAGCCATCTTAACCACTACACTACCAGCTAGCTCCCAGGCTAACCTGTTTTTATGTTCCTACAAAGTCATCAACTTGTGACAAGAGGACCCTCTTCTTTTTTTGGGGGGCATCAATATTATGTTGGAGATATGTTTACACTGTGACCATAATGGGACGGATGCAGCTGCATAAATCCCTCAAAGAGATGGGTGGAGCTAACACCTAACAAGGATAAGCCTGAGGCTGGGTCCAAGCAGTCAAATGTCTGTTTGGCAAAGGCACTGCTATTGAAGCGTGCCTCAGATTGCTCAGGGCACCCAGTGAGACCACACACAGGGCAAACAGCCTGAGGCTGACATACTCCAGTAAGCTGCACTTGGTTGAATGGCAAGAGACAAAAAACAGGGCCTGGGCCAGGGAGACCCTCAGGAGGGAAGCGACCAACAAATGCTTAGAGGGTCATTATTTATGCACTCATTTATTTGGCATGCTTGCATTGAAACCTTCTGTATGCCGGGTGTACAAGGGCCATGCTGGGCCTGAAGGATGTGCAAGATTCTGTAGTTCCCTGCCCTCAAGGAGCTCAGAGAGAGCCCAGTAAAGGGTGCAGTGCTATGAGCAAAGGAGGCACAAGAAAGGGGCCTAGTTCTTATTTACTTATCTTTTTAAAAAGAGAGTTTTGCTTTAGGGCATGTGAGCTTGCTGGAGAGACAGAGACAGAAAGCAAGAAATCACACCCACAAGGGTTGACCACGCCACAATTCCTTCTCCTCCATTCTCCTTTCAGGATTTTAGGTATGCATGCACATGGGCCTGGCCTGAGTTTTAAGTCACCAGGTCTGGGACTTGAACTACGGCTGATTACATGGGAGTCCAGCGATGTAACCATTATGCCATCTGCTGGTCCCTAAGAAAGTGGCCTAGTTCTGTCTGAGAATCAGGAAAGAATTCCTGGAAGAATGAGTTAAGCAGAGGTCTTAGAAGATGTGGGAGAGGGCTGGTGTGGCAGTTTGGAGTTGAGATGAAGGTTTTCTCAGCATAATGAAGAGTCTAAGCACATTTCTGGAGGTGAAATGTGGAGTGTCCTGAAACAGAAAACTTAGCAGGTGGGTGGGGGTTGGTGAAGAACCAGAAATCAGGGAGGAGTAGCAAGAGATGAAAGTGGCAAAGACAGCGACTGGCTGGAGAAAACACCAAGGAACCCAAGACTGAGCTAGGGAGCCCAGGATTTTATTACTCTGACGACAGGGATACGCCAACATGTGTGAGGGAATGACAGGACTAAATCTGTTTTTTTGAATTACTGTCGTAAGATGTGAAGACAGGATTGAAGGGGTAAGCGCAATTAGCAGACTGTACCATGGTCCAGGCCAGAAACAGTTTAGGACTAGGCCAGTGGCAATGGAGAAATACTGATGATGTGGAGAAGAGGACAGAAGCAAGAGTTCTTATAAGCCTTAACAAGGGCTTTGGGAGTGTGGGGAGAAGGATGACTCCAGGATCTTAGCGTCACTCACTGAGATGAGGTAGAACAGACGGTGGTACAGATTTGGGGCTGTGATGAACTTAGCTTTGTATGAGTTAAGTCAGCTGCCTGTGGGGCATCTCAATTTACCAGAAACTTCCTTATGGCTTCTAGACTTAATATTGGGTCATCGGGAAAGTCATGACACATTTTTGCATAGAAAAAGATAGGAAAATACATCATGACTTTCCTATTAACTTGCTGAAGAAGGCCTTGCCTATCCCCACACTGTAAGGAAAGCCATCATGTATTTTCTTCTAATACTTTGTTACTTTTTGCATTTAACTTTATTTATTTTTTCTATGAGCTAAAGGAAGGCAGCCACTTGTCCACCTCCAGCCTCAGCCAGCCTGGATCACCGGCATATGCATGTCTGATAAACCCAGTGAGATCTTTAGATGTGAACCCAGAATCTTCCCATGTGGGTCAGCCTCACAGAGTGGCATTTGCTACTGCAGTGCCACCATCCGGCCCCTATTTATTTACACACACTCACACACACACACACACACACACACACTATTTTAAAAAATAATTATTTTATTTAAATTTATTTATTTATTTATTTAAATTTGACCAGAGATGGACAGAGTGAGAAAAAGAGGAAGAGAAAGAGAGAGGGAGAGAGAGAAAGAGAAAGAGAGAAAGCAAGCTGCCTGGTCCAGTACTTGAACCGTGTTTGACCATGTGGGAGTCCAGCGCCCTTGACCACCATGCCACCTGCCAGCCTCATTTTGGGCACGCATGCGCATGTGCCCAGCCTGAGATTTAAGCCGCCAGGTCCAAGACTTGAACCACAGTCGACTATGTGGGAGTCCAGTAACATAACCATTATGCCATCTGCTGGTCCCCCTCTATTTATATTTTAATATGTTTGTAATTTATTTTTGTGTGTGGTAAGAAAAGGAAACTCTAGTTTTTCCTAATGAATAGCCCATTAGTTTTTTTTTTTTTAATAATTATTTCCTTAACTTTATTTATTTATTTTGATTTGATCAGAGAGGGACAGAGCGAGAGAGAGAGGGAGAGAGAGAGAGAGAGCGCGAGAAATCAAGACACCAGGTCTGGGACTTGAACTGCAGTTGGCTATGCGGGAGTTCAGCACCCTTAACCACCACACCACCTGCCAGCCCCTCCCTACCCTTTTAAAATGACACCTCCATGGGTTGGTTGGAGGCAGTAAAGAGAAAGAACATGAAATGACCAAAAAGGCACATTAAACTGGGGGGCGGCATGGCAGCAGGTTAGCAGCTGCTGATCTGGTGGGGGCTGAGAGGTGGTGTGGCTGGATGTGCTGACACATCCAAAGCCTGCTGGAGTCAACATGGGCCTCATGCCTATTAAGAGTTTAGTCTGGGGGCCAGCAGGTGGCGTGGTGATTAGGCGCTGTATTCCCGCATGGCTGACCACATTCCAAGTCCTGGACCTGGTGATTTTCTCTCTCTCTGGTCAAGGTAAAGAATAATGATAATAAATTAAATCATTTTTAATAATTAATAAATAATTTTTGAGAGGTTTTGCTATAGGGCGCATGCGCTCGCCAGAAAGAGAAACAGAGAGACAGAAAGTGAGAAATCATCCCCCAGGGGGGACAGCCACGCGGCAATCCCTTCTCCATTCTCCTCTCAGGATCTTGGGCATGCATGTACACGCGCCCATTGTGAGTTTAAGCCACCGGGTCCAGGACTCAAACCACAGTCGATTACATGGGAGTCCTGAGACATAGCCATTACACCAACTGCTGGTCCCAAATAAATAATTCTTTCCTTTCTTTCTTTCTTTCATTCATTTTTTAAAGAGATTTTTGCTATAGTGTGTGTGCACTCGCCAAAGAGAGAGAAACAGAGAGACAGAAAGCCTGAAATCAACCCTCAAGAGGCGATGGCCACGCCACAATCCCTTCTCCTCCATTCTCCTCTCAGGATCTTGGGCACACATGCACATGCACCCAGTGTGAGTTTAAGCCATTGGGTCCGGGACTCAAACCATGGTCGACTACATGGGAGTCCAGCAACATAGCCATTACGCCAATTGCTGGTCCCAAATAAATAATTCTTAAAAGAAAAAAAGAGTTCAGTCTGTAACACATCTTACTAGTGATCACCATGAGCTGGTGTGGAAAGGGGCCAGAGCCCTCGAATAGGGACCATCAAAAATCAGGTGGAAGAGGGGCCCTGGGATAGGTGAGCAGAATAGTACAGGAGCAGGGACCCTGGGTGTGTTGACACTCTAGAACCTCGTTTTGTCACCACATCTGTCTGCCTGTCTGACTGGACATCCAAGCAGCAGTAATACCCTGACAGCAAAGTGCCAGTGGGTCAGTCTTGGGCCTGTTTGACCCAGGGTTGCTGAATTAAATGCAGCCCTGGTTCTATAGGCGAATTAGTTACAATAAATTCAAATGCAACTGGTGTCCTGTGTTTTCACTTGCTAAACCTGGCACCCCTGTGATGATGGGGCCGACATTCGGAGCAAGAGTTGAGTGCAGTTGGGGTTCAGAAGTAAATAGGAGATCATTAGAAGGGTGGGGAGCCACGGCGGTGAATTTAGGACTGAAAAAAAAGAGGCCCCAAATATCCTCAAATTCTGGGCTTGAACTCAACTTCACCACTAACTGTGTGAACCTGAATACAGTTCAAGTTCCCAAACTTCCTTTACTTCTCTGTTTCCTCTCTAACATGGATACAGTGATTTTAATTATATCCAATATTTCCCCTCAATGGGTTGTCAAAAAGAAAGTGAATTTTTATTTGTAAGTGCTTAGAAAGTCTCTGGGTCGGTTACTATTATTAGTGTTATGGTTATTCTAGTAACATCCAGTAATAATACTGTCATTCCAACAATAATATCCTACCCCCCCCTCCCCCCGTTCCTTGTCCCAAACATGGCCCACACACTGCCCTGGGCCTCCATCCATGGCCATCTTGGCCCACCTGACATGTTTTCCATATACGCACCCCCTCTCCCACAGACGCAGCCCCCACCGCTTCCTACCCCTCCCCCAGACAGGGTCCTTACAGCCTCGACTCCAAAGTGACCCCTTCTTTCAGCCCCTCCCTTCAGCCCCCTCCACCCCACAGAGGTGCCTGGAGGTGCCACAGGGCTGATGGTGAAGGATGACGGTGGTTCCACAATAAGGGGAAAAGGCAATTTCATCTTGATTAGCAGGCGATTTCTCTCTCCGTAATAAGCGCGCTCCAAATAATTAGCGTGTTTTACGTAATAATGAAATTACAGAAATGCAGTCCACTTATTCAAACAACTCACCATTACCATATTTTTAAATATTAGACTTAATTAGAGTTTATCACTTCAGAGAAGTATGCGGACCGAAGATGTTTTTAAAAAAATCCTCATAAAGTGTTTATTAAGCGCTGGTAAAGCTGGGATAATGATGTGTTTGGAAATTAAGGCAATCAAACACTTACCGCCGCTCCTGGAGGCCGGGCATGGAAATGAGGCCATTACACGCCCATTACCCGCCAGCTCACAGCCACTTGGGGGGCGGGGGGAGGATGCGCCTGGCCGAGAGGGCATGGTGCCCGGAAACGAAAGTGCCAGCATCCTACAACTGTATGACCAGTGAGCGCATCAAGCCCCTTATGTCACTTACATCTCATTTGGCCACCAGGAGCCCAACTTGGGCTTGGCCAGACAAATGCCTGGACTGGTCCCAGGTGCCAAAGACAACACCCAGGACTGACCCTGATCCAGACACACAGGCCTGGCAGGTCACTTCACTCTATTCAAACCCCAGTGCCAGAGGAGGACAGATGCCAGGTCAGGCAGCCAGGAAGGTCAATGAGAGGAAGTAGGGGTGAATCCACCTGCTGGCTCAGGCCACTGTGGAGGAAGCTACAGACCCACTCCCAAGTGACCACTCCCAAGTCTGGGCCACCACACAGGGAGGGGACACAAGGGTGACAGAGCCAAAGAGGAAGAAGAACCAGGGGACAACCTCAGGAACAGATCTGGAGCAAGAACCTAGACCAGGGAAAGCAGACAAGAAGGGTGGCAGGGAGAGGGGCTGCTGGCTCCAGGCCCCATTTATCCCGGTGAATAACTAATTCCAGAATTTATAGTGCTGGGTTTTTGTTCTGTGGCCATTTATATCTGCGAGGGGAGGAAATGAAGAGGCAGCGCGGACGCCACATCTTTCTGTGTTATTGCTTGTCTGCCATTTGCAAATCATTATTAATTGTGGGCCCTGGTGGCAGGCTGGGTGGGGGCCGGGTTGGGTACATCCACATAGCTCTTCATCAAGGACCCCAGCCGCTGCCCCAGAGAGCCAATTACCCCGCCCTGATTGGGATCAGATAAAGAGGGAATTTTTACAAATTAGGGAATAAATAGAATTTCCACACAGGGCGCGGGCAGGACCTGAGAGGCTATAATGAAAAACCATCCGTCACCATCAGCGTGGCCTGGGCACGCAGCCCCGGCACTCCCTCCCTGGTGGGCCCGCCCCAGTGCTCAGAGGCCTGGGAGCACAGGTCTAAGGGCACCTCCTACCCTTCTGAGGCCTGGAGGTGGGAGTGGAGTTCCTGGGGGGTGCGTACACCCTTTGGGTGGAAGCTGCTTGGGCCCCAGCTCTGGCATGAGTCCTGGTGCTCTCTCTCTTCCCCTGCTTGCCTCTCCCTTGGTAACTTGGGAAGGAGACTGAGGCAGTCCTGAGAATGCCCAGAGTTGGGGACCACAGGACACAAACCACATTCATAAGAGTCCCTACAGCCATGGCAGCCCTCGGGCAGAGCCCAGCCCTGTGGACCACTCACTGTGGGCTCCCATTAGCGCTCCTCCCCTTGGATCATTAAATATGTATATCTTATTACACGCCTTGTTAGAGTATCGAGCTCTATTGACTGATGATAAATCCTGAGCCTCGTCCTGGCCATAAATTTATCTGGAGATGATGAAGACTCAATAATCTAGTCAGGCAGATAATATCATCGGGCCTTAAAAAAGATCATTACATTATATGTCAGAATTAAAAGTGAAATACACCGCAGTAACGGGGCGGCTGCCTTGGCCATTACTACGGACGCCCGCCTCCCCCAGCTCGTAACCAGCCAAGGCCCCGTCCAGGTATAGGGGCTAGGAGTCCTGAGCTTCCTCTTGGCTGTGGGACGCTGCAGCTAAAAGTGCCAGAGGACAGCCAGAACACCTACAGCCAAGTGAAGGGGACCTGGCTAGGCAGGGGGGAAGGGCAGAGGCGACTACTGACAACAGCTGAGCAGACCTGCCATGTTTGGTCATCATGTCTGCCCCAACCCACCTCCACCTGTCCTCACTACTGTCACCTACAGGACAGTCTTCTGGACCTTCCTTCAGGTTCCAATAGGCAGGTGTCAGGGCTTCACTTCCTTCTAGATTGCCTGAATGATCAGGACAGATTCTTTCTGACATGGAGACGCTGAGAAGCACAGGCCAAGTTACTTGCCTGTGTTGCCCCAGGTAACTGGGAGGGCTGGGCCTGGGACCCAGCCTCAGGCCTGTGTGCCAGCAGCCTGGCTGGGTCTCTTCTTGTGAGCACTGTCCATCGGGTCTGGGTCTCCTCCTTCCCAAGACGCCCACCTGCCACAGTCACTGCATCTTGACCTCTGAGCACCTGTGCTACCAGCCTCTTCATCCTTTGACCTCAGCATTAGTGACCTTCTCCTTTGCATCTCATTTACGCCCATTTCCAGTCACACTGTCAACCTTTTAAACATGCTATTGCTGCTCTTCCCTTAAAACTGTAAATCCGGATATTCCTAGTCTCTGGTAATGATGTGCTTTTCCTTTCATTCACTGGAAGCTTGAAACCACTTACACCTCTATTCTTTCCATGGACATCACCCTTCCTGTCTTCATTTTTTTCCTTGTCCCCTTTTTTTTTTTTTTAATTTGCCAGAGGATATGTGGGCGCCCCAGAGACAGAGACAGAGAGAGAGGGGGAGAGAGCATCTCTCATGCAAAATGGCCAAGCTATAATCCCTTCTCCTCCATTTCCCTCTCCTTTCGAATCTTGGGTATGCCTGGTGTGTCTTTTAAACTGCAGGCTGGTATTGAACCACATATTTGGCCTTGTGGGACCCAGCTCTGTTAACCACCAGGTGACCAACTGGCCCTCCCTATCCACTTCCGACTGCCTACTCAATAGCCACTACTTTTACACCAAAACGGCAGAGCCCACAACTCTCCCATATGACCAGTTAATCCTTTGTGGTCTGAGCCATTTTTGGTGATCCCAAACCCTCTGCTAGTCATTAGTTTAGGGGTGGGCATGTGTTCTAGCTACTGTGACATGAGGAAAGTTTGCTGAAAGGCCTTCAAGAAAACATCTTCATTTCTCCAAAGAGACACATGTGGGAAAAACTGTCCTTTATATTCTGCTGGATATTTTCACAAGTGCATGTAAAGTCTAGGAATACAGAAGCCATCTTCTCATCTTGAGGGGAGATGACCTGTAAAGACCACACTGATGATAAAAGAGGAAAACAAAAAAGAGGAAAACGTAACTGTGGCAGGTGTGTCTTTCAGGAAAAAGGTGACCCGGGTCTGGATGGACAGTGCATGCTCACAAGAAGGGCTCTAGACACACTGCTGGGTTCTTGATAACATTGCTGAGATACTGGAGTAACCAATCCCAGGGTCACCTCACCTCCAGATTTCTTTTGTGAAATAATAAGCCCTTAATTATTTAAGTTTTTTTTTTTTTTAAAGAGAGATTTTTTTTGCTTTAGGGCAATGTGCACTTGCTGTAGAGACAGAAAGCAAGAAATCACCCCCCAGGGAAGATGGCCACACCGTAAACCCTTCTACTCCAGTCTTCTCTCAGCATTTTGGGCATGCACGCACGCACACATGCCTGGCATGAGTTTTAAGCTGTTCGATCCAAGACTCGAACCACGGTTGACTACATGGGAGTCCAGCAACGTAACCATTACGCCATCTGCTAATCTCATTATTTAAGGTATTTTAAATTGGAGCTTACTTTTTCTTGCAGCTGAAAGTGGACTAACTATGCAGAATGTAAAGGCAGGAAAGAGAACGGCATAAGGAACAGACCTTACAATGTAGAACTGGCTGACTGAAGAGGCAGGGTAAAGGGTGAAGAGGACGCTGCTATTCCTGAGTGGGAAGCTGGTAACCCTTTACTATGCTCTCTCAACACATTTGATCAGGTCATCTCTTGCTGTATCTCAGGACAGAGGCCATATTACTAAAAAGGCAAAAAGTCAAATTGAGACTGAAACCCATATGAAAACAGAGAGGGCAGAAAATGTAACTTGACTAAGAGAGGTGCTTCATGTCTAGCTTGCAATGTTGACTAAAAGCCTACAGTGCCCAGTCATCAGACTCAGGTTTCTTTCTTCCTTCTGCCCTGCCATTCTCAGTATGCGGCTTCCATTCCCAGACTGTTTCACAGCCCCAAACGGCTCCTGCTATCGCATCCACATTCCAGGAAAAGGGGAGGGGAAGATAGGAAAGGCCAGAATAGTGTGCTCCCCAGCTAGGTGGCCTTCCTTTCAGTGTTCTTCCTGGAAGTCCCACACAGCACATTTTCTTTCTCTCACTGGCCAGACCTCATAGATATACATGGCCATAGTTAGCTGGATGAGAAAGTACAAAAAGTTTTTTGTTTTTTTTTTTGGAGAGATTTTCACTAGAGGGCGCGTGCGCTCGCCAGACAGATAGAGAGAGACATAGAGACAGAAAGCGAGAAATCACCCCCCCAGGGGGGATGGTCACGCTGCAATCCCTTCTCCTCCATTCTCCTCTCGGGATCTTGGGCACGCACGCACATGCGCGCGGCGTGAGTTTTTTAAGCCACCGGGACTGGGATGCGAACTGCAGTCGACTACATGGTAGTCCAGCGACATAGCCATTACGCTAACTGCTGGTTCCCACAAAAAGTTTTTTTTAGAGAGATTTTTGTTAAAGGGTGCATGTGCCCACCAGAGGGACAGAGGGACAGAAAGTGAGAAATTACTCCCTAGGGAGATGGCCACATGCAATCCCTTCTCCACTCTCCTCTCGGAACTGTGGGCCCATGAATACACAGGCCTGGTGTGAGTTTTAAGCCACCGGGTCCAGGACTCAAACCGTGATTGGCTACGTGGGAATCCTGTGATGTAACCATGACACCATCTGCTGGTCCCCAAAAAACAGTCTTTTAACCAGACGCACACAGATGACCCTAACTGCACAGGGGCACAGGAGTTCTATTTAGTGAGGATGAGAGAAAATAGATATTGGGTCTGTTCCAAGCAGTTTCTGTCCTAGCTACATAACTGACACACCTCCTATGGCCTATCATTTCAGTTTCTTGCCAATTTCCTCAACTCCTTGTTCCCTTCTTCTTGTCATTCTGGCCTGCAGAAATGGAGACTGCCTTCTCTCTGTCTGCATCCGGGCTGAATGTGACTAGAGAACATCTCAGCCACACAGACTGGTGCCAAGTACAGAACCAGAGTCCTCTGCCAGCTGGGCATATGGACTCGTCCAGTCAACTTCAGGGTTCCTGACCAGTGCACTCTCTCCCGTTACCCCTGACAACAATGTCAAGTTTCTCCACTTTCCACAAATCTCAAATCCCCTACCCCTAACATCACCCCACCCCTTCACCCCTGCCAACAGACAATCCTATCTCCTACTTCATAGAAGCCACTCTCCTGCGTAAGTCCCAGACCTCCCCTCTCATCTTGCCATGAGGGGACTAATCCTGATTTCACTTCCGAAGCCCATCCCTCCACTCGACTTGGGTTTGGGAGTCCAGCCCAGGACCCAGGCCTTTTCAGGGACCTTACCTTACTGAATATTTCCCTCTCTCTCTGATACAGCTTCAGTGTTTTGTTCTGCACTGAATCCTTCACCTAAGCACGTAAATATTGGGTTGTCAGGAAAGTCACGATGCATTTTTGCATAGAAAAATATGTCCCGACTTTCCTGACAACCCAATACATTAAACATCTCCCATCTCAGGAAAAACAAGTCTCCCTTAACTCTCTTTTCCATCTGACTAGTCCCTCCTTCCTTGCAGAGCTGTTTATACTCAAGGTCTTGTTCCCTCATCTCCTACCTCGCAGTCTGATCGTCAGAATTGTAATGATCCCTTTGACTTCATGGGTGCAGCTTTTCAGATTTGGAGGTTCTGACTGGCACTCCTTGAGACTCTCTTCCCTCCACTTTCCTCACCCCAATCCTCTCCAGTTCCTCTGAATGCTCCTTTTCTTCTGACCGCCCCCTGGATGTGGGTGTTGCTCAGAGCTGTCACTGGCCCTTGGCTCTCTTCCCTCTCAGTCTCCACTCTACCTTATCTGCCTCTGGGGCTTTATACCAGAGTTTCTGTATTTCTATTTGCTGTATATTTTCCAATAACTTCTAAACCTGCATTTCCATTACCACCATCCTGGCCAGGCTACCACCATCTCTCATCTAGGTGATAGCAGTACCACTGCCAACCATGGTGCCCTTGTAAATTACAATATGGTCATTTCACTCCCTGTCTTAAAATCGTCCAATGATCCCGGAACAGAAAAAGGACATTAATGGAAATAATGGTGAAATGCAAATGAGGCCTTTAGTAGTATAGTACCAACGTTAATTTCCTGATGCTGATAATTGTACTGTGATTATTTAAGAGGTTAACATTAGGGAAAGCTGGGTAAAGGATATATGGAAATTTCCCTGCAAATGTAAAACTAGTTCCAAGTAAAAAGTTTAAGAGTTAAGAATGAAACAAAAAACCCCAATTACTACCTTCAATGGTTGCTGACCCTCACTGTTCTCAGGGCATCATCCAAAGTGCTTTATAAAAGTTTGTGGTGGTTAAAGTGCTGGACTGACTCCCACATGGCTGACCACAGTACAAGTCCCAGACCTGGTGGCTTGCTCTCTCACTTTCTTTCTCTCTTTTTCTGTCTCTGATCAAATTTAAAAATAATAATAAGGGGCCAGTAGGTGGTGTAGTGGTTAAGGTGCTAGACTCCCGTGTAGTCGACCACAGCTTGCATCCTGTACCTGGCGGCTTGAAATTAACACTGGGCGTGTGTGCACGCATGCCCAAAATCCCAAGAGAAAAATGGAGAAGAGACTGTGGTGTGGCCATCCCGCCTGGGGGGTGATTTCCTGCTTTCTGTCTCTCTGGTGAGTGCATGTGCAAAACTCTATAGCAAAAACCTCTTTCTCAAAGAAAAATAAATAAATATATATTTTTTTTGGTGTGTGTGTGTGTGTGTGTGTGTGTGTGTGAATGAATAAATAAATAAATAAATAAATAAATAAACTCGAGGGATCAGGCCAGCAGGTAGTATGGAGGTTAAAGTCCTGGATCCCACATGACCATCTCTGTAGTTACAGACCCAATAGCTTCAAAAATCATGCTGGATGTGTGTGTGCATGCCTAAAATCTCGAGAAGAGACTGGAGAAGGGGCAGTGGTGTGGCCATCTCTCTGGGGGTGACTTCTCTTCCCTCTCCACCCTGCTTACTCTCTGGCCTCTGTCCTACTCTCCTACTGTGCAGAGTTCAGGCTCTTTTGCCTCCTGAGTTTTTCACAAGCTCTTCCTTCTCCAGATACATTCTCAACCTCATCCCACCTGACATTCCTTGTCATTTCGCCCAGGCTTGCTCTGGTTTCCTCTGGGGCACCTTACCTTGGCCTCAGCGTGTGGGCCAGGAGCCTCTTCTGTGTGTTCGAGCAGCACCCAGTGCTCCTCCTCTCCTGTCTGCCTGTCACCTCCTGCTAGACCACAAGCCCCCTGAGGACCTTAACATTATCTACAGAGGCCCTCAGGAAACACGGACTGAGTGGAAGGAAGGAAGGACTGGAAGAAAAGAAAGAGGGGAGGGCAGAGGGGCAGGCTCACAGGGGAATCCACTGCAGCCCTGACATCTGCCCATAGTCTCAATATGCCCAAGCTCCAAAACCTAGCCGTAGTCCTTGTCTCCAGCTTCCACGGTGTGCAGGCTTCAGGCCCTTCCTACCTCCATCCCCTCCTAGCATCCTGGCTTCCTCAAGGCTCGCAGTGCCAAGCTGCCTGAGTGCTCCTCTGTCCTGCAAACCCAGACAGCGAGGGGCCGTGGCAGTGGTGCTGGAACTCCCCAGCCCTGGGCCCTGAAGAAGGGTCTAGCTATGCCTAGGGACTCTAGGAAGGGGGGCTGCCCTCCCTAAGCCCAGTCCCACCTGGTAAATATTTCATCCTCAAGCTGCTCAGCTAATCCCTATTAATTTCAATACCGCGCCTTGCCTGGCTCAGCTCCCAATGCATTATTTATCCCTTTTGTTTGTTTGTCGCTAACAGGTGGGCCCCAGCGGAGGCGCTGACTGGGGACAAGCCCACTCTATCACAGTGTGGCTGTGAATTAATCATGAGGACTAATGGGAATACCTCAGCTCCAGGCACTTCTCTAGCCACCTCCCCTGCCTTGGCACCCAGGGGTGGGCCGGGGCCATCTCGACTCAATGTAAAACGCCACACTTTATTTACTATCTGTCTACATGTGTCAGACACTCTGCTGTGCTTTGGGGTTACAAGCTGAACAAAACAGACGTAAGTTCCTGCCCTCAGGGAACTTACAATCTAGTGGGGGAGTGAGGAATCAAACAATTTCCGAGCAGGAAATGTCTTAATTACACCTGTTATTAAATGCTACAAAGGGGGCATGCAGTTCACTGAAAATGCACTTGGGGAAGAGGGAGACTTGGCCAAGTCTAGGAGTCAGGGAAGGCTTCCCTGAGGAAGCAAACTTTGCACTGAGCTTAGAAGGATGAGCAAGAGTTATTTAGGCTCTGGGGAGAAAAGAAAGCCACATAGGAAGGCCCCAGAGTGAGAGAAGGCCTGGCACGTTCTGGGTGAGGGCAGGGCAGGACAGTAGCCTGAGAAGGGGCTGGAGAGGTCAGCTAGGATGGAGGCTGAGCCTGAGCACAGGGTGACAGGGACTGCCCCTAAGCCAACAGGGGGCCTCTTCTGCCTAACTGACCAGCCTCTGCCCTGATATAAACACGTACTCACGCCACCTCTGCTGACCTCTGACCTTGTGCTCACGGCCTTCCAAGGCTCTCTGGTACTAGGCCCACCTTCTCTGAGGAATCCTCAGTCCCTACTTGCCTACGGTCAGTTGCTTCTTGCCTACCCTCAAGGTGGTCAAGATCATTCACTTGCAGCTGCACAGGTCAGGGAACTGGGGGGAGGGGGGGGCACCTGGCCCGAGGGCTTCTGGTACAGGCTGAGGAGCCTCTCAGTACCTGGTAGGCTCAGGTGTTCCAAGTAAGGACAGGGCTAGGCCCAGCCCCTTGATCTCACTGTGGAATGAGGCCCAGGGCTAGGAACTCTGTCTCTGCCAAAAAGCAGTCACCTCACCTCCCAGGAAGGAACTGCCCTCACCTCTGAGCCGCAGTACCGCACCCATAAGACCTGTCAAACACTTTCTGAATGAATGACAATAAAGTTAACGCCCCACCATCTCCCAGGAAGATCTTTTCCCTAGACACATCCCTTTTCTAGAGATTTAAATAGACAAAGGGCGGATATTTACTCAGGGTTCTACAGTACTTGGTTTCAGTAAGCCTGCACAGTCGACCCCATTTTAAAGAGGACAAAGCAGAGGCCTAGGATGGTGAATGACTGTCCCAGGACCACTCACCCTGGATGGAACGACCCTTAACCAGAATGAGGGCAGCCTGGCTCCAAGCTCCTGGTTCTAGCACACCCAGAGATGTGTTCCCTCTGTGGGTATGTCCCCAGGGATATCCGTCAGTGGCTCCAGGGACCCCAGCTCCTGAGAACAACCCTAAAGGCACCTGGTTTAAGAACCAAGCTGCCACAAAAGGCGCCCCGGTAAGCCCAGTCCCACCTGGTAAATATTTCATCCTCAAGCTGCTCAGCTAATCCCTATTAATTTCAATACCGCGCCTTGCCTGGCTCAGCTCCCAATGCATTATTTATCCCTTTTGTTTGTTTGTCGCTAACAGGTGGGCCCCAGCGGAGGCGCTGACTGGGGACAAGCCCACTCTATCACAGTGTGGCTGTGAATTAATCATGAGGACTAATGGGAATACCTCAGCTCCAGGCACTTCTCTAGCCACCTCCCCTGCCTTGGCACCCAGGGGTGGGCCGGGGCCATCTCGACTCAATGTAAAACGCCACACTTTATTTACTATCTGTCTACATGTGTCAGACACTCTGCTGTGCTTTGGGGTTACAAGCTGAACAAAACAGACGTAAGTTCCTGCCCTCAGGGAACTTACAATCTAGTGGGGGAGTGAGGAATCAAACAATTTCCGAGCAGGAAATGTCTTAATTACACCTGTTATTAAATGCTACAAAGGGGGCATGCAGTTCACTGAAAATGCACTTGGGGAAGAGGGAGACTTGGCCAAGTCTAGGAGTCAGGGAAGGCTTCCCTGAGGAAGCAAACTTTGCACTGAGCTTAGAAGGATGAGCAAGAGTTATTTAGGCTCTGGGGAGAAAAGAAAGCCACATAGGAAGGCCCCAGAGTGAGAGAAGGCCTGGCACGTTCTGGGTGAGGGCAGGGCAGGACAGTAGCCTGAGAAGGGGCTGGGGCGGGCAGCCAGGGAGGACCTGAGCACAGGGTGACAGGGACTGCCCCTAAGCCAACAGGGGGCCTCTTCTGCCTAACTGACCAGCCTCTGCCCTGATATAAACACGTACTCACGCCACCTCTGCTGACCTCTGACCTTGTGCTCACGGCCTTCCAAGGCTCTCTGGTACTAGGCCCACCTTCTCTGAGGAATCCTCAGTCCCTACTTGCCTACGGTCAGTTGCTTCTTGCCTACCCTCAAGGTGGTCAAGATCATTCACTTGCAGCTGCACAGGTCAGGGAACTGGGGGGAGGGGGGGGCACCTGGCCCGAGGGCTTCTGGTACAGGCTGAGGAGCCTCTCAGTACCTGGTAGGCTCAGGTGTTCCAAGTAAGGACAGGGCTAGGCCCAGCCCCTTGATCTCACTGTGGAATGAGGCCCAGGGCTAGGAACTCTGTCTCTGCCAAAAAGCAGTCACCTCACCTCCCAGGAAGGAACTGCCCTCACCTCTGAGCCGCAGTACCGCACCCATAAGACCTGTCAAACACTTTCTGAATGAATGACAATAAAGTTAACGCCCCACCATCTCCCAGGAAGATCTTTTCCCTAGACACATCCCTTTTCTAGAGATTTAAATAGACAAAGGGCGGATATTTACTCAGGGTTCTACAGTACTTGGTTTCAGTAAGCCTGCACAGTCGACCCCATTTTAAAGAGGACAAAGCAGAGGCCTAGGATGGTGAATGACTGTCCCAGGACCACTCACCCTGGATGGAACGACCCTTAACCAGAATGAGGGCAGCCTGGCTCCAAGCTCCTGGTTCTAGCACACCCAGAGATGTGTTCCCTCTGTGGGTATGTCCCCAGGGATATCCGTCAGTGGCTCCAGGGACCCCAGCTCCTGAGAACAACCCTAAAGGCACCTGGTTTAAGAACCAAGCTGCCACAACAGTGGCCCTGTGCGCACATGCTTGGGGTCTGTAATTCTATTCAAAGTGGCCACTTTGAAAATCCATATGTCTCCAGGCTCCCCTTACATCATGGTGTCAAGTCCTGGAGCAGAGGCATCCATCAGCAGCTCCCAACGTCATGGTCCCACACACGCCTGGTCCCACCTGTGTATCCGTCCTCAGCAGCCACTGCTCTGAGTCACTACCCTGCTCTGTCGCGCAGAGACTCACTTGAGCTCTAGCTGCCTGCTGGCCCCAAGGCTCAGCCCACCCTTGCCCACATCTCTATCCAGCCTGGCTGCCCTTCTCACCCTGCCCCAGGACTGTCTTGGCCCTGCCCTCTCCCTGCTCTTCCCTGCTGGAGCTAGGCAGCCAACACGGAGGCAGCCTCGGTAACTCGCTAACGTGCTGCCCATGCTGTTCTTAAAAATTTATGACTGTGCAACATGAAAAATCCGGCTGAGGAGCCATCATTAGCGGTGCTGCCTCCCTCCCCCACCAGAGCTGCCCTCGTAAATTGAGATTTATGGCTGCGGCAGGCGGGGCGGGGGCGTGTGCAGGCGGTGAGGATGTTGTAGGGGAGACAGGGAGAGACCAATGAGGCCGCGGTGGGGCCAGGGGCTCCCCCCTGCGGCAGCTCCAGTTTCTTGCAGGCTGTGGGGATAATACTATGGAGCAGGTCTGGCCTGGGTGTCCACAGAGCACCGGCACAGGATTCTGCTTCTCTGTCATGGCCTGGAGTCGGATGGGCATGAGCCAATCCCTGGTCCCCCAGGTGTGCAGGCCCAGGACATGAGGTCCCAGGTGCCAAGCAAAAGTTTTGTAGGGTGGCTTGGGAAGGAGTGGGGGGGGGGAGGGTGGTGAGGAGTGGCTAGAAACCTTGCTGGGGTCACAAGGCCTGGACACCTCAAACCAGTTTCTCCAATCAGAAGCATCTGGATTGGGCTGTGATCACGGAGTCCCACCAGAGGACCGAGGGGAAGGTAGGGAGAGAGGGAGAAAGATGTTGGGGACTGCCCCCTTCCTCCGAATAAGGGCTAGTGGGGCGAGCGTTGCGGGTGGGAGTAGACCTGGACCCAGTCACAGCCTCTCCTCCAGAGGCTAGGCTGGGGCTGGAGTAGAGGAGGTGATCCCACAGCCCGTCCTCCCCTGCAGGCCCTCCCTACTACCTCCCCTCCGCCTCCTCCCCTGCTCACTTAGCCCTGTCAGCCAGGCCATTATGAAATTGGGGTTTCATTTACAGACTAATTAAACATTACAGCTTGTTCACAATTACAACGCGGGGATGAGGGAGTAACTAATTACGGAAGAAATGAGCTAACATTTATCTCTGCTCCCACCCTCCCTCTCCCTGCTGCCCCCCCAATCTGGCTTCCTCCCACTCTCTGGTCAGTACCAGCTCTCTGGGCTTAGTTCCCTGGATGGGGGACTGGAAGGACCCTGGGCACAAGATTGCCTGTCTTCCCCAGCTATTCTGGGGGAGGGGCTTAGCTTCCAGGGCCCTGCAGAGGGAGATAGTCAGGGCATCTGTGCCGGACCCTGTGGGTATGACTAACGCACCAGGCCCCATGGTGGTGTGTGTGGCTGTGACATCTGGGGGTGGAGTGGTGAGCGGGAGTGACAAGAGTTGCTAGGCTGTGTGGCTCTGGGTATCTTTATCTTTTAGGGCTAGGCTTGGGTGTGACTGCTGCCAATGACTGCTAGTGTGAGGGTAAGAGTGTGGATGAAACACGCCCTCACCCCCGCCCCCAGACGGGACAGAAAGAACTAAGTGGCTGCAGGTGGTGATGGTCAAAGTGGGCCTGGGGTGTGGCCCTAACACACAGTCCAAATTCCTCCTGGGCAGCCCATTCACTGTCCTGCTTCAGAGGCCAGAGAAAGGCAGGGTCACACTATCCTGGGGCTCAGCTGGCCTGGCCTTGGCCTCTGGCCAGCTGCCTGCTCTAGGGCCCAAGGAGCCTCCTAGGGGCCTGAGGTGCCCCCTGTGGGCAGGAGTCCTGGGGTCTGGCTGGCCTGCCGCAGGGTTTAATAATAGTAACAGTGAGTGTAAGCGTTTCCATCCTTCCTGCCTTTGGGCAGAAGAAGAAAGGGAAGAGGAGGGAGAGGAGGGAGTGGAGGGAGCCGGCTGAAGGGAGGCTTTGAGGCCTCAGAACTCACATCAAACAGCCGGATCTGGGCCTAATTGTCTGACCCCTGCCCCTGCCTTCAATCAGTTCTGCGGCTCCCCGCCCGCCCCTTGCCTAACTAGCAGCCATGTTCTCCTCATTAGGACATGTTCCCCTTGCACATATGTCCCCGGACATGTCCCCAGCATTCCCAGCTCCCACCCCTGCCTGGTGGGAGGGTACAGTGGGGACCCAGTTTTTGAGGGGCCCCTGGGGTTGCTCCACCCTCAGCGACCACAGCTTGCTGACCTGAGGCGCATCAGCTGCTCTCCTTGAGCGACACGGGCCTGGGTGTCCCAGGCTGACATACTCCTGGGCTGGCTCAGGCACCGAGTCCATCCTGTCCTCTGTGTGTCCTTCTTGCTATAGCACAACTGTCTCAGACACACAGCCCCTGAGGGCAGGACACGTTTGACTCCTGTCCCCGCTGACCTGGCTCAGGGTCTGCGTTCCCAGGCTGGGAGCTGAAGGAACTTACATGGATGTGAGTGTGCTGGTATGTGGAGCCTGGGGCTGGCGGGCATGGCAGAGAGCAGCAAGGATTGGTAGTTAAGAGGTCAAACCCTAGACCAGGAAAGCTTTGTGTTTAAGTCCCACCTCTCCCACTTCCTTGGCATGCTGCCCTGGGTGAATGACAGCCTTCCTGAGCCTCAGTTTCCTCACATACATATAGACGCCAGCCCCTAGCACAGGGTTAGAGAATTCCCAGATATAAAGCCTTCTGGCATATACTTGGCTCTGAGCAAATGCTGTAGGATGATGCTGGTGTGATTCAGACCAAACCGATTCCTCCCTGCCTAGGCCAAAAGACGCACTTTACCCAGCTGTGCTCTGAGCCCCGGTTAGTAGTATCCTGGGCACAAAGGAGCTGTGAGGAAGGATACAGAACCCTGCAGAAAAGTAGAGGCAGGACTAAGAGGGCACAGCTGATGCCAGAGGCAGAAGCGGCTATGCTGGGGTGTAAACATGGGGGCAGTACCAGGTGGAGGGCAGGGACCCAGACTAAGGAGTGTTAGGAGCGTTAGGTCAGATGAAGCACGTCAGCAGAGCTGACCCACGAACACCACGCGGACAGCCCTAGAGTAAAAGCTGGGCTGCTCTAGAGATTGAAACTCAGGGTACTATTACTGGATGGGACTGGGGGAGGGGCTGGCCTGGTCTGGGTCCTGACATTGTCTCACCTTAAACCAGTGGTAATGACTTGCAAATATTGATGAAAACGCAAACTACAGAGATTGTGTTTTTCGGGGAGTGAAGGTGGGAAGAGGGGATAAGGAGGAAAATAAACTGAAATGAAGTCCGGTTATCTCTCATCTGTGGCTGCTCCTAATCCCCCAGCCCAAAGGAATCCAATGCAGCCCCTTATCTGCCCTGTCAATCACTCAATCACCGCCCAGTGCTTGGTGGGCACCGCACGCCCTCTCACACACACTCAAACACATGCTCACACATGCACACACTCACTCTACTGACTCTTGCTCCAACACACCCGCCCGCCCCCCAGCCCATTACTCCTCTGAGTAGGAGCAGCCAGCACGCGGGTCCTGCCAGATGGATGCAATTTGCATAATATCAGCAGCGGAGGCTGCAAGATCACCAGGGGTCAGGGCGCTGACATCCCCACACAGTCTATCTGCAAGTGCTAATTTGGCCGGCATTGATCTGTCTTTCTGATTTCTTTGTCATTTACGTCTGCGATGGTTTGACAGGAGATACAGAGAGAGACAAGGGGAGGCCAGGCCGGGCCCCAGGCTAGGAAGGTAGAGAAACAAAGATTGGACTTCCCAATGCACCACACAGGCAGAACACACACACACGCCAGACCCTCCCTCCATCCGTCTGTCTGTCAGCCTGCCCATCCATCTAGCCACTTTTCCATCTGTGGTTGATACTGTGCACTACTGCCTGGTAAGAACCAATTCCCCAGTGTCCTTCAGGCTCCAAGGGCTCAGCTCAGTGAGAAAGAGGCCAGTAGTCCTCTCCTGGAGCGCTATCCTTTCCCCAGCACTACCCAGGAGGCAGGCAGTGGAGACCCCGGGGAGGCCTAGAGACGCCCCTTCTCGTGGTTCTCCTGGCTCATCACTTTCTCAGGCCACACCAGAAGGACCTAGTGAGGGGTGGGGGTGCCGAAGAAGTACACACCAGCTCTGTTTTCTGTCCCTCCACAGAAAGCAGTAGGGCTGCCTGCTCCTATCCTTCCCAGCCTTGAAGACAGACTAAGCTGGGGGTGGGGGGGCACCTCTCTGGGACAGACAGAGAGACAAGAAGAGAGACATCAAAGTCTGCAGGGGCCTCCTATCAATCCTTCACCACCCTCAGGTCATCCAAAGCCCAGAAGCTGGGCTCCTGCTGGTTCTGAAGCTCTCTATCACATTTT
>NW_006159889.1:1906466-1914539 GCF_000334495.1 Tupaia belangeri chinensis
GCTAGAGTCCCTACATTCTCCTCTGCCGTGGGAGGGGGTGCTCGCCTCAGGGATGGGGGACGGGGAGGGGAGAAGACTGCAACTCTTGGAAGCAGAAGCCCTCTGCAGAGAGGTGGACATGGCCACTGTGTCAAAGGATGCAAAGGGGCTTGAGCCTTCCCAGGGGTGCCAGCATCCCCCCACCCCCTACCCCCAGGCCACAGTGGCTCTGTCTTGGCACCACCTCCTTTCCTCTGCCTATGGTAGCAGAAGCAGGGTGATCAGAAGGAACTCCCTGCTGGGCAAGAGGGGGGCTGGCGTTTGGTGTGTGCTAATCCCGGGCTTGAGGTCTTCAGAGGGACCTGGGAAACTTCAAGGAGGGGAAGGCAAAGCTGTACAGTAGACGAGCTCATTAGCCAGCACCCCCACCCCCCCACGAGGAGGAGGGCGGGCGGCCCAGTGAGCGTGGCGGCAGAGGCGGCAGAGAAAAGGCTGTCACTGTCCTTTCTTCCTTTTGGTACAAGCGTCTCCCTGAGCCGACGATTCTCCTGCAGTGACACCTCTCATGGGCACTAATGAGATCCATGTCACAGAGCTAATGCGTTCTGACTGGACTCTTGATAGACACCCCCACTCCTTCAGGGTATACCACAGGCCAGTACTGCCCCCCTGGGGGCCAGGCCCCCATCCTGCCACCTGCCAGCCCAGCTCTCTTGCCAAACCATGCTGGGCAGCAAGCTGCATAGAGTCCACTTGGTCTCTGGCCATGCCACCTGTACCCTGAGCCTCAGAGAGATCCTCAAGTCCTGGAGCAAAAGGGCTAAGCCCCCAGGGCAAGACCACCCAGTCAGAGAGCAGAAAAGGTTCCAGTTATTTTCTCAGCCAGCTGAAACGAGCAGGCTATGGGGCCTCCATGTCACCGTAATCAATGAGCTTTTACTGATGTTTCCCCCACGCAGATGTCCAAAAAGAAAGGGAAGGAGGCCTAGGCCCTGCCCTCAGAGAGGCCGAGCACGCAGGACTATCAGTACCTTGGTCAGATTTGAAGGACTATCAGTACCTTGTGTGCTCTGTATGCTCATACTGAGAGGGCCAGATGAACATCCCACAGGAGTGGCCACTGGAAGACGGATATAACTTCCTGGGTCAAGGGGTATACAGCAAACTGAAATCAGAGAGAACTGTAGGGCCAGAGGAGGCCCGATGCCAACAAGGGCAGGGCCTCACCCTCCGGGTGACAGGAACAGGGGTGAAGGAGAGCAATGCCAACGGTCGTTTCCTCCTCGGCTGTTGCACCGAGGTCCGTCAAGGCCTGAGAGTTTCATGTGACCAGAAATGAGGGAAGAGAGCTTGCTTTCTTCCATATCGCCTCTGTGGGTAGCACCAAGTCCACAGAGGTGCTCTGTGGTTCAGTGCAGTGTTAAGAGCATAGGTTCTGCATTCAGATGGGCCTGGGTTGGAATCCTGGCTCTCAACCCAACTGGCTATGTGACCTCAGGTAAGTCACTTAATGGAACCTCAATTTCCTCAACTATTATAGGATGGCCTTCAAGTCATGAAAATGAAATTAGTCAATACAAGCACCTCAAAATAATGTGATACCTTGTTGACCCTTTGGTAAACTGAAAGAAGACCATTCAGCAGTCCCCTGTGGAGGCTGCCTGGGCCCAAACCAGGGACGCTGAGCACGAATGGGCAGCCGTGGAAGTCAGCAGTCCTAGATACACACTGCCCCTCCTCCCTGGCCACCGGCTCCAGCATCACCCTGTTCACCAGGATCCCAAGGCCAAATCCACTGCCTCAGGAGAAAGTGCCCTTAGTCCCTCCCCTGACCATGATGTCACACTCACAAACCTCCGGCAGTTTCCGACCCAGCACACTGCTGTCTCTGGACCCTCCTCAGCCATCCTGAACCCTGGCTCTCGCTCAGTCCCTGGGCCCAGCTCGCCATTCTACTTGTGAGCTCTGTGGGGGCAGGGCACATGCCTGTCATCTTGCCCAATACCTCTACAGCTCCCATCACCGCTCCTGACCTAGCTTAGGAACAAGGTAGACGTTTATTGCATCAAAGTGTTTTACTGGTCCCCTGGCTCCGAAGTAACCACCACTGCTTCCCTACCTTCCCCTGCTGACTCCCCATTCGGTCTCCCTGTCTGCAGTGTCTCCTCACTAGTCCTTCGGGTACAAATGATTGGTCTGCTCTGGCCAAACCCCGACTGACCAAGTCAGTGCCTTGCCCTACAACCCACGGCTCCTCCCACCACAGAGCAAACCAGCCCAGCGGCCTCTCTTCTACAGCCTCATCTCCTCCTTCCAACAGGCACCCCAACCCACCAGCAAGCCTGCCTCCTCGCTCCCAGGCTGCCACGGCCCCACTACCACACCCATGGCACCCAGGGAGAAGCAGGCAGGCCCTTGCTCAGTGTCACCCGATGCCCCCACCCCCACTGCACGCATACCACTCCCCACTCCAGGCTGGCAGCTCCTCACACAGTTAATTAGCACCATGTCACTGAGGACCAGCCTGAGTGGCCAGTGACAGGAGCCAACCCCTGACCCTAGGGCTGGGAAGCAGTCCACATCAAACTCTTACAGCGCGACCCTTTTAGCACGCATAGTAACTCGGGGCACCACCAGCTGAAGCTCATTAAAGCTGTCTCTTTGGCGCGAGGGCCATTAACCTCCCTGCTCAAAACCCACGCCTCCCCTCCCCGCCTCTCCCAGCCCAATTAATGCCCCGCA
This sequence comes from Tupaia belangeri chinensis, assembly GCF_000334495.1. Classification (NCBI taxonomy): domain Eukaryota; kingdom Metazoa; phylum Chordata; class Mammalia; order Scandentia; family Tupaiidae; genus Tupaia; species Tupaia belangeri. The sequence goes on from NW_006159889.1 coordinate 1,909,188, forward strand.
TCCTCCCTCCCTTCCAAGCACCCTTGCCCACACCTCAGAGCCAGCAGGAGCTGGCAGGGCTAGCCTCTTCATTCGAAGACTAGAACAACCAAGTACAACGACCTCCCAATACTCTGAGGAGCCTCTGGTGTTGGCAGAGCCACAGAGGACAAGGCTCTTAGAGCACCCACGGTTAGGCACGGTGCAGGCCCTGGCTAAGGTGGCTCGCTGTGCCTTCCCAGCAGCCCTGAGAGCAGGCAGCACCACCCCTCATCTAAGGGCGCAGGGTTCTGGGTGCTGGAGCCAGAATTTTCTCTAGTTCCAAAGCTTTTGATCGTTTTTCGGATCCTTGGGCTGTCCCACCCAGCTGGAGAAACCTTTCTCTCTCTCTCTCTCTCTTTTTTTTTTTTTTAAGGTTTTTGCCATAGGGTATATATGCTCCCTGGGAGAAACCTTTCTGTGTCTCTCTCTCTCTTTTTTTTTTTTTTAAGGTTTTTGCCATAGGGTATATATGCTCCCTGGAGAGACAGTGAGAGGGAAAGTGAGAAATCACCCCTGGGAGTGGCCATGCTGCAGCGTAATCCCTTCTTCTCCATTTCCTCCTGGAATTTTGAGCACACATGCACATGTGCTTGGCATGATTTTCAAACTGCTAGGTCCAGGACTTGAACTGCAGTCGACCATGTAGGAATACAAGTGCCTTAACCCCTATGCCACCTGCTGGCCCTGAGAGACCTTTATCGAAGAAGAATGGGGCTACTTTAGGGGTCCTAGTCCAGAGTCAATATGGTGAACAGGTATAAGAGGGCATCACTGTGTCACAACAGGCAGCCAAGAGTGGGAAAAGGGAACCTCTACTCCTCACAAACACCCTGGGGCAGATACACAGAAGCATGGCCCCAGCTCAAGGCTGTGCAGGGTGCAGTAACCCAGTCCTGCTGGTCCCTCTTGCCATCCAGACCTGATTACTGGCAGCTCCTGTTCCCTGGGCCAAAGCACATCTTCTCACGGGTCCTCTCTCTCTGGTCCCTCCCTTCCCTATCATGCCTGCACGGACTCAGCCACTCATTCACTCATCCATCCTTAGCATGTATTGAGCACTAAGAACCAGTTTTGTGCAGCACAAAGTGACACACTGATTCTGAACAGAGGTCTGATCATGTTGTTTCTCACTCACAAACCTCAAGAAAAATCCATACCCAGGAACCAGGTATTCAAGGTTCTGCTTATTTCTGTTTATTTTTTAGCCATTCCCTAGCCCAAATTTTCCACCCGAGGCATAGAAAACTACTTGTAGATGTCAGCATGTCCTCTCAACATGCTGGCTTTCTCATGTCCCCAGGCATCTCCCTATTTAGGATACCCTTCCCCAGTTTTCTTGCCTAGAAAACTCCTATTCATCCTTCAAGGATCTTGACTCAAGGGCCCTTGTCTCTAGGACACTTTCTGCTGACTTCCTAGGCACACTGCCTGTTTGGGTGTGGTGTTTTCTCTCGGTTGCACAGAGGCCAGCAGTTATGGTGGGGTACTCCCAGTTCCCTGGATCTGTGGACCACTTCCTCATTCTCCCTGGATCCTAGCACAGCCTCAGAATGCCCCAACAAGAATGATATGGGGCATCCCAGAGCGATGAGATGCAAATGAGAAAGTATAAGCTACTTTGGCAACTGATGACAGGGAAAGCCTCCCTTGGGGGCATCCACTTGTTTTGTCACAGCCCTTAAGACCATGGGTGGCCAGTGCCTATTTCCAGCTCCATCCCCTCCATACACTCCCGGGGACAGACGCTCTCAGCATGCGCAGTACTCACTGGGCACTGCCACACGTCTATGGAGTGGGTAAAGGGGCTAGTCTGCAGCAGGTGACTGGGTCCTTCTGGTGTCTTGCCCCAGCCCTCTCCCAATGATACCTACCCTAACGAACACAGGCTGTGATAATGTGACAGCACCAGTGGGGTACCAGGTTCCTTCCCATTGGGAACAAGTGCCCTGCTTGAAAACATTTGCATGTCCATGTGCATATGCACACAAAGTAAGAAACGCAGAAACAGACAAACTTTCTGACAGGTACACATGCATGCTGGTTGTTCTTACACATATGGATCCGTATCCTCAGAAAAATACAGATAATTGTGACACACACACATCTCTCAGATATGCAAATCACAGACATACACTCTGATATACAGAGACAGAAGGCTTAAGGTGTCACACGTAAGTAGATACACAGATACTCACAGACAGACAGACACATTCATACTGATAGATCAGAAGCCAGCAGGACCTTCAACCGCCTAGAATGACAGCAACTCCAGTCCCCTCCAAAGCAGGAATTCTCTGAGGGTGTACCCCCACCTGGTACCCCAAGTGGCCCCTTCCAACCCAGGCACCGCTCAATGGAGGTTGCTGCTCCTGCGGGGGAGTCAATACCCTGTGGACGGAGCCATCGGTCAGAAGGACCCTGACTAATTAAAAGCTGGTGAGGTTTAAATAATTCATCTCCTTAACTCCCATTGATCGTCCAGTTTAGTGGCCACAGACTTGAAACAATATTAAACAGCCTCCTCCAGCTCTATGGGGGATGGGCAATCTGACATATGCCCACCCCTGTAAGGACATTGCCCACCAGGGAGCAGCCAGTGAAGGGGAACCTCAGCCTGAATCCAAGGCCACCTGTGACTCACCCAAAGCCCAGACCCCAAGCTCCTTCCAAATGTTGCTTTGTGGGGAGGGGTCTCTTCCAAGGGTCTGTCTCACTCCATAATCCCTTCACTCCCCGCCTCCCTTTGCTCCCAGTTGTGAAGGGAACCCTGTTGGGCACTGAATGAGCCAGGAACCTTCTGAGTGCCAGGGGACTAGGGCATGCAGGCAGAGAATTGGGTCGAGCTGCCAGGGGACATGTGGAGGAACTGACCAATGCCGCTGTGGGGCCGGCCTATGTGCTGCAGGCTGAGACCCTTGTTCATGTCTAGAAGTCCGTTCTTGGGCCAGCAGCCCATGGCGAAGCTGTAAGCCTGGAAGACAGGAGGCAAGAGTGGTTAACAGAGGCCCTGACCTCTTAACCAACCCACTTATCTGGCTTCCCCTGGACCCCCAAATCCTCCCACAAGGGGCTTACTCTCATAATGCTACCTCATGAGAGTCCCCTCACTGGGTCCCCTTTTCACCAGGCCCTCTTCCTACCAGAAAACCTCTTCCTCTCCTGAGTTTCCTTTCTCCTGGTTTCACCCATTGGAGTCCCCCCATCCTCACTGGGTGGCCCCCTGGTCAGAGCTTCTCTCTAGAGAGCTCTCATTTTCTTTCTTTTCAAGATTTATTTATTTAATTATTTAATTCCATTTGTTGTTGTTATTATTATTATTTAATCTGACCAGAGACAGACAGAGAGAAAGAGAGGAAGGGAAAGCAAGAAAGCAAGCCAGTAAGTTTGGTACTCAAACCACAGTCAGCCATGTGAGAGTCTAGTGCCCTTAACCAGCACACCACCTGCCAGCCCAAGAGCTCACATTTTCCGAGATCTTCCTGTCAGGAGCCCTCCTCTCACCAGGGCATCCCCTTTACCAAACACCATGCCTTTGATTCCTTGTTTCCCAGAGCCCCCAGCACTTTGCCCGACTCCTCCTCCCCTGTATCCCAAACCCCATCAGCAATGCTGATGCAAGAGCTGACAGCGATCTGGCCATGGTCAGGCTGCTTTCGATCCTGAGCAGGCCAGGCTGCAGAAGGCTCTGAGAGCCACGTGGAGGCTCACCTGAGGAGAGAAGTAAGGTCACCTGGTCGACTCGGGCAGCAGTGGAGGGCGTACATGGGGTGTGTGCGTGCATGTGGTCGTGTGTGTGGTTGTGTGTGTGTGTGTGTGTGTATGTGTGGTGGGGGGAGCAGATGCTCTGCTGAAGGTCAAGTGCTCACTTATGCATATTCAAAGCGGCCACCCATCGATCTGTACTTAATTGTTTTCCTGGGGTTGGGGAAGGAAGTGCTGGGGGCATCGATCTGCTCAGGCCCCCAGCACTCCATTGCCCCCTCCATTCCCTGCCCGCGTCACCTGGCCGCCAGCAGCCTCCACGTAGGGAGGAGGACACATGGCAGATAGGAACAGCATCTTCCCTAGCAGTCCCTTATAGTCATGACTGACCCAATGGCACAGATGAGGAAACTGAGGCCCAGGAAAGCCACTTACATGGCTTAGAACCCATGACCTGCGACGTGGCCAGATGAGACTTAATTCCTGCTTGGCCTGCTAACAAAGGACTGGGCTTCGACCAGTGGGTCTGGGAGCTGGCTGACCCTTCAAACATTACACATCCCCTCACTTCAGATGCCCCTACACACCAGGCTACCCTTCTCCCAGTGGCAGGAGGGTGGCAGCATGCAGGACAGTGGTCAGTGGGAAAAAAGCTTAGGTGATTTCCCAGAAACTGAATGGTGGGTCTGGTGATGGAACCAAAGTGACGGCCAGTTTGCGGTCAGATAGGCACCTCAGTGTTCCCATCCACTGCTGGGCCCAGCAGGTCCCATCTCTCTACAGGAAGGGGAGAAAGCCCAGTAGAGGGTCAGAGTGAAATCAGGAGGCTTCATAGAGTCCATGCCAGGGCTCAAGGACTGGACAGGGCTAGTACCCTGCCTTCTTTCCTGCTTGCAGGGACCAGGGGCTAGGAGCCGGTGTGCTCAAACCTCAGCGCCCTCCAAGCCATCTTCCTTGACCACAGAAGTACCAGTTGTAGCCCAACCTCCCAGCCAGCCCTCCGGCACCCTTCCAAGGATACAACTGTACCCCCAAATCGGGGGCTGAGTGTGAGGCTCAAGGACAGGGGAGAGGACGCTGGCCTAGAGCCAGAGCAGAGGCGGGAAGGCAGGCAGTGGGCGGTGCACAGCTGGAGAAGCTGCTGAGCGTGGTCAGGGCTGAGGCTGGAGCGCAGTGGGCCAGAGAGCAGCGGCGGGCGCCTTTCAAGTACTTTAAAATCACTTACAAAGGCCGGATTAAACGATCAGAAATTCCATTTAATAGGACAAATAAAGAAATAACAATCTACTCTATCAGCCTGGAGAAGGCGAGCTGGATGGGTTTTTTTCCCCTCTAAAAAGGAAAAAGGGAAGGAAGGGGGAAAAAAGAAGGATAATGTGTGTTTACTCAAGCAAAGAAAAAAATATTTAAGTGATGTCGGGGAGAAGATTGCAGTAACTAGTGAAGAATAACATCGTCTACTTTGCTGTCAAATCACACCCGAATTTCAGTAATAGATTCTCGGCTGACACTCAATTCAATTCGAAGGTGATCCTGCTTTATCCCAGCCCATCAAATATTAAACACTTGCATTAGCAGGTGCTGCCGCTTCCCAGCTTAAAGCGGCGGGGGGGGGCGGCGGCGACAAAC
>NW_006159889.1:1914584-1917835 GCF_000334495.1 Tupaia belangeri chinensis
GGGCGGGCGGGCAGCAGAGCTGCTGCGGAGGCCCCTCCACTCTGCTAGCAGCTCAGGAACAGGACAGCTCAACGTTATCTGCACGTCATCCTGAGTCTTATCGCCACTAAGCGGGAAGACCACTTCAGATAACATTAGATGTTTGCCCTGACGCGTCACCATGATTAGATTATTATTATAATTATGACTCCCCAGGATCTTCCCCAGACTGGGACACAGGGAAGGAGGATGGAGGGCAGCGGAGCCCTGAGGGCCAGGCTGGGCCAGGGCAAGCTGGAGTCCCTGGCAGGAGGGCTGTGGTACTGGGCCAGGCGGCAGCCTGGTCCCGCCTGACGGATGCCTTTCAGGAAGGGCAGTCTAGCTTGTCAGAGCGAGGGCGAGATGAATTGGCGTCTCCGCTGCGGCCGCGGGTGTCATGCCGCACAGTTTCATATTCCCAGATAAGGCGTGATAACCAATTGCTGCCGTGACATGGCCTCATCCAGCACTTCCTCAGGGGGCACGGGGTGGAGGGGAGGAGGCGGCGCGTGCACATGGGTCTGCCAAGCTCCTAATAAGAGGGATTTAATTTTTACAAATGCTGCTTCCAGCGGGGCCTTCACATACCAGCCAAAGTCCAAAATGATATTAAAAACGGTTAATTAAAACTGCTCTCCTTCAGCCTGGGCTCTCCCGTTGCCCATGCTGAGAACCCTGGCATGTCTCCCTCAGGTACTGGCACGTGCCCCTACAAAGCTTGACCTTCAGACGTGACTGCCAGCCTCACGGAACCACCCAAGGCACAGCACTGGGGCCCAGCTCCTCAAGCTTACCCCATCTCCTGACAGCTCAGGTCCCCCTCAGACACAGCTGCAGACAGAGTCACCCAGAGAACACAGAGGGTCTATAGCCCACGAACGGGCCGGACCTCTGCACCCACTGCCTGCCACCCCCAGCAGTCACTTCCAGAGCCCATTGCACCCTGATGGGGGGTGGGCTATGCACACCCACAAGTGTATCAGACTCTTCCTCAGGTGACTCTGCCAACCCTTCCATTCCTTGCTCGTTCCTAAGAGACATTCTCCTAAGTGATTATGTCTGTCTGCTAATCTGAGCAGAGCCCTGCCTGGGCGTCGGCTCAGGGCAACGTGGTACAGGCAGTCACCTAAATCAAGGCTGGTACCAGGGACTCCACAGAACAGGAGGATCAGGAAGGCTGAGCCCTGTGGTCTCCCACAGGGGACAGTGAAGACATACAGGCCCATGTGGAGTTGGAGGAGGCTGGGAAAGCTCCCTGGAGGGAGGGATACCAGAGGGCTGGGGGACTGACGGATGACGCAGAGCATACTGTTCTAGGTAGAAGACTTAGCAAGGACAAAGGAGAATGACAGGAGTAAGCACAAGGCCCTGAGTGTGGACAGGCAGCCTGCCTAGAGAGAAGGGGCCACATCTGGAGCCACTGTCACCCGATTCTGTGCCAAGAACAAGTCAGGTATCAAGGCGCCTTGGGTCCACCCTTTACCTGCTTCTTCTCCCTGCTCCCACCCTCTCTCCTGCCAACCCACAGGGTGTGGGGGTAAGGGATCCAGAAGCTTTCTGACCTTGATTAGTGTGGGCAGGCATCTGTTTTAGAAGCCTGTGCCCAAGCCCCTTTCCCACCGCTGGCTGTAAATCCTCTAAGTGCTCCTTCTGCAGCTGCACTCCTCTTGGCCATCGCTTGTCCTGCTGTGCAGTCATCACCTAATTCCTGGGGTTCCTGGCCAGGGCTAGGGCAGGTGCAAGGAAGACCAAGGAGCTCCTGAGTCCTGTCCGGAGCAGACACTGATACTAAGCCATTGGGACAGGTGGAGCTAGGGGGAAAGATGCTGGGTCTACCAACCCAACCCACCCGGCCCAGTGCCAGGCAGGCATGCACAGTTTCCTTCCCCTGGGCTGCTGTAATTTCCATGCGCGGGGAAGCAGGTGCCGAGCTGCTCCCGGCTGGCTCTCCCCTCTTGTGGCTCTGCCCGCCTTGGCTGCTGCCCCATTAGCTTAGTGGCCAGCCATCTGCGACGGGCCTGCCGCACAGCCCTGCTACAGGCGCGGCGGGTGGCCCCCTGTGTAACAGGGAGCTTTGCCATTAGCGCCTTTAATATTCTGACACCTCAGCACAGCCTGCTATTACATGCAAACGCTGATCGCCCTGTGAAATTACATTGCTGGGCCCGCGAAATGGAATCGTGTATAATCAGCCTCCTCCATGCACTGTCAGTCCCATCACAAACACGGCGCCCGGCGGCTTACGGGGGCTTAGCAGCTGCGACAAGTGTATTGGGTTTAATAGATGAAGTAGCCCTCATCGGAGGCAGCGGCAGATCCTTCAAAGAGGAAAGAAGAAGCACCAACAGCTGCAAGGGTGTCTCTGCACACCCACAGACCACCTATCAGAGCCCTCAGAGTGGGGTGGGTAGTGTGGGCAGGGTAGTAGTGAACTAAGGGGCTAGAATCCAGCTCAGAACGCAGACAGAAGCACAGACCACCCTAGTTCTAGAAAACCCAGAGCTTCCAATCCAGCACCAGCACATCCGGCCTATCCTGCATCCCTGTGAGGTGGCGAGGACAGGCCTTTCACCACACCTCTGGATGACTTGTCACCCTGTGGGCCTGAGGCTGATGGGTCAGTTCTCAAGGCTAGGAACCAACTCACACTGCCTGCCATTCCCATAACACCCAACAGAGATGAAGCTGTCAAGGAGATGCTCTAGAGGATGAGGGAGAAAAAGCTGGACAGACTTAAATGCCACTGAACTTTTCATCCAACTGACCAACACTTCTGGCTGGTGGACCTACTACCTACAGCACAGGTAAATGTCAGGATGGCATGTGCCATGTGTACTTATGCACACCCAGCTGCCCTGGCGTCACAGAAAGGTAGTATGTTCAGGGTTCAGGAGACACACGGATCTGGATTTGATCCCTGATTACTAGCACTGTGACTCTGGATGAGTTATTAAACCTTTCTGTGCCTTGGTTTCCTGTATTGCGAAATGGGATGAAAGTCCTTTCCCCCAGGTATCCCCGAGGTCACCCCGGGAACACTCACTTCCATTGCCTCTTCCGGGCATTCTTGGTGCCATCTCCCAGGACGCGCACTGCCTTTCAGAATACAGTTCCCTCTCCCCTCTCCAGGTCCAGCCACCAACTGTGGCACACTGTATTTTTTCAGTGACGGCCACAAAACTCTCTCCCATCACACATGCTCTCTTACATAGTGTCTTTTTTTTTTTTTTTTT
>NW_006159889.1:1918968-2024098 GCF_000334495.1 Tupaia belangeri chinensis
AGCCACCGGTGCGGGGACGCGAACCACGGTCGACTACGTGGGAGTCCAGTGACATAACCATTATGCTAACTGCTGGTCCCTTACATGGTGTCTTTGACACACTTGTCATCAAGAGGATGCTACGTCCCTGCCCTGGTCCTGGCAACAAGGTGGGCTTTTGTCACTATTCCCACCAGCTGAGTAACAGAAACACTGTGACTTGAGGCTCCTACAGAAATGCTTAGGCGGCTCCTACCTTAACTATTGGAACTTTGTCCTGGAGCCCTGAGTAGCCATGTCAAGGGCTTAGACTGCACTGAGGCAGCCCTGTCAACTAGCTCATGCAGAGACCACACATAGAAGTCATGAGGTCAAAAGAGATGCCCAGCCAGCCCTCAGCTGCTCCAGCCACAAAGGGTGCCAGCTCCAGTCACTGCCTGACTACAGCCACACAAGAGATCCTTAGCCAGAACCACACGATCAAGTCCTTCCTGAATTCCCGACTCACAGAAACTATGAGAGAGAATAAAGTATGTGTTGTTTTCTAAGACACTAAGCTTTAGGGTGATCAGTTATGCAGCAACACTGACTAGAAAACCAATACCTACTTGCTCTGGATAGTCTATAGATATCTTCAAATTCTTCTTTCCTGCTACTTCTAGACAATTCATCCTCTCCCTTTGGGACTTCATTTCGAGTCATCGCTCTAGGTGAACTCGGCATCTACAGGATAACCCACACGTGTACCTCGCCTCTCCATTTCTCAATTCCCTGCTCTAAGGACCGCCTCTCTACCTGTGTCAACCATCTATCCCCACTGTCACACCCTGGACCTTGCTATCACCCAGAATCATTCTCTGTCTGAAACCTCATGACAGCAGACTCCACTCTGACCCCAGCCTCCTCTCCTTCCAGCTTTGGTATGCTCTCCTGCTCGACTTCTGCTTTTGTTCCTGGTCTGTCCATCCCCTTCTTGCTTTAATCCCTTTTCAACTCATTCTAGATCCTTGAGCCTATCACTTTCAACCCCCCCTCCCCAATCTTCCCTGTTGAGTTGCCTTAGACACTGTCTCTAAAAAAACACCAACCTCGTTTTCCCACTCATGCTTGAGCTAAACAATGCCAGAAACCATCACTGTTACATGTAGAAAGTGGTCACTTAGCAACCCTTAAAGGCAGTCAACAATCCTACTGCCCTCCTATTTTCACACAGAGGTAATAAATGCTACTAGGCAGGACTCCTTTAACCACATGCCCCTCACTGCAAATAGATCTGCCACTTTCCCCACCTGCTCCTTCACCTCTCCAGTTCTAACACTTTGTGTCTAACACCAGTAACCTCTTTTTTTTTTTTTTGAGAGGTTTTCGCTATAGGGCACGTGCGCTTGCCAGACAGACAGAGAGACATAGAGACAGAAAGCGAGAAATCGCCCCCCAGGGGGGATCATCATGCCGCAATCCCTTCTCCTCCATTCTCCTCTTGGGATCTTGGGCATGCACGCACACGTGCCTGGCGTGAGTTCTAAGCCACCGGGTCTGGGATACGAACCGTGGTCGACTACATGGGAATTCAGCAACATAGCCATTACGCTAACTGCTGGTTCCCAACACCAGTAACTTCTTGCTCTACATGTTAACTTTTCTACCTCCTCTGGCCCTTGCTCCACCTCCTATCCTCTTCTTTCTAAATCTTGAGCCTCTCCTTCTCTGCTGGCTCTTCCTATCAGTATACAAGCAAGTGCTTGACTCTCTATCGTCTTTACATAATTTCTCTGTGTCTCAATTCCCTCTTTGGAAAATGGGGGTAATAACTGTTCCTATCCTCTAAAAGAGTTGATGTGATGATTACATGAGTTATTGTATATCAATAGCTCAAAACAATGCCTGGCTCCTTGAAAGTTAGGTAAGTATTCATTTTTTTGTTTTGTTTTGTTCTTTTTTGCCTTTTAATTTGCTAGAGAAGAGAGACAAGAGAGAGAAAGGAAAAGAGAAAGCACTTCATGAGGGATGGCCATGCTGCAATCCCTCTTCCTCTGTTTTTCCCTCCTTTCGGGAGATGCACATACACGTTCCTGCTGTTTTTTAAGCCACCAGGGTCAGGAGTCAAACTGCACAGTTGGCAATGTGGGATCTAGCTGTCTTCACCACCATGCCACTGACTGGCCCAGATTATTATAATTTTTTTTTGAGAGTTTTTTTTTTTGTTTTTTTTTTTTTTGGCTATAGGCCATGTGTGCTCTCCAGAAAGACAGAGAGAGACATAGAGACAGAAAGTGAGAGACCATCCTCCGAGGGGCATGGCCACACTGCAATCCCATCTCCTCCATTCTCCTCTCGGGATCTTGGGCATGTATGCACAGGCACCTGGCATGAGTTTAAGCAACCGTGTCCGGGACTCGAACCAAGGTCAACTACATGGGACTCCAGCAACATAGCCATTATGCCAATTGCTGGTCCCAGCTTGTTATAATATTTTTAAAGTCCTCTATTTAATTCATAACCCCATACAGCTACTATCTATTCTACATAGTAACCAAACTTCTCAAAATTGTCTCCACTCACTTCTTCCCTCCCCCATCACTTCTTACCTCTCTGCTACCTGGTTTCTATCCCTACCATGCCACCTAGTGCCTGTGGGGTCACCAGTCCTCATCATGCCGCCCACATCTTTGACCAGTTTCAGGTTCTCACCTGGTTCCTACTCAGTCAACTCTTTCTCTGAAACCCCTTTCCCTTTGGTTTTCTTGCATTCTCCTGTTTTCCTAGCTCTCTGTCACTTTCCTCGCAATCTCCCACGCAGCCTCCTCTGCACATGGTCACCTGTGCATGCCTTTCCCTGTGGTTTTCTTGCATTCTGTTTTCCTAGCTCTCTGTCACTTTCCTCGCAATCTCCCACGCAGCCTCCTCTGCACATGGTCACCTGTGCATGTGCTCACATGCTCTGCATTCTCTCTTCCTATGTTTTCTATATGCTATCACTCTCCTTGGGTGAATTCCTCGACTTCCTTGTCTTCAGCCTCTCTAACCTTCTCCCTCTACTTCTTACCACTACTTGAATGTCAAATACACACATTCTACTACCTACCTGGCATTTCCACCTGGATTTCACACATGCACTTAACTCTCAGTATGCTAAAAACCCGTTTGAACATTTCTTCAAACTGCTCCTTCCGCCCTCAGGTTCCCAAATCCCAGAGAAAGTCATGACGATCTACCTGGTCTACCAAGCCAGAAATGTGGGGTCACCCATGACTGCTTCCTCTTATTGCTACCAAGTCTGGTATTGTTGTTTTATGCTTCCAGATTTTCTCCTAGCAATTTCTTTAGTTTACCTATAATGTCCTCTTTGCTGTCACCTGCTTTTTATTCTAATCTGGACATGTGTTCCACTTTTAATACTCAACTCAAACTTACCTTCCTTTACACTTTCCTGACTCATCCCTCCTTTATATCCACTCATACTCTGAACAGCATCTCTAACATCAGATTTGTTTACAAATATCTGCTTCCTCATTCAGCTGGGAGCTTCTCAGGGCAGGGGTTGTATCTTCTGTCTCTGAACGGTCTCCACGAGGAAAGAGCATGGAGGCACACAGGAGAAAGAAGAAGGTATCTCTTTGGGTATACTTCTGCAAGGCACGAGGGCCTTTTTTCCAGAGCTCCTGCTCTGACCAGTCCAGCCCAGTCCCCTTCAGGAGCCTCTGCCATTCCTGCCCAGCAGAACAGCAATCTTGACATAGCTTTTCTTGGGCCTGAGGGCTCACCTGTCTTGTAAAGGAATAAAAAGGAGACTGTTCCTCCTCCCTTTCTCCTCCTCTAAGTTCTTCAGCCTATGGGCAGCCCCCACCCCACTCTCCAGGCCCAGCAGAGGCTTATCCAGCACAGCTACAGCAGCATCAGGTGCTGCAAGCCCATCCGCCCTTACCCCAGCTGGAAGCTCTGTTGTGTTCCATGTTCTCTGGCTACCAACACACTTCAGGGCCCCAGAGCTGCCGTGGCCTCTGTCCATCACACAGACCCTGAGTGGGATAATCACCATGTCTGTGTATGTAACCTCACCACTCCTGCCTACGACAGGATGCTGCCTCCAGTGTACCAGGCCACCACGATGGCAAAGGTAGGGTTGGGTGACAGGTCCAGATTCCACAGCATGTAGAACTAGGGCCCTAGGCATGGAGGACAGTGACTAGCTCAATTTGAACCCATTAGGGTCCTGAGATTTTTTCAGATGACGTCATCTCCTTCATGCTTCCAGATGCCCCGTCTTCACTGCTGAGTCAGAGGGACTTGGAGACCCGGGTCTCTGGGATGAGAACAGAGATGACGCTCTCAAGCCATGCTGCCGTGGCCCCTGTAGAGGAGCCTGTCTGGGGTTCCACGTGCACTGTCGCGAAGCCTAAGGCAGCACTTCAGTCTGAGCCAGCTGCCTAGGGTGAGAGCTACATTGTGAGTTTTCTTTGTTTTCATTACAATTTCCTCTCCCACTGCTTCTTTTTAGCCGGCCCTTTCCTCCCCGGGGTGCTGGGGATTGAATGAAACACCACCCCCGGCTCCAATAAGTGTATTTCAATTACATCTGTCACTGTATAACGATATAATGATATATCATGTGATATTAAATCCATGGTAATCATATCAGGGATTTTTTTTAATCGTGCACTAATCGCATTATTACATCTCTATAATTAACAACAGGAGGTATGGAAATTCAGTTAAGGCAGTAGGCTCAATGTACTCCCCCCACCCCACCCCCACTGCAGCTCCCCCAGATTAGGACCCGATTAGGAGATGCGAACTGCAAGGCACAGTGGGCTGGGCCAAAGCCTCTGCCTCCCAATGCCTTGGCCAAGGGCAGAGCTGTCAGCGTCCAGGGCTGGCTGAGGTAGCTGAGACTGAGACGAAGGTGCTTGTCTATCTGCGGCTGCTCAGGAAAGAGCCTGGAGTGGAAGCCACACAGGAGGGCCAACTACAAGGCTTAGCTGGGCCTTCCAGACGTCCTGTCACTGTACTACCACATCATCTCCACGGGGAGACGTGGGACCTTTCTTCAGACCAGCAAGTTCCTCCAAGGTGCTTGCAAGGCACAGGCCAAGTTCCTACCAGGGCCTTCTGCACCAGGATCCCTCCTCCGACTCCTGTGCATATTTTCTTCCCTCTGACCCGGCCTTTGACAGCTCTTAACATCACCGGGTTTGGCAGCTGTGATGTCTGCCTCTCGGTCCTATCAGCCCTGGCGAAAGCTGAATAAACCCAACTCTTCCTGGGGCCATTCCTCCCATTTTCTCTCTGAAGTCTGGCCCTTAGTATGTAATAACAAGTGAGTTTTTGATAACCACTGGGGTTGTTCCCCTCTACTCCCCCAAAAGCCCAAGTTCTACGTCCTCCCACCCAAGCCTAAATGGAAAGAGGAGGGGCTATAGACTGCCATGTGAACCATGTCAAATGACCCTGTCTCTCCCACCCCTCTTCCTGATACTGAGCTGTTAGGGCTAATCCCCTCAGGGATGTCAGAACCAGTGTGCAAAGCAGAATTCTGTGTTTCAAGTCCAAAGCTTTGAACCTGGCATGTAACTAGTCCTCAGTGAGGGGCAGGCATTTTGCTAAGTTTGACTCTCAGAAGTTGGACAGGCCTGGAGATAAAAGAGAAAAATCATGTCCTTTTTCCTAATAAAAAGGAGACACTAATAGCAGTCAGCACTTAGGCAAAGCACTTTAAGTTTCTAAAGTGCTTTCCAAATTAAAATATAATCTTTTATTGAACACGTGACACAACCACCACCACACACCCCTCACACACGAAGGTATGTGTGTGCTGGCATACGTAGCACACACACCTCTACTCTCTGTCTCCCTGGGAAAGGAGAGGGGTATTTAAAAGATGCATCTACACCTCCTCCGTCTTCACTGGATTGCTCTTGTAACACATGTATTGAACAGCTCCCATATGCTAAGCCCTGTGCTGGGTGCTGGGGACAACAGATCAAGTAGACTGAGCCACTGCCCTCGTGGGGCTCCCAAGCTAGAGGAGAGATATATAAATATACTTGCAAGATAATGAGCAAGAGCCGAGGGAGAAAGCCTAGCCATGTCTGGAGGGAAATCACTGAGAAAGACCAAGCTGGACCTCAGTGAGACATACTTGGTGGGATGTCTAGCAAAGGTGGACGTGAAGGCCAGGAGCTTAGTTCAGGGGTCTGAGCGGAGACAAGAGAGTCCTAAGAAAGCAGATGAGTGGCTCATGAAATGGGAGTAGATATCTCACCCAGGAAGAAAGTAAAAGCCTTTAGAGTCAGATGAAGCCCTTCTTTGATATTTGGAGGGAAAAATGGAAGGCTGAGATATGAGAAGGTTGAATAGTAGAGCTTCAGATCTAAGGCCCAAAGAATCTTCTCTTTGGGGCATACCCAGCATTCTGGCCACTGCATCTTCCTTTGTCAAATCAGGTACACTCTGCTCAGGTGGAGTCTAATGACAGCACACAGGCACTGGAATCCCACTGAATCATTTGCAACATTGAGAGCCCATGTATGTCAGGCTATATGCATACATATAGCAACAGAGACACATTACTGTCCTCAGAGAACATACAGTCTATTGGAGAAAGCACATGCTAAATAAAGAGCAACATAAACCATCATTAGGTAATAGCCATAGGGTCAGCTCTGTGGTGCAGCAGTAATGTGCTGCTCAAGAGAAGTCAGATCACCCCTGGTGACTACGGTTCAAATCCCTGGGCTGGTCAGTCTGAAACCAGCCAGTTGTGTGCACGAGAAGCTAAGGTCTGACGAGCTGAAAGACTGGAAGAAGATCACTGGATGACCAGACCCCGTGGAGGGTATTCAAAAATATTTTTCACATGTGTGTGCATGCACTCTATCATGAGTAAAGAAAAGAAAGTTAATGCTATGATACAGACTCAACAAAGAAATGCACTGTTATGATAGGATGGAAGAGGGGGAGCATGACTTAACTGAGAAATGCTTCCCTGAGGACAGGCAAGCAAGAACTGACTGGGCGGGGATGTGCCCAGGCCTTTAGGCAAACTGTGCCACAGCAAGTTGAAGCACAGAAACCAAGCACAGGATGTGGCCCACACAGGGTCTCCGAAGACACAGTGAAGATTCTGCACCATTTCCTAAGTGATCCAAGAGCCTCTTGCAATCGTCCTATGTGACCTTGATGTGTTCTACCAATGTTAAACGTTAGTTCCTGACACTCTACCCTTCCCTATGCCTAAGACAGCCAGGCCTGGGAAAAACAAAGCAAGACAGCAAGACCAGTTTCCACTTACTAATAGAAAGAGAGGAAGAAACAGCTTGAACCTCCATTCACTGAGCACTCACACGTCACTGAAGGCCTGCCAGACCCTGGCGACTGAAACGGAATCACATGCAGAGCCTACCCTCAGAACTCACAGTCTTTTGGGGGGAAAGGGACACAGAAAACAGTAACTTCAAAAGGGAGTAGAGAACCATGGTCAGGATACAAAAGCAGAAAGTGCTCAAATCTGGAGGCCTCTGGAGCCCAGAATGGGGTGTGCTGCTTCTTGGTCCTTGCCTCCCCACACAAGCAGCAGCTGATTGGCTGGGACAGTACATCCCCAGACTGCAGGTGGGACAGGGGCAGGGGTGCAAGGAGGACCCCAAGCAAGGCTACTGGGAAGGGGCTGCACATTAAACAGCACCAACCCGAAGCTAGAACTTCTAGTTAGAAAGATGAAGGTTGAAGGGATGTGAACAAAGAGCCAGAGGAGAGGTGAGGAGGGTGAAGCCCACTCTTCACTCCCAGGATGACTGGAAGGGGGTACGTTCAGAACAAGTAATGGGAAATCACCAGATCTGCTCCCCTAAACTGAGTGCTGCTCTCTCAGCAGAGCAGTAGGAAAGGAGAGGAAAGGGCAATTATGCTCCTCAGGCCTCAGTTTCCTCACTGAAAAGTGAGGGCCTTAATTATAGAATTTCTTAGGTTCCTTCCTGACCTGAAATTTGCCAGATCTGAGGTGCTTCAACATCCACATGAATCAAGTTTATTTCTGCCTATATCTTCACTTATGCTATCTCCCTGCCCAAAACACTCACCTTCTCCAAATGCTACCTGTCTGTGAGGACACCACCTTCAGGAAGCCCTTCCTGACGTCTCTTTCTCTCTCCTAACTGCACTCTGCTTCCTCACGTATTTATGTGGTCCGGTACTCTTACTAGGTTGGTCTAGGGATGGTCTTACCACTCCCCAATGCCTGACATCCACTGCAGGGTGGAAGGGAAGCTCTACTCTCACAGGTCTTAGAAGCAGGCAGATGCCGATCCAGCCTGAAGTCTGGGTCTCCATTCCCTCTGCCCACAGTCCTCTGAGAACTCGACGGGCCTCCACTTGAAAAGGGTGCTAAAAGCAATGATGTCTCCAAGTGCGATGGGAGATATTTGTGTCTGCTTTACCCTTGGCTTTTTGCTCCGGTTCAGGTAGGAGCGGGGTGGGCCGGCTGGCAGATCTGAGAGCGCGGCACGCCCCAGCGGGCAGGGCGCACAGCGCGGAGGAAGGCGCGAGCCAGTCTGGAGTGCTCCCCATTTATCAAGCTCACGCAGGCCGCCAGCCGAGCGAGTCTTTCTATCATTACACCTCTCAAAATCCGATTCATACCACTAATCCTGCCTTCATTCTCCCAGATTAATAACATCTCTTTCAACCTTCACAGTGTGATAAATAGACAAAGAGAGAACAAAAGGAGAGACAGAAGAGAGAGAAAGAGCTGGAGCAAGTCCCCATAATAGAGAGAGCCGAGAAAGAGGAGAGGGAAAAAAGGAGAGCGAGCGAGAGCAGGCACGGCCAGAGACTGCAGCTACCTTAGAGAGCCGCGCGGAGGAGAGCTGGCGGCTGCGCCCCGCTATGTGCTCTGCTCTGTCCCCAAAGAGAAAGAAAGGCTCGTTAACAGCTCCTTCCTGCCTGCACTTTTGTTCAAATTCTTTTCTTCCCTTCCAATCCCGCTTTAGGTCAAATTCCAGTGGAAATGAGTCTCCTGGCTTCCTGGTCCCCCAACACCACCCCCTCCCCCCCAGGCCCAGGGAACCACCCTCGCTGCCTTGGCATAAGGCGAGGTCTGGGCCTGAGTGGAGCACGGGTGGCGTGAGCTTGCCCAGATCTTCACTGGACCTGCTTCCCTAACCTGAAGCTGCTCCCAGCACAGTAGAAGGAGCAGAGGAGAGGGCGGGCTGTGGCTCCATTCCTGGGGCTCTCTCCTGCACATCTTTCCTAAGGCTCTGGACAGTCTACTCCCAGGTCCCTTACCTACAGCGGCCTAGCCAGCTGGGAAAAATAGGCACCTTTCAGGCTTGCTAACACAGAGGAGTGGTCTATACCTCCAAATTATGAAACAGAAGTGTGACGGGGACAATCAACCCCACTGGGCCCCTGACCTACCCTAGCACAACGGGTCTCTGAGACTTCTTGTTCTCTGTCCGGATGCTCACCCAGCTTCTCTCCACAGCGCATTCCCCATCCTTCTCACAGACCCAGCTGAAGGGCCCCCTGCTGGATACCCACTTGACCTGTTCCAGGAGAACTCAGTCACTCTCCCTCTGGGCTCTGGAAGATCACCCCACTTAAAATACCCTGGAGTGACTATGGTTTTCCCTCACTCTACTGGGAATCTGTCTTCTGAGTTCTCTGTTCTCAGAGGCAACTTGCCCATGGCACTTATACTCTTCTTAGACTTTGCCCAAACTAGCCCTGGTTGAACACATTTGGCCTTCCCTCTGGACTGCTGCCAGCCAACTGGCTGAGGTAACAGTGGAAGCACACCACACCAGGAAGCTTGAGTGGCCCGGCACTCCCTCTGCCTTCACAACCCATCAGAGTGGGGAGGACCCCCATCCATTCCTCGGCATACACATGGTAGGTTGGGAGAAAGGAAGCCCTGCCCTGTCCAATCCAGCCTAGTGGAAGGAACCTTCTAGGAAAGTCAAGGATAGAGGCTGCTGGTAGATAGGAAAGAACTGGTAGTCTATTGTCTCAGCAGAAAGCTGGTAGCCTATTGTCTATTTAGAGGTAGGTCCCATCTAGGGAGTATCCTGCAGACATGTCCCAGATTCCTTCCCCAAAAAAGCTTCCTCCTTTACCCGCTATCCCCAAACACAGCCCTCCTTCTGGGTCCAAATGATTGCTCTCTATTCCCACTATTCACTCTTTGGGACCTCATCACTTCCAGCCCCAACTCTCAATTTGTCCATTTATATTTTCAATTGAGGAAAATAACTTGAAAGCTCAGAGAAAAGGAGGCTTCACAGGGCTGAGTAAGAAAGCAAACCACAACAGGAACAAGACACTGGAATGGGTAGGGTGCAGCCCTTGGGATCCCTTTCATAAAAAAATCCAGAAGTGCTATTCAACTGCCCTCAGCACCCGTATCAGGAGTCTCCACACTTTCTTCTATTCCACCAGGTCTCCAAGATCAGACACCTGAAAGGGGAGGGCAGAAGAAAGACAGGGACTGATGTTTGTCCATAGGCCCAAAGGACCCAAGGAGATAGGGGACAAGAAAGGAAGGGCAAGAGAAGGAGGGTTATACAGTCTCAGCCAAAGGGAACAGTCCTCCCCGTAACCAGCCTAGCCTCTGGTGTCCCATCTGCAGAGCAGGACAGGTCCAACTGGTCACACAGGCTCTTACTGCTTCCAAAAGCCAGGTCATGACAGAGTTCTAGAGGCATGGGTCGCAGGCCCTCCCTCCCCTAGTCTGTGAAGCTGGCAGATCAGATAGCCTCAGCCATAGGCAACATTGCAGCCCTCTGCATGCAGGCAGGAAGTAGGCCCAGACATCCCATCCTTGTTCAAAGTAACTGCCACTCTAAGTAACCAGGTGATTTCCTGGATAGCCAGTCCAGGGCCTCAGAAAGATGCTCCAGTCCTTGCAGCTGCACCACTGAAAGGGAAGGCCCAGGCTTTCAGAAAAGTCATGAGGGCCCTCCATCCTCTGCCTCTACTCCCAATCCTTACCCAACACACTCTCGCCTCCCTAAGCTGTGCTTCCTCCAATTTCTCCATCCCTCTCTGAGCCCTTCCTCCCAGGACAAGCTAAGCCAGGACCAGGTCATCTAAGTCTGAGGTATGAATCTTACCTCCTCCGGAGGCTTTGCCCTTCAGTTGAGAGACAACGCTAAACCCCAGTAAGAGACCTCTCTGGGGACCCAGTGGAAAAAGTCAATCTGATACGAAAAGGCCTCTGGGCACATCAAGAAGCCAGATCCATTTGAGTGGTACTTTTCCCTCTCTCCTCAAGTACCTGGTTCTAGAGCTCACTCCTCCAGGCAGCCAGTGGCATAGAGCAGGGAAGAAGTTGGGTCCTAATGTGTAAAAAGCTCCAGCAAAGCAAAATCATTTACTCTTCGGTGCGACTGCTCAGCAGAGCTAATAAATCTTGCATGAGCAGGGCCGATTCTAATTTCCTAATATGAAAAGGCATTTGGATGGAGAGAGAGGGGGAGATAAAAGTGATTGAATCTCCAATAGTCCAGGTTACTGACAAGAAACATCCTGCTCAGCCCTGAGAGAAGGATGGCAGCACCCGCCCGCCTGCACACACCCATCCGTTCTGCCCCCTCTTGGCGCGATACATCTCAGTCTCTTCTATTGACAGGACGTGGCTTTAAACACAGTTACACAAGTTATCATTTCTGCCTTCTGATCAATCTGAATTTTCAGGACAATTACCCTCTTAATCAATGATTGCTATCAGCAGCCCCGCGCCTGGACGGATTTCTCAGCAAGGTAATCACGCCGCCGGGCTGGACGGCGCGTGCATAGGCAATGAAGCTCCGGGTGGGGTCTCCTCCCTCCTTCCTGAGCCCCCATATCCCAGCGCCACTGCCAGCGTCGAGGACAAGGACGGCAAAGTGTGAAGGCCACTTCAAGGAGTGGTGGAAGTGGAAGGAAGGAGGGGGGCCCCAGCCGCCCAATCAGCCTTCCAAACCACCTGATTATGGAACAAACCTATTAAACACCTAGATTTACTGCCCACCACCCCGATGCATCTCCACATGCCCTCCTACCATCATTCCTGTCTCCTAATTAGCCTAATAAAGTCCAGTTCTAATTATGGGCTCAAACTATTAGGGTGAGTACAAAGAAAAGAGAAATATTAGTTTTACTAATCTCTCAGCAGCTATTGCTTCTAGAAATTCCTTTGCTTCAAAGGACCTGGTTTGTGTGGGCTACTGACTGAAATGTCAGGGACAGCTTCCTCCCCTGCTCTGATGTCCAAGCATCTGGAGCTACCACAAAGCCAGCCTGGCCTTAAGGAGGTCATGCGGCCCATCACTCCCTCTCTTGCCAGAGTCCTCCCACCGACCCACCCCTCTTGAGAGAAGAGGGAAGGAGAGGGACTAGTGTGGTCAGTTAGCTAGAGGCAATATCAGCTACCCTTTGGGGGCAACTCATACAAGTTTCTCAGGTCACCTGTTGTTGGGCAAAGTCTTAAAGTGGAGAGGCCAACAGTGAAATGAAAAGAGGAATAAATGTACACTCCAGCATAGGCAGCAGATATGGGTCTATGGTTACACTCACAGCAGAGTGGGCATGGAATTAAAACAGGTGCCAAAATGCTGCCATTACAACTCAATAGGTATGAGAATTAGGAAGTATACGTGTTCTTATTCACTGACATTTACGGAATGCCACCTGTGGGTTAAGTGGTAGGGATATTGCAACAAACAACACAGAAGTGACCACTATTCATTCCCATGAAGCTCACAATCTACCAGGAAAGAGACAAGTGTTTAAAAAAAAAAAGAAAAGCAAAAACAACAATGTAAACTCGCATATGAATGTTCACAGCAGCTTTATTCATAACAGCCAAGAAATGAAAACAAGTAAATGTCTATCAGCTGGTAAGTGAATGAATAAAATGGAGTATTATTCAGAGATAAATAGAAATGAAGTCCTGTGCCGACTTCACAGTACTGTGGTTAAGAACTGTGCAGAGGGGGGACCAGCAGTTGGCGTGATGGCTATGTCGCTGAACTCCCATGTAGTAGACCATGGTTCGAGTCCTGGACCCAGTGGCTTAAACTTATGCCGGGTGCGTGTGCGTGTGTGTCCAAGATCCCGAGAGAAAAATGGAGGAGAAGGGATTGCGGCATGGCCATTCTCCCTGGGGGGTGATTTCTCGCTTTCTGTCTCTCTGTCTCTCTGTCTTTCTGGTGAGCACATGCGCCCTATAGCAAAAAAACTCTAAAAAAGAACTGTGCAGAGGGAGTCAGATCCCATATGGCCCACTGCAGTTTGAATCCTGGCCCTGATGGTTTGAAAAAAATACACTTGGGCATATGCCTGTACGCCTAGGATCCTGATGGGATAGAAAAAGGGATTGCAGTATGACCAGAGCCCATTGAGGGTGCTTTATGTCTCTCTCACATACGCACAAACATTCTCTAGCACTGAAAAGGAAAAACGAAGTACTGATTCATGTTACAGCACAGATCAATCTTGAAAATGATGTTCAGTAAAAAAAAGCCAGTATCGGGACTAGCAGTTGGCATAATGGCTATGTTGCTGAACTCCCATGTAGTTGACTGTGGTTCGGGTCCCAGACCCACTGGCTTAAACTCGTGCTGAGCACGTGTGCAACCAAGATCCCAAGAGGAGAATGGAGGAGAAGGGATTACAGCGTGGCCATCCCCCCTGGGGGGCGGGGGGTGATTTCTCACTGTCTGTTTCTCTCTGTCTTTCTGGTGTGCCCACGTACCCTAAAGCAACAACCTCTAAAAAAAAAAAAAAGCCAATCTCAAAAGACTACATTTACAAAAGTCCCAGAATTGTCAGAATAGGCATATGTGCTGAGATAGAAAGTAGATTAGTGGTTGTTTAGGGCTGGATGTTTGGGGGAAAGAAAATGGGAAGTGACCGCTAGAGGAGTTTTTAGTGAAGAGACAAAAATGTTCTAAACTCAGATGGTCAAATGCACATCTCTGTAAATACACCTGATTCATGTTACAGCACAGATCAATCTTGAAAATGATGTTCAGTAAAAAAAAGCCAGTATCGGGACTAGCAGTTGGCATAATGGCTATGTTGCTGAACTCCCATGTAGTTGACTGTGGTTCGGGTCCCAGACCCACTGGCTTAAACTCGTGCTGAGCACGTGTGCAACCAAGATCCCAAGAGGAGAATGGAGGAGAAGGGATTACAGCGTGGCCATCCCCCCTGGGGGGCGGGGGGGGATTTCTCACTGTCTGTTTCTCTCTGTCTTTCTGGTGTGCCCACGTACCCTAAAGCAACAACCTCTAAAAAAAAAAAAAAAAGCCAATCTCAAAAGACTACATTTACAAAAGTCCCAGAATTGTCAGAATAGGCATATGTGCTGAGATAGAAAGTAGATTAGTGGTTGTTTAGGGCTGGATGTTTGGGGGAAAGAAAATGGGAAGTGACCGCTAGAGGAGTTTTTAGTGAAGAGACAAAAATGTTCTAAACTCAGATGGTCAAATGCACATCTCTGTAAATACACAGGAAAGCAATCAGTTGCATACTTTACATGGGTGATTGTACAGCATGCAAATGATATCTCAATAAAGTGGTTTTTTAAAAAGTATACTGTGATCAAAGAAATGTAAAGAGCCCATAGCAGGCTTGCCAACAGTGAACAGTTAGAGAAAACTCAAGCATAGCAGTAGCACTCCAAAAGCACACGATACGATACCGGTGCATGAAACAGGAGGAGGTTCCACTAAAATCCAGAAAAGTCTTCACAGAGACAGAGAGGAGTTTGGTCTTGATGGATAAGCAGGAGTTCACCAGGCAGGACTGCAGCAAAGGGGGTAGCAAAGGGCTCTTCTGGCAAATGGAACGAATGTGAACAAGGCTTGGAGGTGTACCATACAGGCTACCTTGTCATGGCTGGAAAGGTACTTTGGGGGTCTCAAAGGTCAGTCCAGAGAGCTTATACTTCATTTAGCAGACATCAAGATTTTTCAAGTACAGAAGATCAATATGGGATGGCGTGGGGTTTGATGATTTGGGCATGGGAAGCAATGTGCCACAGTTGAAAGGACATGGTTTTTGGAGTTACAATATCCAAGGTTTAAATCTTAAGTTCTTCTCCCAATAAACTCTATGACCAGTGAGGGCTAGGATTCTATTTTGCCCTGTTTTATCCTCAGTGCTTGGCTGAATGCCTGACCCAATAGGTGCTCAATGGCCACTTACCGAATGAAGATGAGTGAACGAATGACTGTTAAATTCAATCCTGTCTGTTGTCATCTGCTGAACACCTAACATGAACCTTGGCACACTGGTTGCATAGCGTGCATTCTTCAAGAGTAAGATCCCTGCCTGATCTCTTCTTTCTGGTCTCAGTACTTTCCACGAGTTCTGTTGGGCACAGGGTAGGTGCTCGATCTGTATGAATTCCCCTCCCTCTCTTGGTCTAGATTTCCCTGAGATCTAGCAAATTCTTGAAGAATTCATTGCTACGGCTGGCAAGAAAACAGAATCTAAAGTCTTAGGCAGAAGAATGGGAGCAGGTGGCAGTGCCCATAGTAGTTGCCCCAAAGCAAGTCACAGTGCTGAGAGGCCAGGAGGCAATTTGAGTCACCAAAGCTGGTAAAGAACTGAATGAGAATAAGATCACTTCCACGGCCTGTTCTCAGAATCCTTGGAGGCTAGAATAGGTAAGGTGGAAACATAAGCTACAGGACTTGCAGGTGGATGGGGAGGGAAAGCACATTTTTGTCCTGATCCCAGAGATCTGTTATTTCCATATCTCCCCTCTGGTCAGGAGAGCCCTTCTAACCACTGTATGAAGGGGCTCCTCAGTCTCCCAGCCCCCAATTCCTATAGGACCTCCCCCTCGTCCTCTCTTCCCTCCCTTTCCTTCCTGCAGAGCTTCCCTGGAGCCATAAAAATAAAATAAAACACAAACACCCACAGTCCAGGAGGAGGGCGTCAGACAGATAATGGGCATTTTATATCTTTTTATGACACTCCCCATAGGCAGCTCGGCAATCACAGCGCAATAAAGGCAGGCATGCAGCTTGCATAGTTAAACAACTGCCGGGTAATTAGGCACAGCAAACACACCACTGGGGAGGCCGTAGGCCTGCCCTGGGATCTGCCTGCAGCCTGCCTGCTTGCTTGCAGCAAAGTAGGTGTCAAGCCCAGGCCTAGCACCACAGGACCTGGACGTAGTGTTGGAGACATCATTGGCAGCTGCCGTACACTAACTTGGGCTCATTCCTATGCACACTCACAAGCACACCTGACCACACCCACCCACGAGCACTTACAGAGCAGCCAACATAGACTTCATCTCCCCGGGAGGACCACTCCTCTTTTCCCAACAGGGCAATCAGGGTCTTACAAGGGCCCTTCTTTACGGGCTTTGAAGAAGTCACAGAAGGCACTAGTGGGGCTTGCTCAAGAGAGCAGCTTGAAGCTTATCAAGGGGCACAGACGAAGGCACACGAGCTCATAGACATGCTTATATGGACCCTCTGACGCTTGTAAATTTTGACTCAGCACAGAACTGAATTAGAAATAAATTTTTAAAACACCTATATACATGTACCTATCACTGTACTTACCGTTTTTATTGTATGTATTGATCCCTTTCTGCTTACTGATCCACTCATCCTTCCCAGACCAAGAGCTCTGTATGGATGGAGACCAGGAGAAGCAAGCCAAGTCAGCTCACAGGGAAACCACGGGCTGAGCTAGCACAGTCCCTTATGAATGTGCATACACATCTAGCTACTTCTCCTGGCCTCTACCTGGCTACTGCTCCACATTCGCCAAGACAACGAACAAGGAGGATCAAAGGCCACAGGAAGAGCCCAAGTGGCCCCTGCCTTTAAGGGTATTTAGGTGCCCCCATCCTCCTTCTCTACCCCTAAAAAGCAAGGAGACAACAACTTTCTCTTTACCCCATATTCTGCTGGTGAAGCTCAAAGTCAAATGGCATTAAGTTCCAGTCTAAGCTACCCCAAATGGTGACAGGTGCCAGCCATCTAAACTCCTCCACAATACCTGGGTCCCAAGCTCTCTTGACTTGATGCTGGCAATGCCCTGCCTCCTATGGACAACTTTCCCTAATGGGATGGTGGAGCTATCACCCCCCACCCCCCAGGGGGCATGACCATGCCACAGTCCCTTCTCCATTCTCTTCTCAGGATCTTGGGTATGGATGCACATGGATCCATGTCACCAGGTCTAGGACTTGAATCGGGTCGATTACGTGGGAGTCCAGCGATGTAACCATTGCACCATCTGCTGGTCTCGAGACACCCTCTTACTTGTTAGATAAGGAAACTGAGGCTTCAGAAAGGGCAAGTGACCCAGCAACAGACCCCATGTCCTTAATTCTAGCTTTGGCATCAGGCCAGGTTCTTCACATTGCACCATGCTGTCCTCTAGAGACAAGGGCCTCATCTGCCCATGTCCAGTGCCTGGAGTCAGATCACAAATCCTCTTCTGCCACCTGCACGCAGATTCCCATTAGTGGGCAAATGCCCACACCAGAATGTACAGATATCCTCAGACCTGCACAAAGCTCCCCACATGAGGAGAGACACTTATTTCTTCTTTCTTTATATGTGCTCGGCAGAGAGAGAGAGAGAGAACGTGCAGTAGGGCATGGTCACCTACAATCCTTTCTCCTCCACCCTCCCGCCCACCTGGATCTTGGGCTTGCACATACACACTGGCCGGGATTCTTACCATGGTTTACAATGTGGGATCTGGCTTGCTTAACCCTGAGCTACATACAGCCTGAGACACATTGCTTTAAACACATGCACACATGCATGTACACATGGATGCACATACTAAACAGGTGTCATTCTCACAAGATCTGGACAAGGCCAAACCTCATCCTTCCCCAGTCACTGCCTTTCACTGACCATACGACCACTAATGTCTGCTGTACGTCTGCCTGAGCCTCCAGTTCAAACCAGGCCAGAAAGAAGATCTTTTAGGGACTATCTGCTCTGGGACAAGTGATAAGAGGAAACCTATGGAGAGAAAAAACTTGGATTTACCTCTTCCTGGACACGTGGCCTTGGGCAGGCTTCCTTCTGAATCTCTGTTTCTGCACCCATAATATTAGGAATAACAGCCTCTTTCTTGCTGAATAGCTTTGAGGACTAAATGTGACAATGTGTGCACCACACCTAGCAGAGATGGAGCCCCCACCACGTGGGGTTCAATGTATAGGTATTGTTACTATTTGGTACTGACAACACAGCCTGCCGTGGCAGAGTGGCCTGCAGGAATAAGTGGGAGAACAGACAGGGCTGTGCCTCCCTTCTTCCAGGAAGTCTCCCTGTCTTTTCTTCTACTGTTCTGCAACTCTTCCCAGGTTCTAGGGTACGGAGCAGCAAGAATGAAATCAAAAGAAAAGAAGAAAATCTAAAAAATCAAAACAAAAAACCTGGGGGGGAAGGCAGAGTAAGTAAATGTTCCCTTGCTCTCTCAGATTTAAGAGAGCATTGCTGCATCTGTCTCTCCCTAGCTGCCATGCCTCACCTCTCTCCCAAACTGTCCTCAGTGCTTCTGTTGTGTTTATGTCTCTGCTAGCTCACTGAGGTCCTCTCTGCCTAGCTCCTTGGATTGAGAGAAGCAGCAGATCTAGTCCATACCCTCAAGGGGCTCATAGTCCCTCACAGGCACAGAGCAGGCCATACAGAATACCAAAAGGCATGGACTCCGGGTTGTACTCAGCCTAGAGGGCTACTAGGTTTGGGGCTCTATAGTCAGAATGCTTAGGTTTAAATCCAGGTCCCAAACAGAACTAGGAGAGCCCCCAGTTTCCCATGCTCCAGAGTGAGGCCGGAATTCACTTCCTCAAGGACACAAGACAAGGACAAAGGAGGCATGTGATGGGACCACGACTGTGAGACTGTGTTCACTTGATGGGACAGACTCTGAGCAGCAGCCAGCTAGCAGCAGACAGAACCTGGAGTATGTCTGGTTGCAAAGACCTGTCACAGAGAGCACTGCAAGAACTCCGGGGCAGTCAATTTGCAGCAGCTGCAGGGAACCTTAGAGGAAGAGAGAATTCCAACAGCCTTGAGCTGACTGCCCCACCTGCTTCTTTCCCCGTGTGGCCACACCCACCAGGAATGCAACTTATGGGAGGCTAGCTTGCTGGCTGAGGCGTGCAGAGCTGCCCATCCCCACACAGAGTACCAGCACTCTACTAAGAGCTTTACAAACATGATCTAATTGATTCCTTACATTGTCATTTTCCACATGTTGCTTAATAATACTGAGGTCTTGGGGCCAGCCGGTGGTGTGGTGGCTGGGGCAGCTGGATCCCACAAGGCCAACTGCACAGTTTGAGGTTCCAGACTAGGCAGCTTGGGAAACACACTGCACACATGTGCACGTGTGCCTAAAATCCTGAGAAGAATGGAGGAGAAGGGACTGCACTGTGGCCATCGCCCCTGTGGGGTGATTTCTTACTTTCCCTCTCTCTGCCTCTCTCTGGGAGCACCATGAAGAAAAAAGAAGATACAGAGGTCTCCCGCCTACAAGTCTCGAGCTGTCCATAGTCAATATGCTACCAGACCAGGAGTCTTTTACCTCCCTGTTATCCCTGGTCCTTGCATGGACCTAAACATGGCAGTTTTCTGGAGCTACTATACCACTCTTAGACAGCAGCTTAGGCTGGCTCTGCTCCAGACATGGAGCAGAGGTTCATTACTGTGCTCACTGGCTCTCCTCTCACTCTGCTTTTACCTGCTAAAAGGCATAAGGTGGCTGCCCCACATCAGAAGCTTAAAACACCTGAAAACTCCCATTGGTAGTTCCCTGGTCCAGCAAGTTGTTTCCCACTCCAGCCTGTGTTCACACTACTCCCTCTACCTAGATGCCCTTTCCACCCTGTCTCCTGCAAACTTACTCATCTTGCAAGACTGAAAAGTGTCTCCTCACTGAACTTCATACTTCTTGACTTTCTCTCATACCTGAAATAAAAATGATTCCTCCTTCCTTTGTACTGGAGATAACAGAGCAAGCTATTAAGAGCATGGACATTGGAGTCTACTGCCTAGACTCAAATACTCACCCATCACTTACTGGTGGACCTTGTGGAAGGTACGTTAACGTCTGTGCTTCAGTTTCCTCATCTGTATGATGGCTAATAATATCTCATAGAGTTGTCTGATGATTGTGCTAATCCATATACAGCATTTAGAGTGGCGCCTGTTTGTTATCATTATTAATTATATCTGCTTTACAAATGAGACCAATGTTCAGAGAAGGTAAGCAACTTGCCCAAGGTCACACAGGCAGGTGAGAGAGCCAGAAACTGACCTAAGGTAAATGTGATTCCATACTCCACTGGACAGTCAGGCAGTCTGATGGCAGCCGGAATCAAGGACATGAGATGATCAACTGTCCTCTGTGTCGCCTGAAGACTGAATGAAGTGTGAGCTGAGGGCAAGCTAGTCCAAAGACCACATTCAACTTATCCTCTCCCATGCTCAAAAGAACTCTGCTGGGGGACCCTCTTTTTCCTGTTTCTGCCCACAAAGTCCTGTATGTCTACTTGAGCTCCTGTCTTCTTGGCCCCCTTCTCCCTATAGCCTTGTCATCTCATCCCTAGCAGTCAGTACCAGGACAAAGGAAGGCCACCCTCAGGTCAACTCTAAGAGTGGATATTCTTTTTTCTTGTTTTATAGAAGAGGAAACTGAAGGTCAAAAAAGTTCAGTGACTGGGACCAGCACTTAGCATAATGGCTATGTCGCTGGACTCCCATGTAGTTGACCGCAGTTCGAGTCCCGGACCTGGTGGCTTAAAACTCACGCCAGGTGCGTGTGCATGCATGCCCAAGATCCTGAGAGGAGAGTGGAGAAGGGACTGCAGCGTGGCCATCCCCCCATCCTTGGGCAAAAGCCTCTCTAAAAAAAAAAAAAAAAAAAAAGAAGGTTCAGTGACTCTCCTAAAAGCCCAGAGTTAGTAAGTATAGAGCCCAGATTCTAAATCGAGACTACTAGACTACAGAGCTTGTGGTCTGTGTGTCAGATACTAGTCTTCTTTATAGCTTCAGGAAGGCACTTGCTCCAGATTACTTGGTTGGTGGTGCCAAACTTTCTCTTGCACCAGTGGTCTAGCCTGTGAGCCACAGTCACCAGGGCCCAGTGTATAAACCTGAAGACTGCATGAAGGATGTGTGGCACACACAGCCATACTATTTTCCAGGTCTATGCAGGTAGTATTGTAATTAATAAAATACAAAACCAACCAATTTCACTGTCTTTTGTCTTTTAAAATGTACTTTTTCACTATATACCCAAAATACAGGTTCCACCAAGTCCTGAAGAGGGAAGGCGAGGTCTACAAAGTTTTCTGATATCACTAAGCACTCCTTACACTCTGCCTGCTTGCCTCTGTAAAAGTTCTCCAAAACTACACTTAGGTCATTTCCCAAGGTACTTTCCTGGTCTGTGGTTACAAACGCACAACAGAAAAGTGTCTTTTGGGTGGAGTAACTGTCCAAGGGTCAACAGCACAATTCCTTCCAGGACCTGAGCCCCAGGAATGCTAAGAAGCAGTGCAGTCTCCAGCAATGAGTACTCCAGTTCTGGGCTATGGAAGGAAGGAGTCAGGATGGTAAGTTTCTCCCTTTAGTGCCCTAATCTCCAATTCTTTCTTTCCCTGTTTACCTACCTAAGATACATGCTCTAGGGAAAAGAGCACACCAACCTGGGTTCAAGTCCTACCTTCACCCATCTCTCCCATGTGCTCTTGGGCAAGTAACTCAACTTTTATAAGGATATGTCTGGGAAGCCTGGAAGAGGAAAAGGCATCTGGACCCTGGAGCTCATTATATTCAGTGTGGATTCAACTAATACCTGTTTATGCCAAGCATGTGCCAGGTCCAGTGCCAGGCACTGGAAATGCAGAGATGGGTGGTACAGAGACCTCAAGGAGTGCTCAGTCTAGTAGGAAACACAAACATATAGCAGATAATTGCAAGAGCACATGACAGGCTTAAGACAAAGTTCTGAAGCCTTACAAAAGAAGTGAGTGGCTATTCCTACCGGAAGTAGGGGAATGTCAGAGAAGGCTTTACACAAAAGGGTTTTGAAGGATGAACAGAAGTTTTTCCAGTACACTGAAAGGAGAAAGGCAATATAAACAAAAGGAAAAGCATAACCAAAGGGAAGAGAAACAGTCACACATATTCAAGAAGCCAGTAAGAAGTCTGATATGGCTGGAATTTGAGAGGACAGAAGATCTAGAGTTAAGGGGATGCTACAATGAGCCAGACCATCTAAGGCCTTGGTATCTTGCTCAAGAGAACGGATGGGAATAGCCTTCAATACCTACCCTCTTGGCTCGGGTGGTCTTCCTGTCAAACATACACCCTGCTATTGCACCCTTTCCCATGCCTTTGATTTAAGAGTTCCTCTCCTGGCCCTGACAGTAAGGCATTTCTGTCCCACAGATTATAACTCACTCTGGGCTATTATTCAGCTCCCCAGCCCTGGCCCTGCTGCAGTTAGTCCAAACATAATATCCTTCATGCATATATTATCTGTCTCCCTATTATCTGGAATCATTTCGGAATTAAATTTCAGTCCTGCAATATTGGCTTCAGGAGCGGCGCGCTTTATGGGCTAGTCAAAGGTTAGAATACCAATCAAAATAACAGTGCCGATGCAGCGAGACATTTTAATATTCCAAAACCCGGTAATTGTAAAAGGACATAATATTTTTTCCCTGATTACCCCAAAGGCAACACATGTTAACAAGGCGAGGGAAGGAGTGAAAGAAATTTCAGAGTTCAGACAGCTGTAAGACATATTTAAAGGAAAAGCCCAGGCTGGGCACTACACCATGGGGGCAGGGAGATGAAAAGAAAGGAGACATCCCATCTGGTTCTAGCAGACCCTGACTACAAACATAGCACTTTCTTTCCTCTACCTCTGGACTACACCCCCAAGAGCTTATCCTCAAGGGTAAATGTTACAGAGGGTAGGGGAAAGGGGAAAAAACTTAGGCTCTGGAGTCTGGAGGCCCAAGTTGTAGTTTCAGCTTACAATTCAATAGCCTTTGGCCCCTACGACCTCACCTTCCAGGGTTCTCAGTAGCAAGGTACTGGGCTGCCCACCCATGTACCCTTCCTTATCCCACGCCTGTGCCTGTGTCCCCGCCTCTCCTTCACTTGTACCTAATGCTCTGTGTCCTGTTCTCTGTGATTCTTATCAAAGCCAGAGAGAGGCCCTGAGCTGCCTGGCTCACAGAGCTGGCTACCAGGATACCAGCCTGACATACCTGGACAAAGCTGAGGGTGATGCCAAAGAGGCTGACCACAGCCGCAGAGTAACGCGGACCACTTAGTACCCCAGAAAATCTGCCCTTGGTGCAAGCTCTCTCCTTTCCGAAATAAAAAAGAACAAACACCTTGTAGGACCCTTAGATATTCACCCCTCTCATATTTTTTATTTTTGTTTTATTCTTGCTTTTCCTACCATTATTCTGGCTTCTCAATAGCCCTGGTAGTGGGGTATCTGGTTAGCATCGCACAGCCATTATATAAACAGTCCTAGCTTCCGTCGCGCTGCCCATCACGTGTGCAGCTTTATCCCCACAGCTCCAAAGCAGTGAGCAACTTGTGGGGTTTTGGATGCTCTCACTCCTAGTGTCTTCCCAGCCAGTTCAGCTCCCTTGCTGAAGGTTCCAATCTGCATCATCCTGACCTGCTGACCTGCCTATGGCCCCCAGCGAAGAACTTCATTAAGGTTGAGAATTTATTTCTCCATAAGCCCTTAATTTATTGCTGTGCTGATTGGGACTCTGAATACTCCAAGGTCAGGAAAAGTCGTACTAAATCGTGGACACCAACCTTCCCTTCAGCAGTTTCTTCTGCTGCCCCTTCTGGGGCAGAGCGGGGAGACAGAACACTTCTTGGAGAGACTCAAGAAGGTCTCTTCTTTCTTACCTTAAAAACTAGTCTTAATCCCACTCCCTTCAGAGCACCCAGAGATTGTAGCAGGGCATAGAGTACAGATGGCACAGGAAACAGAAAACAGCAATCTTCATACCCTAGTATCTCTGGGACTGTTAAATTCTAGGGGGCTGCTCTCCTTCGACTGCTGGGCCCAACTGGCTAAGCCTTGTCTGCCAGGACTGATGCAGAACCCTCCTGAGGCCACCTGCTTGCCTTCTCAAAAACCCACCCAAGCAGGCCCAGGCATGAGAGGGGATTCTAGATCATTTGAGAGCATGTGTGCACACACTTGCATGGCTTGGTCTGAACGTACACGAACTGTGTATGTGTACGTACGCAATTGCACATACATTTATATGTATGTGTCCGTGCATGTGTAGTGGTAAGCATTTTATGTGTACATGGGTATATCCACATATCACATCCTCATGCAGGTCTCATGCAGTCTTTCTATTTCTGGATTCCTTATTTATAATAACACTTTTTCCACCTAACCTAAGCTACCCACTTCCATGCCTACACCGTGAGACCTGCCAACACCTAAAACTGCCTCTTCTCTGAAAACACTAATTCAAACATTCTACTCTCTAACCATAATCTCTAATCCTCCCATCTGGCATGCTCAATTATGTACAGTATACCTCATCTTGCTGAGTCCTATCTACTTTTTCACATCCAGCAGGCCTCCTGTTATCTTCTCTTCCCCCGATATCCAGCTTAGATCCAATAGTCCATCTTGTCAACATCTTGCTGTCTTGGCAACTCCCTTCAACTCCCTGTTCCTTTCATCACAGCTCCTCGAGAAAAGTCTCCACACTGATGAATCTAAATGTTTACTGTCTCTATGTCCACAGCCAGGAGGCTGAGCTCTGCTAAAGAAAAGTCATCCATACAGACAGAGTGGTTCCACTGTGAATTATTGCCATCAACCTCAAAGGATTCTTAACATAGCCTACTATACTTCTCAAGTCAACTCAAGCAGATTCTTTATTAAAACTACAGCACTGTAGCCTTCCCACCAACTCTCCCCTATTAGTTATCAGCAAATGACTCAACTATTTTATAGGGAAAAGTAAAAGCCATTGGATGGGAACTACCACAGTTTGCCCTCACCAAATCTAAAAGCCTGCCTACATCTATCTGCACCTCTCTTCTCCAGAAGAGAGCCACTTTCTAGAACCTGGATTCTCCACCCCATCTCCTCTCATCTTTTTTTTTTGGAGAGATTTTTCACTGTAGGGTGCGTGCGCTCGCCAGACAGACAGAGAGAGACATAGAGACAGAAAGCGAGAAATCACCCCCCAGGGGGGATGGTCACGCCGCAATCCCTTTTCCTCCATTCTCCTCTCGGGATCTTGGGCACGCACGCACACGCGCCTGGCGTGAGTTTTAAGCCACCGGGTCCGGGACACGAACCACGGTCGACTACGTGGGAGTCCAGCGACATAGCCATTACGTTAACTGCTGGTTCCCTCCTCTCATCTTTTCAGAGACCTCCTTTACTGATTCCCTCTTACTCCTGTATCTTTTCATCTCTAATAGTTCCTGTAAATGAGCACACATCTTCCATCTTAAAAACAAAACTTGCCTCACCTTCATACTCACCCCACCACAGCTCTTGTCCTTTCTTTCTCCTTTAAAGGCAAATTTCTTTTATCTTTCCTTCTTTCTTTCTTTCCTCCTCTTTCTTTCCTTCCCTCCCTTTGTCCTTCCTTCCTTCTTCCTTCTTTCTTTCTTTCTTTTTTTTTTTTTTTGAGAAGTTTTTGCTATAGGGCACATGCGCTCGCCAGAAAGACAGAGACAGAAAGCGAGAAATCACCCCCCAGGGGGGATGGTCACGCCGCAATCCCTTCTCCTCCATTCTCCTCTCGGGATCTTGGACACGCATGCACACATGCTTGGCGTGAGTTTAAGCCACTGGATCAGGGACTCAAATTGGACTGGTCAACTACATGGGAGTCCAGTGACATAGCCATTATGCCAACTGCTGTTCCCCCTTCCTTCTTTCTAACTGCCAGATGCACATGCACTCATGAGAGAGAGAGAACCCCTCACAACGGGGTGAGGGGATGCCATGATCAATTTTCCTCCATTTCTCTGTCCCATCAGGATTTGAGACATGCATACACATGCGCCCGCCCACCATATTTCTCAAGCTGCCAGGGCCAGAATCTGAACTGCGGTCAGCCATGTGGGATCAGCTTCCTTAACTGCTGTCCTATGGGACCAGTCCCAAAACGCTATTTTCTCTCGCTCCTCATTTACCACTTACTCCCCAATTCATCCCAATTTGGTTCAAGTCACTATTATACTACTGAGAAGTTTTCACCAAGGTCCCCGAGGTCCTTGGTACATTACATTACATTATGCGGCCCCCTCTGGACTGAACTTCCTCATCTTCTGAAAACACTTTCTGTGACACTACACCCTCATGGCATCTCTTCTAATCTCTGTACTCTTTCTCTGTTCCCTTAGCATGAAGAGGCGGGCAAAACTAAAGTGAAATTCTAGCTCTGACATGTACTACTGTGAGCAAATTTCATCACCACTCTATGCCTTAGTTTTCTCATCTTAAAATATAAAAAGGATACTGACTGCTGCATGGGATTGTTGTAAGTAGAACGGCAGAGGAAAAGTAGATTAGATAATGTAGGTATCTAAGCATAGTGTCTAGCGCGGTGCTGTCAAATAAAAATATAATGTGAGTCAAATGTGAAATTTAAAATTTCCTAGTAACCATCTTGAAAATTAAAATGAAACAGATGAAATTATTTTAGTAATATATTTTATTTAACTCACAACATCAAAATAGTCTTTCAACCTGTAGTCAATATAAAAATTATGATGAGCTATTTTACATTTTTCCCAGCAAGTCTGATGTGTCATTTAAGTTTACACTGCATTTCAACTGGGATGCTAACTCTTCCTCAGAAATATAGGATGAGTATCCTTTATCCAAAATGCTTGAGACTAGAAATGTTTCAGATTTTGCATGTTTTTGGCTTTGGGAATTTTCACATATACATAATAATATATCTATATATCTTGGGATGGGATCCAAGTCTAAACCCC
This sequence comes from Tupaia belangeri chinensis, assembly GCF_000334495.1. Classification (NCBI taxonomy): domain Eukaryota; kingdom Metazoa; phylum Chordata; class Mammalia; order Scandentia; family Tupaiidae; genus Tupaia; species Tupaia belangeri. Next base: position 1,945,959 of record NW_006159889.1, read on the forward strand.
ACAGAGCAGAGAATAAGTGAAAAAACACAGTCAAAGCTGCCACACGTGGCACGTCGTGGGGCATCTGCTTTTGGTGTGTCCAGTTTGTGTACATACATACCAGTACCTCTGTGGGTGTACACACATGAAGGAATCTGGGTGTGTGCAAAGATTTAGCAAAGCTACAGGGTCTATGAGGGACTTTTTTTTTTTCCCTTTGGGGATGCTGAATAAACTGTGTGTTGTGCACCTGTGTTTTGACTGTTTTGAGATCAGGTTTGAAATTTCCACTTGTGGCATCATGTTGGTGCTCAGAAAGTTTCAGATTTTGGAGCATTTCAGATTTTCAGATTAGGGATACTCAACCTTACCTGACACATATTTAGGCTGTATGTATATATGTACGTGTGTGTGTGTGTACACGCGTGTGTGCACGCATGTGCTGGAGGGTACAAGTATTTGCTAGAGAAAGACTGAGAGACACACAGAGAGAGAAGAAAGCACCCTTCCCCTATGTGGGGAAGAGTCGCAATCCCTTTTCCTCCATCTCTCCCTTCTTTCAGGATCTTGGGCACGTACACCTATATCTGGAGTGTTTTTCAATCCCCTGGGTCCAGACTCAAACCACACAACTGGCCATGTGAAATCCAGCTGCCTTAACCAGGCCATGGAACTGGTCCTATATTTAGATTTTGTGCAATTAATAATTTAAAATGTAGATTCACCAAACCAGTTTATTCTAAATATACCCAAAAGCTTTTCAAGAAAAATTTAAGTTTAAATTAATTAAAATTAAACAAAATTTAAAACATGTTCCTCAAACATACTACCTACATCTCAAGCAATCTATTGCCACATGTGGCTAGTGGAAACTACTAGTGGAACTATATTGAACAACACAGGTCTAGCACACAAAATGACATCAATAAGGAAGAATAAGTATTACTGCTATTAGTAACCATTCCTCCTCCTCTGTTTCCAACTCTGCCTACTCTATCAAATACATTGTTATTTCTCAGTGTTCTGTTCTAGGCTTTTTCTTCTCCTCTATACTCTCTTCTTTGGCAATCCCAACCACTTCCATGATTCAATGGTTAGTCACACACCAATTAACTCCCTCAAATCTGTATCTCTTATCCAGACTTCACCCCTGAGCCCTAGACTTCTACGTTCAACAGCTTCACAAGAATGTCTCGAATGCACCTAAACTCAAAATGCCCCACCGGGAATTCATCTTCTCTTCTAATCCTAAAACGTCTCTTTCTTCCATTATCTCAGTAAATTCATTTCGATTCATGCAAGTGCAAAAATAATACATTTCAAGATCATAATCATGGTTTCCTGCTTCATCCTCCACCCTCACAGTCAATCAATAACCTTTTCTTGTTTATTATATTTTGGGTTGTTGGATAAGTTATGACATATTTTTCCTGTTTTTTTCTATGCAAAAATGTGTCAAGGCTTTTGCAACAACCCAATAGTTAAGTGCTGCTATGGTACTTATTTTGAAAGAGCAAATATGTTCCAATGTAACTGATGTATTAAGAAACAATTTAACATAACCCAAATTTTGCATCTGTTTATGTGTGATTTTGTCCATAAGGAACACTAGATTAACACAAGAAACTGCACCCAGCTCAACAGACCTGTGTAGGAATATCTTAAACACATGCATAAAACTCAAACATCTACTGGCCACCCTATAGATGTTTGGCCATCATCGGGTTACATCTTTCCATCTGACTTCAGACAGTCGCTTACCACCACTTCACAGTAACTCATGTGGACTTCTCATGTCCATCTCTGCAAGCTAATTTTGGCTCTTTGTCAAGGTAAAATAGTGTATTTGTTTATTGTAGTATTTAAGTATTTCTTAACCATTTAACATGTGTAAACTATGCTACCACTTCTATTACATTTTTCTCTTCTTTTTTAATGTGTCACTGACAAAGTTTTTGAGAGTTGCACTTCTAACTGCATTTTTACTGTTTGACTTTCTACAGCGTGGTGTTTTAGGACCCTATACATTGTTTACAGCAGGACTACACCATGTACACTCCAGAATCAGCTCCTTTCTCTCCATTGCCACTGCAATAAGGTTCATCCAAATAACTACCATCTTTCACCTGGATTGCAGCAGTGGTCTAATTCTCAACCAGACACAGTATTTCCCTCCACCTACCTCTGTCTAAGCCACTGGGAACGTATGTGTTAGGGGTGGGGCCTCTGCTGTCAGAGTGACTTGGAGGGGGGCATTAGTGGCATTCCATGAGCAGGGTTTGGGGATACCACCAGTTCAGCAATGTCACCCCCAGGATAATGTGTCCTACCTGAAAATGCCAAATGCAGCCCTATTCATAGAAACCAGCAATTGTGCTCCCATTTCTGCTCATAGCTCTCTCTAAAATGCAGTTGGAGAGTTTCTGAAGATGCAAATCCAATGATGCCTCTCATGTTTAATACCCTTTAATAGCATCCCCTTACCCTAAAGATAAAGGTCAAAATCAAAGTGTGGTCTACAAGCTTCTGCCTTCCCCTCCAGCTTCATCTCAAGCCACTCTCTTCTCCCAACATCAACTATGCTTCAGGCAGTCATTCACTCAACATATAATGATTAAACATCTATGTGTCAGGACTATTCAAAGTGATGGCAACACAACAGTAAACAAAAAAGACAAAAATTCTCTGTCCTCCTGGAACTTATATTCTGATTCCTTGCTGCTGCAAGGCTTTTACTTAGGGCCTCACCACATGCTGTTTCCTGGACTGAGCCAATTCCTACTCTTCCTTTGGGTCTTAGCTTATACATCCCTCCTCAGAGAACTATTCTTTGACCCCACCAAGTCAGTTTCCTCATTATATGTTCCATGACTCTGAACTGTTCAGTATTCCTCACTGCAATTGAAAATATCTATTCAACATCCACTTTTTCTGTTCTATCTCCAGGGCCCAGCATAGTACCTGGCACATAGAAGGCACTGAAGGATATCTGTTTATTGATGAAGATATGTAAGTTTACATATGTGCATGCATTTTCTGCTTTATGAGTATCTACATATAAACACACTCATGTCTGCATATTTCCAAGTGTTTCTGCAGATGAGTATGCTTATGTGAATGTGTGTATACACTTGTATGCCTGTATCGATATGTACATATAATTTTGAGTATACTCACTTGGTTGTATTCATTCACGAGTATACTTGTGTGTATTTATGTATGTGCATGTGCGTGTGCTTGTGTGTGTGTGTGTGTGTGTGTGTGTGTGTGTGTGTATTCTTCTGGCCCCTCAGTGACAGCTCGACCTCCTAGAGGGAGCTGGGAGCAGGGCCCCAAGTCCTCTCTAAGCTGACAGCTCAATAAGAGGATAAGATCATTCAATGACATTCCAAATGTCAGCAAACACTGGCTAGCTCCACTCTGCTACAGGGGAAGTAGGTGGAGGTGGGAAATGTGGAAACCTGGCCATTGAAAAGTTGCTCTTTCCTAATTCAACCCACACCATTTTTGCAGAGAGGAGGGCAGCTGAAAGCATTTTTCATCTCAAATCAGGAGCCTTAAGAAATGGGAATGGTGAATTCAGTCCCAGAAACTTAGTGCTTACTCAGGTGGCCAAGTGAACTAGGACCCTCCCCACTTTTTTCAAAGGCCAAAGCTCTGCTAAAGGAGATGAGGAAGAGGGGGGCAGGAGGGGAAGGGGAAAGACAAAGTAACATCAAGGGCAGGAAAGGACCTGTGGAGAGCCAGAGCCTGGGTCACACTGGGGGAAAGGACACACAGAACGAGGCTCTTACACAGTCCTCCTCCAACCTTGACAATGGTCTTACTGGCTTTGTTTTTAATTTATTTATTATTTATGTTTTGCTATAGGGTGCATGTGCTCACCAGAGAGATGCAAAGAAAAAAGGGGGGAAGGAAAATGAGAAATCACTCTAGTGGGATGGCCATGCCACAATCCCTTCTTCATTCTCCTTTTGGGATTTTGGGGATACACGCCAAGTGTGCCTTTTAAGTCACCAGTTCAGGACTCAAACCGGACACTTGGTTATGTGGGATCCAGCCGCCATAACCTCCATGCCACCTGCAGGCCCTGTTTTTAACATTACTGTTATTTAAAGTTTTTTTTCTTTGTTCATTATTCATGATAGAACATGTGCATGTACATGTAAGAGAGGAAGAGAGAGGAGTACGCCATGCCACCATTCCCTTCCTCTAGTCGTCCAGCCTGTAGGATCTTGGGCTCTTGCATACTTGGCATATTTCAGGCTTACTGGGCTGGGATTGAGCTATGTGGGATCCAGCTTCTCTTAAGTAGCACATGACTGCTGTGCCACAGAGCCAGTGGCTCCCCATTACTCTTCCTGTGGGAAGAGGAGCCTTAGGCTGCACAAAGGCACACAGCAGACAGGTCAGAAAGATAACCATGCCCCTGCACTTCTCGAATTCTGCAGCCTCCCTGTCTTGAATGGCTATCAGTCTAAACTCCAGACTTAAGTCAACTCTCCTGGCTAGGTCTGTAAGCACCTGGAGCATGATGTGGTTGGAGGGCAGAGAGGAAGAGTTTAGATTCCTTGTTTTCTCCAGACTTTAATTTCCTCCAGAGAAGAAATCATAAGGCCAGTTGGGAACAGAGGCCTCATTCCACCCCGACCCCAAGCCCAAGCTCAACACAGTCTAGTAGAGACCAAGCTGAATAGACTCAGGACAGCCTGTTCCACCCCCACCCTTTGGGCCCAGAAGCTTTAAGGTGGCCCTGAATGGCAATGTTACCACACGGGTCGGCTGCTTTCCTGCCTTTCTGCCAAGGGACCTAAAGGCAGGGAGCTATCCATACACCAAAAAGTCTAGTGAACTTCACAGAGTAATTGTTCATGGTCAGCGCCTGCCTCGCCTGGCCGGCCCTTCACATTGCATTTGCTGAGGCCAGCACGCTGCTTCAGATGAGCTCTGACAGCTGGCACGCTGTCTTCCAGGAGCGCACGCCTGGCCCCACCCACCCCGCCTGGGAGGGCCTCTGCAGAGCTAGCTCTCCAAGATAAGCCAGTCAGCCAGCAATTATTCACTGAGCATATACTCTGTACCTGGCCCTGACCTAGTCACTGGGGACACAGAGAGGACCAGACTCAGTCTCTGTGCTCCCAATGGACACATCTGGAAGGAAACACATATAAATTCCGTTTCTACAGAGATAACTGATATCCCAAGGTTAAGGAACCTCAAGTCGAGACTGCTGAGCTTCTGAGCAGAAATGATACCTGCACTGACTCTTCAAGGAGAGAGAACACACCTGATGAAAAAGACTGGGGGACATTTTAGACAGAGGGAAGGCCAACGGCCAAGGCAGGACAGAGCCTAGCTTCTGCATCCAAAAATGGGAAGTACTAAGCAGCAGATGCTCAGCTGCATGGAAATCAGCAGGAGAGGTGGGTATGGGTCAAAGTGTAAACCAGCCAGAGTGCAAAGGACCTGTACACCAGGGGGAAAGCAAGGGAGTTCACAAATGCTGCCACCATGCATGGAACGAAGTCCAAGGTCATCCTCAGTGTGGCACAGACACTTACTTTCTCTTGTACTGTTCCTCCACATGCTCCCTTAGTCCCACCCAACACATACCAAAAGTATGCTGTTCTCCCTGCCTCAAAGCATTTTCCCCTCCTTCTATTTATTGGGTTGTCGGAAAAGTCATTACATATTTTTTCTATGCTTTTCTACGCAAAAATGTGTCATGACTTTTCTGACAACCCAATATATCCCACATGCTTTGAATGTTCTGTTCAAGACTCAAATCCTTGCAATACCTGGCCTGCCTCTGTCCCCATGACCTCCCTTTTCTCTGAGTCCCCTGGGAGCCACTATCTTGACCCCTGATGTGTTCTCCCCTCCCTGAGCTTCTCAAGAATCACTAAGCTGACTTGTGGCAGGAGGTTCCTGAGGCTGTTCCAGGGCACCATATTGTACCCAGCAGCCAGGTCTCCTAGTAGTTCCCAATTCCTAGGAAAAAAAATAAAAATAAAAAAATAAAAACAAAAACACAACATTCCAGTGCATGTTCCCTAGGGAAGAGGAAGGAGGGATGTTGACAGAAGAGAAGAACAAAAAGAAAAGGAAAGAGAACAGAGATGAAAAAAGAAAACAAGAGAGGGGAGCTTCAAGGCACATGAGAACCAGAGGAAGCACCTGGTGGGGCTGAGACACAGTACCTTTTTCAGGTTAATCCACTGCTTAAAGTAATCTGCCACTGGCAAGCCCAGATACTGGCACTGGCCGGGGAGCCTGCAAGAAAGAAAGAGAGAACAAGTTGGACACACCCATATCCCAGTTAAGAGTTGTAAGCATGGAAGACCAACAGCATCTACAGGACAAAGAGGCCCCCTAAAAGCCAACTCATTAACCATGGATCCAACCTTACCCAAGGAAGGGACCCAACTTATAGCACCATATAGACACTGAGCTCCAGCATCAGCCCTCAGATCCAGATGTGAGAGCCTGGAGACTCTATCCAAAATAACTATCAGCAGCTACTATTCTTAAGTGGCCTAGAATATGCTGAGGACCTTACTTACACTTGCATATTTGGTCATCAAAGCAAAGATGTGAGGTACGTACCACCGTCTATATTTTGTAGACAAGAAAATGAGATACAGGGAGGTTACCTATGATCCTATGGTTGAAAAACGACAGTGTAGTGCCATGAACTAAACCCAGCTCTGGCTGACTCCAAAGCCTACATACTTCCCACAGTGCCAGTCTGTTGTTTAGTTACAGTAGAGTGGTAGAGACGAGACAGGAGGAGAAAAGGGAGAGCACGTGACTTAGAGATAGATGGACAGAGGGTTCAGCTCCCATTTAAGGCTCTAGTTAAAGGCTTTTTTCAGACAGAGAAGAGATCATGCAGAAGGATAAGAACAGGTCAGAACTTAAACTAAGGGCCTATTCTTTTTTTCTCATTTATTCAAATTTATCAACTTTCTCTACCTCTAGCTGACAATGCTGTTTTACACACACAAATCCATTCAAACTTGTGCTGATGCTTGTTCACAGAGGGCTCGGTCTGTCTAGAAAAACGAATAATGAAAGAAACAGACAACAGTCTTCAGTTGGAGCATGAACATATATGGAAAGATAGAAAGATGATACTATCAAGATCACAAGAGTTTTCCTCCTTGGAGAAGAGCTTGACCACAGGCAATGGAGAGCCACCGAAGAGCTGTGATTTATCAGGATTGTTCCAGAAATAGGAAAAACGGACCAAAAAAGCAGGGAAATAGTCAGGAGGCTATACAGAGTAGTGGTAGAGACAGCAACCAAGGAATGGAATGTGAGAGATGTCAGAGGACCTGGTGACCAAGTGAGATGTGGGGCCCAGTGGGAGAAACAGTAGAGTTCAACTTAAAGGCCTATGGCTGAGCTGGCCCTGTAGCCTAGCAGTTAAAAAAGGCAGATTCCACATGGCTGATGGTAGTTGGCATCCCACCCCCTAGAGGTTTGGAAAACATGCTAGTTGTTTGTGCGTGCTCGACATTCCAACAGGATGGAGAAACGGAGCAGAAGAACTATAGTGTGATGATACCCCATTGTGGGGGGCGGGTGCTTTCTCTCTTTCTCTCTCTCTGGTAAGCACATATGCCCTCTGCCAATTAAAAAATGTCTGGCTGGCTAGCCTCATGCTACTCACTTAAGACGGATGCAGATAGGAAAGCAGTGGCATGGAGATGGGTCAGCATTTAGTCCATTTGATTACTGTTTCTAAATTCTCTCCATACAAGTTTGCTGCTCAAAGTGAGGTGGACTGCTTCTACTGCCCACCCTTTGCACCCCTGCAAAGGAGGCAGGAGCCAGGAATGCAGTTTTAGATTTATGCATAGCACATGACAAGCACTCAATGTCTGCTGAGTTGGAGGTGCCTAAGAGAATAATCTGACAGAAGAATGATGTCTAAGAGGCAGCTGGTATCTAGTTTTGAAGAGAGGTCTGGACTAAGGATACAGACTGCTGAATTGTTAATGTCATAGAAGAAAAATTAAAGCCACAAGAGTAGATAAGATCATTTGGGAAGAGTACAGAGTGAGGTGAGCAGAGGGTCCAGGCTAATACCTCAGAACTTTTATTGAGCTGAAATGAAACCAGGCTTTGGGGCCAGCTCTGTGGCATAGTGGTAATGTGCTGCTCAAGAGAAGCCAGATTGCAGATGGCGACCACAGTTTGGATCCCTGGCCTGGTCAGCCTGAAACACGCTGGGCATGCACGTGTATGAGTGCCCGAGATCCAAAGGGCTAGAGGAATGGAGAAGGGGATCACAGCAGGACCAGACCTTGTGGAAGGTGCCTCTCTTTCCTTCTCTCTCTCATGTGCGCATGTGCTCTATCATAAAGAGAAAAACGAAACCAGGCCACCTCTACCAGACTACCATCATACACAAGGCATTTTCTACTTTGCACAGCAGCCAGCTTTAATTTCACATCCTTCCTTAAAAACTAAATTAAGGGACAGAAAGTGGCATGATGGTTAAAGCGATGGACTCCCACATGGCCAGCCATCATTTGAGTCCCAGATCCGGTGGCTTAAAAATCATGCCAGGCACATGTACTTGTGTGCATGCCCAAAAGCCCAACAGGAAATGGAGAAGGGACTGTGGTGTGGTCCTTCCCTCTGGAGGTGATTTCTCACTGCCCCCAACCCCAGCCAGGGCATGTACCTCATTGGAAACCACCCCCCCCAATAAAATTTGTCTCCCTATAACTTCTACCTCTGAGTCTAAGCTATGTCTTTAGAAACAGCAGAGAATAAGATTTCTATTTCTTCCTTGCAGAACCCTTCCAAGATCTGAGAGTCCAGAAGGCTTCCCCAAGCAATGCCTTTTGTAGGCACATACTCCCAGCAACTTAAGGAGCTCCTCAGGAGACAAGCTCACCCAACCTGCAACAAACCCACACCCAATTCCAGAAAGCAGCCCTGCAGACCTTTTTGAGGCTATCAGATACCCAAGGTCACAGGTACTCTTTTGAGCCTACTTCACATTACCTGTGGTCAACTTAAACTGTGATAAAAGCATACTTCTCCTTTCTGAAATATACAGAACTGTGCTTTGAGCTTAAAATGCAGGTTATTTGTGTCAAGTGCCATACAGTAGGGTCAAGCAAGGTAAGAGCTAAGAAAAGTCAGTAGATTTGGAATAACTGAATCACAAGTGATCTTGGTCAGTGGGATGGGGGGAAGATGTAGAGGACAGAAGACAGCCTGAAAAATGCTGAAGAGTGAGAGATAGAAAGTGGACATTACAACTGCAATCTCCTTTTTTAGGTGGCCTGGTGATGAGATAACAAGTTCTACTCCAGAAAGTTGAGATAACAAGTTCTACCCCAGAAAGTTCAAGGGCAGTCTAGCCTTCCCTCAGTGACCCTTCAGATATTTGGCAGGTAGCTCCAGAAAGTGGATCCCGATGTTTCAGATAGCATAGTTAGGATTTAATTTTATAAGACCCAAGATTTTATACCTGAGGAACAGAGTCCTCTCAAACATCCAGGTGGCACAGTGACATTAACTATAACCAGTAAGTTTCCTGGAAGGAAAATTCTGGCCAAGACCATGATGATGAAAGAGATCAATAGATAAGATGTACTCATGTGGGACTGAGGTCACAAATATGAGAATATTAGGCAAGGCTTTTACGGATAAAAAGTAGTTTGAGGAGCTAGAATGTGGCTGTCTAAGAATCAGAGCTGTGGGACCAGCAGTTGGTGTAATGGTTATGTCGCTAGACTCCCATGCAGTCGACCACAGTTCAAATCCCGGACCCAGTATCTTAAACTCAACACTGGGTGCATGTGTGTGTGTGCCCAAGATCCCAAGAGGAGAATGGAGGAGAAGGGATTGTGGCATGGCCATCTCCCCTGGGGGGTGATTTCTCGCTTTCTGTCTCTCTGTCTCTCTCTGTCTCTCTGGAGAGTGCACGTGCCCTAGAGCAAAAATCTCTCCAAAAGAAAAAGAATCAGAGCTGTAATCTGACTGAATAATTTTCTTATTTCCTTCACTCTTTCTTTCATGTTCTTTATCCTTGGTATTTGTGAAAATGCTTGCTGAGCTAGGTCTTTTAGAAAGACCATATTAAGGTCTGTGAGTAAAAGGGGCCACCTGAAACAGTAGAATCTACAAAAGAACAGGTCAGGAGAACTAGCCAGCAAAGGCAAGGCACCCCTATGTTATTTTCCTTTAGTAAAGCCCAGTTACCCTGATTATTTTAGCTGACACTGGTCAGGAGTCCTATTGGCTCTGGCTAGCCCTGGGGGACAGAGGGACTCCTCTTCAGCAAGATGTCAAAGGACTCCTCGTCAGCAGGATGTCAATGATAGATGGCAAGTGTAGACTTTCCACCCAGTCAGGAAGGGTCTACTCAGTAGGATGCTGCCTGCTCCTCCAGGAGAAGAACCTCTCCGAGAGGTGTCACCCGAAGACAGGCCAGGCCAGGCTAGATGGCCAGACTGTCAAGCAGGTACTGAGTCTCAGCAGCAACACAGATTGCCATTCTGTACCCCACATCTGACTGAAGCATGTGGGGAGTGGGGACTATCATTCTTACCCAGGGGCTCTTGTGACTTGGAGGTACATATGCAGTTTGCAGACTCACTGATGGGTGTTTAGGCTATTGTGTGGCCCTCTGGGTGGTCCCAGCCCTGTTATTCTAAAGCACAAGCAGTACAAATGTAGCAGGGCCAAGCCCCATCTTCATGAGTGACACAGAGCCAAATGCCAACACCTGAACTCCCAGAGGCCTCAGAAGAACACGGCTACCCATCTTTGTCACACAGCCCTACCCCAGCTTAGAGAGTACCAAGAGATCAACTCTGAAGGGAAGGTGAGTTAGAGTGTTCCTCATCCCCTGCACAAAAGAGGAAACTGAAGATCAGAGAAGAAAAAGGATCTGCTCAGTCATACAAGCCAAGGGTAGAACTAGAAATGTAACCAAAGCCTTCCGACTGCATGGCAGCAGTAGTGCAGATGCACACATAGCTCTTCACAGTCCACAGGAGGACAAAACCTGGGCCTTAATGAGGCAGGCCACACAACACGGTGGTCACTGCTCCAGGTCACATCTGGGTTCAAGGTTCTTAGCAGCCTAAGACTAGGGTCAGTGGTACATGGGTAACAGTGGTACATGGTTCCACAATTTAGAAAGGAAAGGGCAAAAGTCTCCCTGGCACAAAGGGTCTGAATGTCATTAGTTCCTACCAGATATTGATCCCAAGAAAAGAGCCACTGGCAGTGGGCCCTGGACTAGCCTGCGGGCATGAACGTGCAGGCAGGTTTATGGTACCCAGGTCTCCAAGCAGCTGGATTCACTGGGCACAAAGCTCCCCAACTGCCCAAACATCATCTGGTCATGCTTATTACTGCTGCCCAATGAAATTTTATGCACCAAGTCCACAGGTGTGATTTCCCTTTCTTTATGAGGGCCGGAATGACATCACTGATGGCCAATAGAAAAGAGCCAATTATGTCCAGGCCATAAAAAGGAATGAGTTTTTTTTTCCTTACCAAATCAAAACTTCCTTCAGCTACATGAATGCAAGGGGCTCCCTTTAAGGAAGGGCCCCTCAATCCTTTCTGTGGGTTCCAATCCAAGGGACATCATTGCTTTCTAGATAATGTGGGAACTAGGGTCAGAAAAGGGCTCCGCCCTTTACTTTTACTGAGTGGCCCTGCTCCTGTCACACTGGCCCCATAGGGTCATCAGAACAGAATATCAAACTGTACCTAGGACTCTATCTCCTCAGTACTCCATCCAGAGGAAAGTCAGAAAAGATGGGATACTCCTCAAATTCTTTTACTACTCCTTTTCAATAACAAAAAAGAAAACAGAAAGCCTTCACCTTGTTTAGAAAGAAGAGAACAATATGGAGAAACGGAGGTGTAAGAAATTGCCCCCTTTCACAAGTATACAGCACAAAGCAAAAAGAGCCCAGCCTTCCCCACCCCACCCCTCACTCAGCCCTACCACCTGCAACCGAGCCACTCTGGCTGGTCCCAGACAGCCCTGATGGCAAACAGGTGTGGCTAGCTCGGCGCCAGCCAAGGCAGGGGAGAGCTCATTAAGGGAACACCCCCCTCACTAATGGGTATGGCCAAGGTGGAGCCACTGTGAGCAGGAGCTCAGCTTTGAAGATTAGGAGAAACAGAGCTGGGGGGAAACCAGCAGCATCCACCCAGGGAGACCTGACCACAGACACCAACAGCCAGGAACAGCAGGAGAGTGGGCACCTGTGCTGGAAAACCGGAAAAGTGCATGAACGTGATTCTTTATGTGTTTTTCTCTCTTCGAAGCACAAACGCAACTCGGATGTGTATGTCACTCTCATTTTTATCAAACACAAGTCCCAAAGTGGAGGATCCAGCAGATTCTGTAGCCATCCTGACCCCTTTCTGCCTCTCAGGAAGGGCTGTGGGACCAAAGTCTTAGAGTTCCAGTCCTGGAACCCAACAGCTCTACGATATGCACAAAATGCTCACCTGTAGACGCAAACCTCTGTGCTCCATCTGCCACGCAGAAAAGTGGGAGAGTTGAGAAGCACAAGCAAGGAGCCTGGGGAGAGGCTCGGTCAGCTTCAAAGTCATCATCGAGCCATGGGGGCACAGAAGGCCCAGTCTTGGGAAGGAGCAGACCAACAGAAGCCTGCTAAACAGCCAGACAGAAGATCCCTCTCAGGGACACCTACGAGGGGTGGTGGGGCTTGGTTACATGTAAAGTTTCTATACTTGTTCATTCAAAAAAAAACAAAAAACAAAAAAAAACACCCTCTCAAAGAATGTTGTCGCTGGCTGCCCTGCATCTCAGAACTGCCACAATGTCCACCTCCGGGGATGAGCCTCAGGAAAGGTCCTATTCCCACTGGATGCAGTCCGGGAGCCCACCTAGTCAGACCCCCTGCTGTCCGCATGACGTGCGTCTGCATCAGCACGTGCAGGCTACCTTGCCTAGGCAGCTCTTTGCTGGGGACAGAGCTCTTTGTCTCTCCTGTTTCTGTTCCCCCACCCAGAGGAGATAAACAGACCCGGGGTGATAAACGGCCCGCCTTTCACGATCACTGTTCCTCAAGTTGAGAAGAGTAGCTGGTGATGGATGGGCTGGAATTGGGTTATCAGGAAGGGCTGTCAGCCAGAGGTGCCCATCTCCTCCCCCACTACGCAGGGCATCATTACACTGTGGCACTGAGGTAAAATATGACCAAGGGGAGGGAAGGAAGAAAGAGGGGAAGGCTGGGCTTACACACGAAGCAAATTGAGCAACAATGAGAGCAGGGACGAGGCTGGGACGTTAGTTATCTGCCCGTGACACCTTTTATCTCTGCACAAATTGGTCCTTCCTCCCCCACTGCATCCTCTTATACAAACAGAAGCAGACACAATGTGTCACCACTGCAATAGCGTAGCAATTTAACCCGAATTAGTGAGGGGGTCAAGCCAGGAAATAGGGGTTTCTCATTTCAACAGGTTTCTTAGTCTCAGCTCTGAACCACCACATTGGGGGGAGGAGGGTAGAGAGAAAGCAGCCTCATAATTGAATTCACTCACTTGGCTGCTGCTAATGTATAAAAAATTAATGCTCGAGTCTCCTACTCATCAAAGCTGGTTAGTATCCCTCTCACCTGCGAGACTCAACATGTCAGAAGACACAATACGGGTTGTCCCAAACAGGCCTAGTACACAGCGCTTCTAGCCAATGTGAGAAGCAACAAGAATAGGGAGGGAGTAAAAGGGCTTGCCCAGAGACCTCAGCCCCAAGTCAGAAACCCCTGCCAGAATAGCCTATAGGACAGAGGGCTGAGAGGGCTGGCAGGGGAGAAAGGGACTCAGGGTGTTATAGAAGTACTACAGGTGGCTTTGGCAGCTCAGCAATGCACTTGGGTCTACAGACAGAAAATGCCCATAGCAGCCTCTCTCCATCTCACAGAGATGGACAGATAGAATACACACACACACACACACACACACACACAGCTATGCCTAAACTGAGGATGCCAACAGCAACAATGATGGCACTGAAAAAGCTAAAGGAGCAGGGAGGAGGAGCCTGGCCTGCTCCCCAGTGAATTCCCACTGTGGGACCCGGGGCTGGAAAGGCCCCGATGAGTGGAGCGTGTACTCCACCCTCCATTCAGTACCATGGCTCCAATGCAATAAGAGACAACTTGGTCAAGTGACCACATGTCCTTGTACAAGAGACATCTCCTTCAGGCCTTGCTCTGAGAGGGTTAAAGGAGCCAGTCAAGGCAAATGTGCTTGATAAATAAGAGCTTGTAGAACGGCTTCTGGCTCTAAGGAGACTAGCTAAAATCAAACTTGCATTCGCCTTTGGAGATGCTTCCAGGGTACATGCATTGAGAAGACATTGCCTTAGTCAGGAAAAGGAGAAACATTTCTGGGGAAGACAGAGGAGAAGTTCCAGAATCACTCAACAGTTGCAAAAATGAATTCCAAGAAGTCGGACTGAGGAGAGAAGGTATAAATGGAGGAGACATCTTGGGACTCATTGCCAAATCCAGAATCAGCATGCAAATACCAAGGAGCAGAAGCTGAGAATCCCAGCCCAGACACAAAAATAAGAGAACTTTCTGCCTCCACTGACTGCTACATAGGAATAGTGCTGAGACCCAGGATCCTCAAAGTGGAAACTAATCAAACCTGATTCCTGTATTCAGACAGATTCCAGGCCATCCAGATCACCTAGGATGAGCATGATCCCTCTAGGAGAGACCTCTGAGAAAGGGCCATCTCATCGCTGGTGAGAGGAGTACAATGTTGGGGGCACTTACAAAGATTCCGCTTCAATCCCCTCTGCTCTAGCAAGTGTGAGTGCACACACACTCCGTCACTCCGTCCTCCTCCCGCCCACAGCCCCGGGAGAATGCGCTGCCGCCTTCTCGGCCCACTTTGCCCCCACACTTGCCCCCATCCTCTGGGACGGCTGCAGGTTACAATTCCAACCACAGGCTTCAGAAAGATGATACACTTGCTGGAGCCTGCAAAGGGTCAGGAGAGAGTACTGTTTGAAATACCAGCATGACAGCTGGCTCCTTGTCTGTCTCTTCCTCCCCCACCCCCTCCCCAAACTTGTCATGGTACAAGAAGTCTATAAGCAGCCCATCAGCTTTAAATATCAGTGTGCGTGAAGCAAGAGCACGAGAGCGAGGGAGCGGGAAGCAGACAGCGAGTGCCTCTGTCGCCGCTGCCTGTCAGGGAACACTAATGAATTTCACCACCAGCAGCCATGCTGCAGATGGGGGGCGAGGTGGGGGCAGGGAGTTTTCTAGGGAGAACTCTCACAGTATTAAAACATCTTTTCCCAAAGCCCTGTTAATAAATGTCATTGCAGAGCTGAGAACTATGGCCAATCACCAGGACTTCAAGGACAGGGAGGGGCTGGGGCAAGCCTGGCTGTCCTCCTAACCAGGAAGAAAGAGGGGTACAAGTATGGGGACGGAAGGAGCCAGTGGCACCCTACAATTGGTACAGCTGATGGCTGGCAAGCCTCCCACCTCACCTTGCCATCATTCCCCTCATCTCATAAGGGCCTTGGACAAGAAGGAAGGGCCTCAGGTAGGAGCGATGACTTCCAACCCGCACCACCTCTCATCAGTGTCAGCTAATTCACTTATCAGTAAGGTCCTATGGCAAGGGGTTACAGGCCATAGGTGCAGAGCCAGGGGAGATGGGCTGAGGAAGACTGGCACCAGTCCTAACAGGAAGCTACTTCTCCCATAGATGCCAGGAGCCAGAGCCATTTTACAAATTAAATGACAGCGGTTGATAGTGGTACTGTGACTCCTCCAAGATCCTACTACAACTAGCGAATAGTACAGCCAGGACTCGAACCTGTCTTTTTAATTCTAAAGGCCTTGCTCTTCCCGTGATATCATGCAGTTTCTCTGAGAAGGGCTTTCCCGCCAGGCCGTACCCTTCCGCTCCATCCCCTCCCACTGTCCTGGCATGGGCCACAGCTGTCATGTAGCACTGTGCTGGGCTCTAGGCCAGGGCGAACCCAGCCGGGTAGAGAAAGCCCTGGGAGGGAGCCAGGCTATCACCTGGGAGGCTCCACAGCTCAGAGGACATGGCTGCAGGCGCAAGCCCTCCCTTGGGTGCCCTCTGCACAGCGCTGATCAGCAGTGTCTGATCTGGCAGCGACCTGCTGTGCAGGGGGCAAATGACATTTAATTTCCTCTTGGTTTCCCTATGGTACAGACGAAAGGCCGTCACCTGCGTCTGGGTCTGGCGGCACAGCTGGAAGTGTTCCCAGACATGCTGCTCTGGAGACTTCCCAACAGAAACCAGAGCACGGGCGGGTGCACAGGGATCCCCACAGGCCAGACTGCAATCCTCCCAAGGAAAACCAGCCTCAAATCCCTAGTGTTAAACAGTTCCTCAAGGCCTCCGAAAGGCACTGTGTATGTACAGAGCCTCCCTGTTCCATGGCTTTACAGCCCGCCTGCCTCTATTCCCACGTTTCCCCCAAGGAGCCTACATGAAGCATACAAGTGCCACAAACATCCTGTGGGTCAGCAAAACAGGGACCTCTCCAAGTGCCATAAATACTCCATGAAATCTTCTAGCCGTGTCTCTCCAGCCTGTCCTCTAGACAAGCAATACAACAAGCATCTCTCCAGTGTCTTTCCCAGAGCAACTCTTCCAGGGAAGGCTGCAGGGCACAGTGCCCCACCTGTTATGACTGCAGAAAGTGCTACAGCTGGCACCAGGATCTGGCCAGAGCCCTTTCCCAGGTGGAATGTCAGAAGCCCCAGCAGAGAGAGGGCTGGAAGGAGGAGGCTGAGAGGTGACAGAAGGTTTCCAGGGCACTAGGGTCAGTGCCTCAGCTGATGGGGTATTCTTTTGGCCAAGAGCTCTTCAGTAGGCTGAGCTATCTGCAAGATACTTCATTCACCCCATTATAGTCTCCACCTGGTCTGTGTCCATCCTGACCTTATGCCTCGGCTGCCTTTGTGTGGCCTACAATGCCCTCTGGAGGCTCTGCAGAGAGGCTTCGTCCTGGCGTTCAGGATCTGAGAAGCCTCAAATCCTGACCTCTGTCCTGATATAGGTGCTCAAGGACACAGCTGATGCCTTTCACCCTCTGGCTGGAGTCTGCCCTGATTCCAGCTCCCTTGGCTCCTTGAAAAACATATAAACATTGGGCTATACAGAGTCACACTTGCGAATGGGCATTAGAACAGACTAACCTTTTTTTGTTTTTTTTTTTTTTTTGGAGAAGTTTTTGCTATAGGGCACATGTGCTCACCAGAAGAGAGAGACGAGAGACAGAAAGCGGGAAATGACCTCCCAGGGGGGATGGCCACGCCGCAATCCCTTCTCCTCCATTCTCGGGATCTTGGGCACGCACGCACACACACCTGGCGTGAGTTTAAGCCACCAGGTCAGGACTCGAACCATGGTTGACTACGTGGGAGTCCAGCGACATAGCCATTACACCAACTGCTGGTCCCAGACTAACCATTTTTATTATTATTATTTAGGTTTCTTTCTTTCTTTCTTCTGAGAGGGAAGGAGGCATTTCAACAGGGTCTTCATAGAGCAATCCAACCCAAGCCTCAGCCAGCCCAGATGGCAGGCACGTGCATGTCCAGTGTGTCAGGGAGGCCTCAGGACATGAACCTGGGAACCTCCTGTGTGAGTCCACAGAGCACTGCATTTCCGCTATACCACCATCTAGCCAAGGTTGATGGGGTTTTTGTTTGTTTGATGACAAGGACTGTATGTGCACACATGAGAAAGAGAGAACACCCCTCCCCCAAATCAAGCCAGTTACACCTCAACTCCTTTTCCGCTAATTCTCCATTCTGACAGGATCCTGGGCACAAGTGCGTGTGCTCAACAAGTTTTTCAAGCTGCTGGGACCAGGGCTTGAACCCTCATTGGCCATGTGAGATCAGGTTTCTTCTGTACAGCACTTAACTGCTGAGCTACAAGCTGGTCCGGGTTAGTGGCTTTTAACCACACTCCATAGAGCGTTAGCATTTTAAAGAGTATCCGGCTTCGTCATGAACTACAGGAGGAAGAATGGGCAGGGTCTTGCCCCATCTTCAATCAGGACAGCTCAACCTAATATTGAGTTTTCTCTAATATTTTGTTAAAAAAAATGTTTAAAAAAAATAAAAGGAAAAGAAGAGAAAAACAAGGGCCAGCAAGTGGCATAGTGGTTAAAGTGCTGGACTCTCATATGGCTGACAGTGTTTCAAGTTCTGGACCTGGCAGCTTGCTTTCTCACTCTCTCTCTTTGGTCAAATTAAATAATAATAATAAATAAAATTAAATAATTCTTAAAAATAATTATTTCCTTTATTTATCATTATTATTATTTTCTATTTGACAGGAGCAAGACACACAGAGAACAAGTGAGAAAGCAAGTCACCAGGTTGGGGACTTGAACCATGGTCAGCCATGTGGGAGTCCAGCACCCCTAACCACCACGCCACCTGCTGGCCCCCCATAATTCTTTTTTTTTAAAAGAAAAAGTTTACTGATAAAAGTACTCTGCTCATTCTGTCTCTCTAGTGCCAGGTTCTTGTAGCGCTCGTTCTATCTTCTTCACGGTGTTTCCACACCCTTCCTTACTTAGCCTGCAGCCAGTTATTATGTACTAGTCTTTCTGTCCTCATCACCTGGCAATGTCTAGAGTTCCCAGCACTTCCTGGGCCTGAAGCAGCTCTCAAAGGGGGCTGCCCTTAGGCTACTGCTAGGATGCCAGCCCCTCCAGGAGATGCCATGGTTAGCACCTTCAATGGCAGTTTCCAACAGTGTTCTTTGGGAGAAAAGAGCTGCAGTGGGGGATGACCATTATTTACAAAAAGGTCCTAGTGAGGATGTGTGGCACATGCCACTCTTTAACATCAACAAATGGGCACACCTGCTACAATGATCAAGCATCTATACTGACCTTCAGGGGACCAAACAGACTTGACCATTTGGTAAATCTCTGGGCAAAATACAACATATTCCACAGGAAATGTCATTCAGTAGAAGTTTCCAAACCCTGAATGTGGGGCCACAAGAACGCAGCATGATGTTCAACAGCTGAGTACTTAAGAGTCTGTCCCCTGGCTTCATGTAGCCTCTAGAGGGGTCACTAGTCTCACAATTCTGGAAGCAGGTGAAGCCTTTTGGCCCAATCAAGCAAGCCCACTGCCTGGGTCTCCTTCTCCAGCCAGTTTTTGGGTGGAGGGGTGGGGGAGGCAAGGGATTGTGCTCCTCCTAGCTAAAGCCACTTGTTAACAGCCTGAGATTCCCTCATCCCGGGGGAAAGGAAGGTAGCAAGGAGCCCTCTCCTCCCCGCCCACCCCCCATTCCTCCCAGCAGGGCCAGGGAGGACAGCCATTAGTGTATGCCTCAGCAGACAATGGGGAGGAGAAGTCTCCAGAGCAAAGGACAACTGCAGCAATTAGAATGCAGGAAGGTTCAGAAGCTATTTAACTGGGTGACCCCTGAGGTCGCTGCATCTGACTCCCATCCCTGGATAAATATTGTATGAGAGGGGAGGGGGCGAGTGAGGGAGCCATCGGAGTGCTGCTCCTCCTTCTACTCCTTTCCCCACCCCACACGGCTGCCTCCAGCACACACACCAGGAACATTATTTACAGCCCTGACAGTCAGAGCAATCACTCTGCTAACCAAGGGGGAATGGACAAAGTCGACTTACCCAAAATTGACTATGGCAACTGAAGAAGAAACTGGGGCTGGGAGCTGAGCCAACACAGACGTGAGGCTTCCACCACATTGTGGGTCTAGCTGAAGTAAATATTCTCCATCACCCCAAAACCCCAAACCACTGGCAGGTGAAGCTGGTCTCAACTGGCAGGGAATAAATCAGAAATGGTGCATCTGTTCACCTTTTGGGGCCCCTGTAATGGAACAGCTCTTCCATCTCCTCACTACCTAGATGTTCCTCAGCAAAGTGCAAGTCCTTGCTAGCTGCCCGGAGGAAGCTGGACCAGCCACATGCCACCAGTCCAGCTGGCCCCTGAGTTGACCTAGTGGGAGAAGAACAAGAGCAAGGAAGTCAGACATGGCAGAGGGGTCAGGGTGGGGAAGAGAAGAAGAGTGTGTGAGTGCAGGCTGGCCTCAGCCCCCACACGTGCTGTTCTTCCAGTCCTGCTCTAATGCACCCTGACATGCCTCTGAAGACAGAGAGCTGTTTGCAGTCAGCACCGTGATTTGTTAGTAATTATTTCCATGGTGTCACATTGCTGTCACTCTGTTAACAAAGAGACAGGCTGCCTCAGGCTGCCTGCAAGAAAGAATCGCAGAGAAAAAGGCCTGTCAGGCTCCTGGGATTCTCTGGGCTGGCTGGCTTTCTTCCCCAAACCAACATCCTCGCAGGCTTTGGAAGAAACAGTTTTACAGAACTATCAAGTCTGAGTCATGTCACCCTTTAGCCAGGGACACTGAGAATTTATCCCACTCACTCACAGCTACCATTCCCAAACACTACAAAGCCCAGTCCCCGGAGTTCCACAAATCATTCAGGCACAGGCCACTGTGCCAGCTGAAGTCCTGGGTCCCTGACTTTTGACTACCAAGAGCCCTGTTCCTGGATGCCTCTTCCTCGTTGGGCTGATTATGATCACGTGCTCTTTAAAACCTGACAAAAGAAACCGAATTCATCCCAAATCAAAGTAGCCAAACTACTGGCATGGATGGGGATTCGAACATGATGGTAGGGTGTCTTCCTTTCTTGAACCACAGTTTAGGAGTGAGGTGGCTCAGGTGCCAATGGACTTCTGGTCTCTATGTGCCTGTGCATCTGCAAAGAGGAACCCACACAGCTGACCCATTTTTCCCAGTGCCTGGTCTACTCAGCATCTGCACTAGGAGAACTGGTGGTTTGCTTTAGCACAAAGTAATGTCTCCATTACCCTGGCTGGGAATTAGAGGACAGATTGGCAAGCGCTGACAAAACAGAGGTCACTCACCTTACAGGCATGGAAAGTTGGAGATTAATTCTCTCCGCTCACAGAGGGAATCAGACTCCAGGATAGTGGAAGGGAGGCACCAATACTGAGAAACCCTTTCACTGCCAAGCAGCAGCAGCAGCAACTAACACTGCCTCTCTCTTCATATCCACAGAAACAGAAGATGAAAGCACACAAGCCCTAAAGAGGTCCTGCCAAGGTGGCAAGGGCCACTGCCACCTAGCTCCTGCACAATCATAAGGACAGTAGAGCCTAGACAAGATTAATATTCTTCTGGCCTTGGGACCAGCAACTGGCGTAATGGCTATGTCACTGGACTCCCATGTAGTGGACTGCAGTTCGAGTCCTGGACCAGGGGGCTTAAACTCACACCGGGCGTGTGTATATGCATGCCCAAGATCTTGAGAAGAGAAAGGAGGAGAAGGGATTGCAGTGTGGCCATCCCCCCCTTGGGGGTGATTTCTTGCCTCCTGTCTCTGTCTCTGTCTTTCTGGTGAACACACATGCCCTACAGCAAAAAATTCTCAAAAAAAAAAAAAAAAAAGATTTTTCTGACCTCAAAAGCAGGACAGTGCCAGCTGCATGCACTAAAATGCAAACTCCATGAAGGCAATATGTTTGGCAAGCTTTCTTGATTCACTGCTATATCCTCAATACACAGAACAGGGCAGGGCATACAGTGGGTAGTCCACAGCTGCTGAAACAATAAATACATGAGCCAGTACAGATCAAAGGTCACTTTCACAGGCTGGCTAGGCCAGCCTCTCCCTATCCCAAGGACCTCAGAACAGAGGGAGGAAAGTGCAAGCTCCAGAACAGATGGAAATTAAGTTTTAAAGGATGTGGAAGCTGAGAAAAACTGATAGATTAAGAATCTGACAGACTTTGAACAATTTGAACAATATACCTCATTTATTCAGCAAGTATGTACTAGACAAGTGAAGGAGAAGAAATTCTAACAAAAGAATAAACTGTAGTATAATTATGTAACGAAATACTACACAGCAATAAAGAGGGTGAACTACTAATACATACTGTTATATAGACTACCCTCTCATACATTATGTTGTGCAGAAACAGTCAACACAAAAGAATACATTTTGTATGATTCCATTTATATGAACGTCAAGAATAGGCAAAAGTGGACCAGCCGCATAGCATACTGGTTAGGCACTATGCATTGGGAGCTGGATCCCACATGTCTGACTGCAGTTTAAATCTGGCCCTGGTAGCTTGAGAAACAGGCCAGACACATGTGTGTGCATGCCCCAAATCCTGATGGAATGGAGAGGAGGAGGAACAAGGGCTGCAGTGTGACCACACCCCACTGGGGGTGGGAGGTGCTTTCTCTCTCTCTCTCTGGTAAATGTGCCTGCCTTACAACAAAAAACAAAAACTAACCAAAATGACACAAGTCAGAACAGTGGTTACTTGGTTGTGAGAGGGGCCATAAGGGAACTTTCTGGGATGATAGAAAAGGTTCTTCATCCTGATCTGGGTGTTGGTCACAAAGGTGTATACTTGTGCTAAAGACTTCATATTTATATATTTTTTATACTCTCCTGTTCTTATTTTACACGTCAATTTTCTTAAAGGCAATGTTCAAAAGTCACACAAAGCAATTTTTAAAAATATTGATCTAAAAAATATTTCACACAAAGAAAATATTTTCTAGGCAGTACAGTGGTTCCTTTTCCTTGGAGCTTAGGAGATAAGGCCTTCCAGCCTTCATTCTATCTGACAGAGGTCAGAAGGGCCTGAGCAAATGGCAAGGCTGAGAAGATAAGAAATGTTCAAAATTGAAAGGAGCCCAAGCCATAGGCCTAGGCCCAGTCATGCCTCTGGACCAACTGAGCGGCAAAGAACCAGTCACCAGCTCTGTAGTAAACCAACGCACGAGGCTCCCCCTGCCTTTAAACATCTCAAACAGTCATTAAGCAAATGTCTATCTTTTTTCAGAGTTTTAACTGAGTACAACTTCTACTCCAGGAGTTCCTATGATCACTAATCCCTCACCCGAGGAGGGTGTGGAGATGAAGCCACCACTGGAGTCCCACACTTCAGCCCAGAAAGTGAAAAACCAAAGGCTCTGCCTGCAAGAGAGGGCCATGCTTATTGACCAAAAAGAGCTTCTCCTTCAGTGCCCCTCCAGGCAGAGTCCTTCCAAAACAGACCAAACACTCCACACTAAGGCTCTGAGGGAAAGTCTCAGGGTGAGACGCCTGTTGACTTGCAGCTCCAGGACCACATGGAGAGGTGAGAAGGAAGCAAAGGTTGGGAACCAGGAGTCTGCTCTGCCTTCATGGAAACCTGCACCTGCCCTGGGGTGGTCATATATAAAACAGATAGTCCCTAGCCAAGCCCACCATCAGGAACCCCTTTACTGCCAGTTCTGGGCCCTGTGACATGTGCAGGAGTGGCATTCATGTGTTTTTGAGTAGGCTGGCCCCAGGGGCATCTGAGCTCTCAGGCAGGAGGGGGGCACCCCTCGATCCTCCAGGCCCAAGAACTCTCAGCCCAAGGAGCTGTCAGGCTAACGAGGCTACCCCACCACCACTCCATCTGAGCGTGGCAGGCTGCACCGCACGACTGGCTTCAGGTGGCTCTTCTTTAATTAATGGCATCCCAGGCTCTGCAGGGAGCTTCACCCTACAATGAATGGCCCTCTCTCATTAGAGGCAAGCCTGCCATGATGTATTCAGGGTGAGGGCCAGGATTCATTTCCTTGTCTGTGGGTTGGGGATGGGAGGGAGGAGAGGCAGCAGGGAGAGATTTATATCGAGTGACTTGGATTAGCTGCAGCTGAAACCTGACCCCATCAACTCAAGCTGCCTTCTTGGGGCTAACCCGATGCACCTCTGCTGACGAGAGGGCTCTAGGGAAACTGAAGGGAGGGCAGAAGGTCTGGTTCCCGTTATCGCTGGGCTTAAGCTACAACTCTTAAGGCCCAGAATTCC
This sequence comes from Tupaia belangeri chinensis, assembly GCF_000334495.1. Classification (NCBI taxonomy): domain Eukaryota; kingdom Metazoa; phylum Chordata; class Mammalia; order Scandentia; family Tupaiidae; genus Tupaia; species Tupaia belangeri. The sequence goes on from NW_006159889.1 coordinate 1,969,867, forward strand.
GACACAACCTCCAGAGCCCCGTCCTCCTTCCTCACATACTCTGTGTGCACTGGGAGCCTGGGCTGACTCTAAGCTGGTCTAGCCCATCAAGGGCCTCATCATGGCCAGGAAGCTGATCCATTGGCCTTACATCAACAGGGCTGACCATGGCCTTCAGCCATAGTGGCTCTTCTGCTTTCTGTAGCAAGTAATACCCTCACTCCTCACAGTTTGCCCCCTTTCTGCTTTCTGGAGCAAGTAACACCTCACCACAACACAGTTTGCCCCCTTACTGCTATCTGGATAGGGCCCAAATACATGCTGCTACATGGCATCTCAGACCTCAGGCCACCTGCACTAATGAAAAGGAAAGCACTGATCTGACACAAAAACACGCTGTCAGTGCCACCACACTACGGCGATGCATTAGGTTGAATTCCACCTTCAGGGTGGTGAGATTCTAGGCAACACTACTCTCCTTCCCTTCACCTCACCCTGGAGCCATCTTACAGGGTTCATAAGTGATAAGTAGGGGGGTGGGGGTCTTCCAAGCAAAAAGGAAAATCTGGGCCCTCGATTGTCCAAGCTTCCTATGCTCTTCTCATAGACTTAGGAAAAAAGCCATCCTGCACTCTGTTAGCCACTTCAGTGGTTTCAAGCTTAAGAGCTGCATGGATTCAGGCTGGTAGCAAACAGCACAAAGTCCTACGAACTCCCCATATAAATCCCACTAAACATGACTCTCAATTTTGCTTGTGTTTGGTGGAAACATACTTCAGAATCTACCCTCTTTCCATTCTCAGTCCCCTTAGAATGCCCAGTTGACTAAGAGAGCTGGAGGGCAGGCCCTCACCTGTTCCTGTCGGCAGCTGGAAGGCTGCTCTGCAGGCCTGCAGTGCCCCTAGAAGGACGAGGGCAGATGCCCATCATCTGCTCACAAACACACTTCACATCATCATCCATACTTCTCCCTGGCTCTGGTGGAGGAGCATTCATATATCCTTCCTTCCCTACTCAGAAAGAGATGTAGCTCAGTTCCGCTTTGCTAAGCCCTATTTGGCAATGTGTCTAAACACATGCAAACTTAATTAGTTCAGGAGGGGAGCCCAAGCGCTTGCAGTGACAGATAAAAGTAACGGGAAATGAGACAAGTCAGGACTTGCAGGGAATTCTTACTCAAGCCCCTTCCTCCAGCAGGCTGCTAATCAAAGGTGATACGGCTCAGTACTGGGACCAACTGGCACACCCATGGACAAGCAACAAAGCTCTCTTGAGCTCAGTGACACAATGAGATGCCTGCCCCATGTGATTCTAAGCATAAACATAATAAAGAAGTGTCCAAAGTGATGTTGGCTGTGGTTCCCTTAAAGAGATCTGAGGATTCATTCATTTTAGTCAGCAAAAGGCTCTCGGGCAGCCCCAAATCATCCCGTACCACATCTCTGGCCAACCGTGTCCTCGCATCAAAATGAACATAACGGACCTCCACCAACAGGAAACCAGGAACCACAGTCCAGCGTGTGCCAGCGTGTGAGAGGATATCCAAGGCTCTGCCCCTCAGTGCAGACAAAGGGGAAGAGGGAGGGGATTCCCACAACTTCACAGTCATCGACCAAGGAGGACAGAGGCAAAAGGTCAGAAAGCATAGTGACTAAACATTTAGATCCTAGAGTCACTAGAATACCTAGGTTCAAATCCCTGCCGTTCCACAAACAGGTTGCATGCCCTTGACAAGTTACTTAACTTTCTGGGCCCCAGTCTCCACATTCACTATAAAAGGTTATGAAAAAAACTTACTTTATAGGCTCATGATAAGGATTAAATGATATAATATGTGTAAATAGCACAATAGGGCTTCTGGTTTATAAAAAGTGCTCAGTAAACATGAACAATCTTTATTGTCTGCTGTTAACTTTTCCAGGAGTTCTAGCCCTTAGTCCTGGAGGTACTTACATTGCTTCTAGGACCAAGTTCCTCTTCCTGCCCAGGCCTATGGGCTGTACTCACCCAGTACCCACCACAGAAGGCCCAAAACACAATGCTGGCGGTGAGCAAACCCAGGGGCTTCCTGACAGCAGCAGCCTAGTCCTAAGTTGTCACATTCAGGCTGGTGCAGAAAGGGCCAAGATTCCCTCTTCTGTCTGTCCTGTACACTGGCAACTAAAGCTTCCTAAAGCTACTTACTATCGATCCTTTATCATTTCCCCTGAGCAGGAATTCCATAGGAATACTTCATTACTTAGTTGTCATTTATTCCAAAAATATGAGGGGATTTCAAACAGTTCATTGGAAAAAAGTGAATTACTGGGTCACTAGAAAAATCATGATACATTTTTGCTTAGGAAAATACATCCTGGGGGGACCAGCAATTAGCGTAATGGCTATGTCGCTGGACTCCCACGTAGTCGACCACGGTTTGTGTCCTGGACCCGGTGGCTTAAACTCATGCTGGGCGCGTGTACGTGCGTGCCCGAGATCCCGAAAGGAGAATGAAGGAGAAGGGATTGTGGCAAGGCCACCCCTCTGGGGGGTGGGGGGTGACTTCTCGCTTTCTATCTCTCTGTCTCTCTCTGTCTTTCTGGTGAGTGCACACGCCCAATAAGAAAAAAACCTCTCCAAAAAGAAAAAAAATACATCATGACTTTTCCCAATATATTACAGTTTATACTGGTGCAAATAAATTTCTTAAATTTACGCATAGTTTTTTTCATAACACACATTTTCCATGAACTTTTTGAAGAATCTCCTCATTTATCAATTACTATATCTCATGCCTTATTTTAGGGTTACAACAGCACTCACAATCTAGTGGAAGAGAAAGACAAGTAGTGGTAGCAAAATACAGTTTAATGTACAAATAAGTACAGGTGCTCCAGGAACACAGAGGGAGGCACCTAGAGGAAGAGAGCATTGGGCGAGATGGGTGTGTGTGTGCACAGAAAGTGGTGAGAGATGAGGCTAGAGAAGAAAGCGAGAGCCTTAAAAGTCTCAACAAACAGTGTGGATTTAACCTTGAAGGCAAGGGCAAGCCTAGAGGGTGTTAAGCAGAGGTGTGACACAATCTGCTGCAATTAGGAGAATGGATAAGAAGCAGCAAGACTGGAGTCAAAGAGACTAGTTAGATGGCTTTCGCAGTAATCCCAGAAGAATATGATGATCTTAACCAGGGCAACGGCGGCAGTGAGAACGGAAAGAAGGGAACGAATTTGAGAGACCTCTGGGAGACAGAATCAACAGGACTGGCAATTAATTGGTGGTGGCTAGAGAAAGGATGATTCTCAGGTTTCCGAATGAACGACTAAGGAGATGGTACCAGGCATTACTCAAGGCAAGGCTAGAGGACAGGGTATGGGGAAAAGACAACACCTGAGCTTTAAGGGCCCATGGATAGATCTAGGTGGGTGGAGAAGAGGTAAGCTTGAAGTTCAACTGGCAGATGGGACAGACTTCTCATCTCCAACAGGACTTCTACTTCCAAGTCAGCTCCCATTTCTTAGTTGGAGAAAAAGATTAGAAGACATCAGTATACAGAGGATTATTGAAGTTATGGTAAAAAATGAGGTCACTCTGTTAAATGCGAGTGTATAGAAGAAGACAGGTCAGAGTTCGAAGGAACACTAATATTTAAGAAATCCCAATGCTTAAGAAAAAAGTAAGGACAGAAATATCTGCAAAAGTGACTGAGAGGGAGAAGTCACAGAACAAAAGGCATGACAAACGTCAAGATAAAGAATATTGCAAGAAGAACGAAGTGATCAGTTCTGCTAGATGATGCCAAGAGGCCCAGCCTGACCTGCAGCAAGCATGTTGCTCCCGGCCCTTTCAGCTATGTTCCAACCCCACAGGATAGTCACTCTCACAGGTGTGTGTTTGGCTGTGCCACCCCACTCCAGGTAACAGCAGTCTCACTCTTCAACTGCTTCAAGTCTTCACTGCTTGAAGACGTGGCCCTGAGGGAACCCTGCTGACTACATGCTCCTGACTTCAAAGTTTCAAAAGGCAGTAGTATAATCTGAGCTTTTCATGTCCAGACTTTTTAAAACCCGAAGTGTGGGCCAGTGGGTGGCATGGTGGTTAAGGCAGTTGGATCCTACATGGCTGACTGTGTAGTTTGAATTCCGAACCTGGCAGTTTGAAAAACGCTGTATGCATGTGCATGCATGCCCAAAATCCCTAGAGGAGAATACAGGAGAAGGGACTACAACATTGCAATGCCCTCTGAGGGGTATTTATTTCTCACTTTCTGCACCCCCCCACACACATACACTCTGGTGAGAACACATTCCTTACAGCAAATTCAAAATAAAAACAGAGGGACCAGCAGTTAGCATGATGGCTATGTCACTGGACTCCTACATAGTCGACTGCGGTTCACATCCTGGACCCGGTGGCTTAAAACTCACGCCGGGCACGTGTGCGTGCATGCCCAAGATCCCGAGAGGAGAAAAAAGGAGAAGGGATTGCGGTGTGGCCATCCCCCCTGGGGGGTGACTTCTCACTTTCTGTCTCTCTGTCTCTCTGGCGAGCGCACGCACCCTATAGCAAAAACCTCTCCAAAAAAATAAATAAAATAAAAATAAAAACAGAAAAGCCTGAAGTGTCCTAGGCCTGCACCTGCACAGCACAGGTAGAGGGGTGGAGTGTGCACATCCTAATGGGAAGGCAGAGAAAAAGCTGAAGCCAATGCCAGCCCGGTAGTTACACGGTCGACCTCCAGCGGTGGGAAAACGCCCCATCCCAAAGCTGAGGCTGGTTCTACACGAGGGTACTCTTACAGACTCTGAGCAGGCCCCTGGCCCTTCTCCACCAGAGTGCAACATATGCTGACACTCTCCAAGGGCCCTCTTCCCAGACTGCACCAAGGACCAGCACTTCCCTCAGGCCAACTATTTCCCTTTAATCTTCCCTTTAATCTTTCCTTTTTCTTGATATGCCCCTCTTCTCAGACCCACCAGGAAAACTTCAGGCAAAGCTTCATAGCCACCCTGTGCCACTGAGCTAGTGAACCTGGTCTTCCAACTACACGCTACAACCTCAGTTCCTATACCTGTGCAAATGTCACTCCTCAACTCCACACCAGCTCTACCCTCCCACCATGCGACAGATGGAGCCCTCTGAAAAGGACATTTCCTATTCGACTGTGCAGAGAAACACCATCAAGCCACATGGGGAGCTTCAAGAAACACCAAGTAAGAGAAGGAAGGGTAGGCCAGGTAGGGAAGGCAAGCTGACCGAGGGCCAATCCCATAGCAAGTGCTGTTTCTTAAAAACATTCAGGGAGAAAGTGAAATCTGCACCCACTAAATTAAAACCCACCTCAGCAGGCTCTGTGACTGCAGCATCAAAGCCCATGTAAACCTGGAGTATCAACTCATCTGGCTTTGACAAAAGATGGACACAAAATACTTCTGTCAGGATGGGAGCAGGTTTCTTTTCTCCGGTGGGATTTCTCCTGCCACTTCAGTTCCCATTTCTCAGTGCCTCACTAATCAGGCCCTTTCCAACAGAAGCGATGTGAAGCCAGTCTGAGGGGCTGGGGAATAAGTACGGCAATGAGAAGGAGCCGCAGCTCCAGGAAACTAGAGTGTGAAATGAAAATATTTGCTGAATTCTTTAAACTAAGTTAAATCCGAAAATAGATGTCAAAATAAGAAGTAAGCCACATACTAACAAGTTGTGAGTGTCAATTTAACATCGCCCTTGTCAGGCTCATGAGCAGCCTTTACAGGGCGCATAGAAAGGTGATGGCTCTGATGAGAGCCATCTGACGAGCCTCTGACGAGAGGTTCCAGGAACACCGATAAGCTGTGCACTGTCACGCAGCACTACTTAGGTTTCCTCTCTGGCTGTTTTTATTTTGTTACACATTTAATTAAGAGCCTTCCCAGCAGTTCTGCAGAGTCCTGCTTCTCCAAGGCAGCCACAGAGCTCTCCTCCCCCAACCTGACACCTGCTTCCTTCCTGCCCCCGCTTGTCCAGAGCGTCACTGATCTCAATCCCACCCCAGACCAGTCACCCACATTTGCCCTACCTGTGTCTTTTGGAAACTATGTGGAACCAGATTTCAATTTTGTCTAGCTATGCACTTTACCTTGGTGAATTTCAGGGGCTGTTTTGTTTGTTTCCTCGATAATAGGGGGTACAACTTCCTACTAGATGGTAGAAAGGAGGGGCAAATGAAATAAAGCACGTGCTCCTTTCATATATGCTTGGATTCCACAATCCAACCCCTTTTCCTGATTGTATCACTTCTTATAAAGATGCAAAACCACCTCTGCAGTCACCAGTATCTGCCCAGGGCCTACGGCTGCAGGGCGGGGCCCTAGGGCTGGACTAGTTAGTGCTGCAGGCCCTAACGCACCAGACCCAAAGACAGCATTCCCTGAGATTTCCCCTTCCATCTCATCGGGAGGACCTACTCCAAACACAGGAGGCCTAGTGGACAGTCTCCTCTCCTGCACTGCAAAGTTTGCTTACATACACAGTCACATGTTGCTTAATGATGGGCTTATACTTTGGGAAGTACAACGATGGGTCTTTCATCACTGTGAGGACATGCAGTGTTCTTACACACAGCTAGATGATTTCGCTTAATACCTAGACTATATGGAGCAATCTTAGGAACCGCCATTGTACATGCAGGCAATATTGACCAGAACGCTGTTATGTGGTGCGGGACTGTCCGTGTGCCCATGTACAATTCTAGCAGAAGACTGAAATGCACTGTTTGGAATATGAATGCACTAGAAAGCGAGGAACGCTGGAACAATAGGAGTTTTGTCATGGTTATCTGGAGGAAACAGACCTCTGGATTGAGCCAAAGGGCCTTCCTCTTGGTCCACACGAGCCCCAGAACTTGGTATCAGCTTGAATCCTACCTCACCCTCAATGGCTTCTCCTGGGCTGCAGGGCTCCACAGAAGACCCTTCTCAGCTTCAAGGGCTCAAACCTGCCCAGGAACATAAATAAGAACCTCTATTCTGGTTTTGTAACTCAGCAGTTACGCACCATGATAGGAAGTTGGATCACACAGTGCAGGCCATGGTTTAAAACCTGGCCCTGGAGACTTAAAAAAAAGGCCAGACTTTTAAAAAGTGGCATGGTGTTAAAGATCCTGGACTCCTACATGGCCGACTGTGGTTCAAGTCCTGGACTTGGTAATTTGCTCTCTCGCTCTCCCTTTCTCTCTCTCTCTGGTCAAATTTTAAATAATAATAATAATAATAATAATAACAACAACAAATGGAATTACATAAATAAATAATTCTTTTAAAAAATGCCAGGCAAGTACACTGCTCAAAATACTGTTAGGATGGAGAAACAGAGGAAAAAGGATTGTGGTGTGACCATGCCTCACTAGGGGGTGTTTTCTTTCTGATGAGTGCATGCACAAAAAAAAGAAAAAACAAGAGCCTTCCTCCTCCTTACCTTCTCTATGGGCCTCTCCTCTGATTCACATTTCCTTCCAGTCCCAGCCTATATAATTTCCCTGACAAATACGTGTCATCTGGGACTATGAAGACCCTCTATAGTGAACGTAGAGGTGTGAGTCCGTGTTTGTACACAAGCTAATGGGTGTGGCAGATAAGGGATGTGTGCTTATGTGATCTGGGGTTTGTATTCCTCCAACCTCACCTAGGAAGTTGACACCCATCTGGGCATATAACTTCACCTCAATGCCCAGTATCCAAAAATCTAAAAGGGACCTTGGTAAGATACTGCCTGATTTGGTAAGAAATGTCACTTTGGAGCCACTACTCTCTATCCACACCAACACCCCACTTTACGGTTAAAGCTCAAACACACACACACATGCACACGCAGAATGCCTGCTGCTGACTTCAGTCACAAAGAACACAGAGGTATCGATTCTATCAATCCTCAGCAAACAGTGCCCCCACCACCTCCACCCCCCTTTAGTTCCCTGGGGGCTGTCTGAAGCCAGGTATCCATAAGGCCAGACGAGATGCAGAAGTGTCAGCCCAGCAAAGGAACCAGTTCTGTCTTCTACTACTGAAGCAGGATTAGGAGACAAAGGAAGAAAAGCAGTGGGGACAAAAGAAGAAAGGCTAGAGACTTGGGCAGTTTTCTAAAAGCAGACCGTTCTCATTTACCACTGGACTCTCAGTTGAGTCACCAGGGTCTTGCATTCCTGATAAAGAGGTAGCACAAGAGCAAGAACCCTGCAGTCTGGTGCTCGCATCTGAATCCTGGCTCTGTGTGTCCTTGGGCAAGTTACTTAACTTCTCTGTGCCTTAATTTCCTTCCTCATCCATTAAGTAAGAATAGTAATAGTACCTACTTTATAGGATTAATAAATGAGTCACTGTATGTATAGTACTTAGAATAATTAACACTATGTGGGACCAGCAGTTAGCGTAATGGCTATGTCACTGGACTCCCATGCAGTCCACTGCGGTTCGAGTCCCAGACCCGGTAGCTTAAACTCATGCCGGGCACGTGTGCATGCGTGCCCAAGATCCCAAAAGGAGAAGAGACTGCGGCGTGGCCACCCCCCCGGGGGGGTGGGGGGTGATTTCTCGCTTTCTTTCTCTCTGTCTCTGTCTTTCTGGTGAGCTCACGTGCCCTATACAAAAAAAAAAAAAAAACTCTCCAAAAAATAAAATAGTAAACACTATGTGTTTAATGAAAAAAGTATTTTTTTTCCCAAGACTCTCTTTTAATTCATTATTTCAAGGGCAGTAACACGTGGTCTACCAATGGGAAGAGCTGCTGTGAGCAGCGAGACCTGGTGAAGGCAGGAAAGCCTCAACAACAGCAGCCTTGGTGGGGCCCTTGATTTTCCACACCCTCCAGAGAGACAGATGGCAGGCTTTCCAGCCCTCTTCCAGCCCGGTAGCCCCAAAGATCCAGTCCCTGACCCAGCTGCCCTGTGGGCATTTAAGCCTCTGAAAGGTAAGACCTGGTCCCACAGATTCCAAGCCCTGCCAGTAAAACAGCTCTTCTCATACTCACATGACTTTTAAGTCCCAGTCTCCACAGGTGACAAAAATTGACTTGACGTTTGGATCTAAGAGGCCTTCCTTCGCCATCCACTCATCGACCCTCTGAAAAGTACACAAGAATAGATGAGATTTTCCTTTTTTTCCCCCTGAGCCTGTGAAGAGCCACAATAGTGAAACGCAGATAAGCTGCTTGTAATCAGAGCAGGAGAAAACTGTAATCTTATCCAGCCATGGCTCTGCTCTGGGCTCTCAGCCTTGACTCAGAACTATGGAGGTACGTGAAGGACAATCCCTTCAGGAAGATCCCACCAAGTGTGTAGTCGGGGAGCCCCTCTACACCTCCATCATCTGGCAGTCTATCCCAGAGCCCGAATACCTAGCTCTGACCTGTTTGCTCCTCTCAATGGTCCCCAGAGACAAGGCCTAGCACAGATGCAGGCTTCCTTGGGCCATGAGAACACAAGGCCCCAAGCAGGTACTCCAATCCACAGCTCCATGCATGCATGCATGCATATATTCATTCATTCATCTTACCCTTCCACCAAATGTTTATTAACAAAATTTATGAATTCAGTTATTTACCAAATGAAGGTAAAGAAAATTTTCACTTTCAGAAAAGACCCCCTTAGCTGGGCTGGAGCCCTGTCCAGATACCTGGGAGAACACTTCCTGCCATAATCTGGCCCCTAACTTCATATTTTTCCATTTCCTGGTTAAGGATTCAAATTCAGCAGAATATTTTGAAGGCTGAGCTCAGTTCCTACACAGGGAAAGAAACTGCTCCTGAATACACTTGCAGTCTTTCTTTCCTCCGTTCCTTTGGTAAGTGTTATTATTTGCACTCACACTGGAGGTATAAATACTGAGGTCAGTATGTGATGAGAGAATTATCATTGAGAATTCGTAGAACACTGCCCATTTTTCAGAAGAACCAAGGCATGGAGAAAGAGCGCTGCAGATCACTCCACTGTTTCCCCTCAGGCCAGAGGGCTGTGTTTATGGCTCTAATACTAGTTTAAAATGCAGGAGTGAAAGTCAGATACATCTGGTTCCAACCCTTGGCTCTTCCATATCCTGGCTGTGTCACCGATAGGAAGTCATTTAAAAGTCATTTAACCCCCCTGAACCTCAGTTTCCTTCATCTATAAAATGAGGTGGGATGACTAATCCGCAGCTGTTCTGATAATGTATTAGGTGCCTACCACAGAAGAGACAGCAGGCTGAGGAGGGGCACCCCAGACGCAGCGATGGAGAAGTGGCCCGAGTGCTGCAGGACCAAGAGGAGGAAGCGACTAGCTCTACCCTTCATAGGGGAAAGGAGTCAGCAAAGGCTTCACAAAGACGATAATCACGTGAGGAAGTTGATGGCTGGGCTTGCTTGACATGGTGGGACATAGAAAAGGACACGAAGGGCAGAGGCAAAGGCACAGGCACAGTGGTTCTGTGCATGGGAATCGCTTATCCGCTTAATGTCTGCCTTCTTACCAGACAGTAAGCACCATGAAGGCAAGGACTCGATTACTCACTGCTTATTCCCTAACCCAAGCCAGTGTCTACTCAATAGCAACAATATTTGCTGACTGATTGAAAAAATGAGTAGGTGAAAGCTTAGTGTGACCAAAGGCTATAGCATATAAAAGAGAGGGATAGGAAATAAGGCTGGGGACTAGGTAGGTCAGACTGCAAAGGGCTTGTGTGCTGAGAAGGTAATAGAGACTCAGGGCAGCTTTAAGGATGATTATGTCTAGCAGGTGTAGGCTGCTCCCTGAATACCTCTGAGATGCTGGAGGCCTGACTCATGCTAATGCAGTCCTTGACTGAGGCCAAGAAGCCTACTTAGTCCCACGGCTGTCCGACACCCAGAATGCCAGAGTTTCTCCCTAGTGCCAGACCATGTGTTCTCCAAACCCTTATGTCTACGTATCAGAGAGTCCGCCTCAGCTCCCAAGTCTCCTGTGCAGCTAAATTCTGGACCTTCCCCCACTGACTGCTCTGTTTCTCTAGTCGCCTTGGCCTACCCCCTTATACATGCATGTCTGTGTGTACAGACATGCATGTGTGCATACACACAAACATACACACAACATACACCTGCATACACACACCCAAATTCCTTCCCCAGAGTCACCTAAAGAAAATTAGGCAGACTTTGCTCAAGAAAAGAGGTAAGGCAACCCTGGGGCTCCCTAAATCAGCATAACCTCACTCTGGCCTTACACCCTTGCCTCTGTTGCCCCTTCCCCATGCTCCCCACTCCTGTACAGTGGACAAAGAGAGCAGGACAGAGGGGATGGTCAGAAAGCCACATGCTGCAAGACCAGACCTTCACTTTGAGAAGCAGTAACGCTCACCAGGGTCCTTGGAAGATTGGGATCCAATCTATCCACTTATTCAGATTATTTAGTGAGGAGCTTTTATTATCTGCCCACCCAGGGAAGTGATATTACATTTGGAATCAGGCCTGTCCTTTTCCTTCCCTCTCTGCTTGAATGCATAAAAGGTTGGAGGAACCACCAAGACAACCCCAATCAGCTGAGCTTGCAGGTCTAAAGGGGCCGACCCTGAGCTCTACTTAAAGCAAAAGAATTAGACACACATCTAGTCAGCTGCCTGCTCAGGGTCTTGGGTGGGACACAAAATTAGCTCACCAACCAATGCAAGGGGAGTGGCACAAAGCAGAGCCCAGTCTGATCTCCTTGTCCTGACAGAAACTCCTTAGTCAGGTTAATGCCAGAAATCTCCCCTCCTCACCAACACAGTACGTAAAAGTAGCAGAAAGGAGCTTCCTGAGGAGCCCTAGAAATTCAGTCTGCATCTCTCCTCACCACAGAACAGGATCTCTTGTCTGAATGAAGGTCTCCTGCCCCCTCTCCTTGACACTACCCGACTACCCAAGGCTGCCTACTCCAAGGCAGAGGCCCTGCTACTCCCCCAGATGCTCTGCTTTCTCCTGTGCTTTGATAAGGTCTAAGCTTTGAGTTTATTGGTCTTAAAGATAAATAAAGCACCTAATGAGATCCACAGGCTTCTTCTCTTCTCTCATCCCTCTACAGAGAAGGCTGGCCAGTTGAAATTCCCAGGCCAGAGGGGGTGGGGGGACAAGCTGAGACCAAGCACTGTCCTTCCTTACTCCCTCAGGCTAGAGCACAAGAAGCAGCATCTTAACCTTTTCCAGCTCCCCGAGGAGAACATCCTAGAAGTGTGGTCTCTGCCAAGGGTTCTAAAGTCTTTAATTTGATTTCCCTCACATAGGCAATTGTTGTAATTATTCTGATTAGGAATCATTACCCAGTGCAGCCTCTGCACCCCTGACAGGCACAATGCATCCAGCGGCAAGCTGCAGTGGGGCAGGCAAGCCCAGCCGCAGCTCCTAGAGGAGCTGACAGCAAACAAAAGCCATCGATGGGGAGTTCTGGGTGAGTTAATGAAGTGCTCACATGCCACAAGAAGCCAACACTGAAGCTAAACAAAAACACCTCCAGTCCCTGGGGCTAGTCCCGCAGTGCCACTGCTCAGTTCCTCTATTGCCCAGCCCACCCGGCACGGGCTGGTCCTGAGCTGGCCAGCATGGAACCTGGGCCGAGAAGGGGTGGGGGTCCCCCTGCCTGACTCCTGGCAGCACTCGGACATCTTGTCAGTAACCCTGACGGGAACAGCTGGAGATGACAGATCAATGGTTCAATACTCTCAACAGCATGTCACTGATGTGACAGCAAATGTTATTCTAATCAAGCCATAATCATAGTCAAATTACACGGCTACATTCTCAGGAGGGGAGGGAGAGAATGGCAGCAGGAAAGGGTCAGAGGTCAGGAATTAAAGGTCACTCAACCTACCTCCAGCACTTGCTGCAGGCTTGGCTGACCATCCACCATGGCTTGAATAATCCCGGTGAGCTGAAAGAAAAGAGTAACAGCCGATGGATAGGAAAGAGGGTGCAGGGGCTTTGAGGTGAACCGGGTCCTGTCCTTTCTGTTTCTCTCCTTCTCCTGAAAAAGACTCTGACCTAGCACTGCTTTAGATTCACAACCTAACTAGTAGCCTCAGAAATAAAGTGCCAGGGGACAATGACAGCTTCCCCCACAAAATCTTGCCCTGAGATGAGGGTACACATATACATACTGACCACAGAGTATGTTCATTCCTGGTTCAGATGTCATTTGGCAAAAAAATCTGATTGTATATGTCTTCTACATTTGGTTAGCTCAATAACCTCCCACAAATTATAGTCTAAGATTGATTCAACTCCATGGTTCACAAAAGTCCCTCTAACATGTGGGGCACACTCACGCAGGACAGGCGCACTAGGCTTCAAGTGCACCGCTATTCTGAGCCTCAACGCCCAGCATTTCCCTGGCTGCACTCTCCCTAACATCAGCGAAGCCCCACAGGCATCAGCCCTTCATCCTGCACACTTGGTTCCTCAATGCCAACCAGCCGAGCAGGAAACCGAGTCACCTTTAACCAAGGGGAAGCTAAGACAGGAAGGCCTAATGTCCAGGACCTGGTCTACAGAATGCCAGACCCAAGGCCTATGCTCCACACAGGTCAGGCCTGGGTTCAAACAAGTAAAACAAGTTTACAGTAAAAACATCCTCGAGCACAGACAGGGGCAGGCTGCCTCCCAGGATCTGGGGTGTGAGGCCCCCATATACTGGCACCAGCTGGAAAGCACCATGCCCAGCGTGCTCTGGCCACTTCCTGAGAGAGCACATCTCAGGCTTGCTTGGAAACTTTTTTTAAGTGTGGGGGGAGGGATTAAACTCCAATTAAACTATAATTACGTTTAATGAATACCAAATACCCAACTCAGAAACCGCTGGCTCTAAGAGGGAAGGTTATTTTCTCATAGCGACTTACATGGAATGATAATACACACCTTTTAGGGAAGAAATTTTCATTTTAAGAACGCTGAGTTCCTCTAGGTGGGTTTCTGTAGTTCATCAAGTCATTATTAGGTGGTATTTTAAGGAAGTGTAAGGACACAGCCACTCTATTTTATATTCCAGAAACTGTTTTTATATTAATCTGTATTTTAATTGGGTAACAGCTGCTGCCTACAGACTTCCCATGGTCTAAAAGGAAAATAAATTAGAAAGATTAACTACACTGTTGTTTCGCAAGGCTTTAACCCACAGCATGCCCACCCGGCTGGCACCTCCACATCCTTTCCTTGCTTTGGAGACCAAAGAACTGCCCAGCAGAGGGAGGGCCTGAGTCAAGGAGAGGAAGAGACGGTTCTCCGGGCTGGGGACGGGGTACAGATGGGGAAGTGACCTGGGTCAGCAGCTTCTGCTCAACAACTGCATTCACAGAGAGCATCCTATGTGCTGGGCCCTTTTCTAGGAACTAGGGATGCAGCAGGGAAGAAAAACACAAAAACCTAGCCCCCATGGAGCATACCCCTCCTATTCCCAGCTAGTAGCCAGAGCCTGTATATCCTCCAGAGCCACACACTGAGCAGGCTGTGGCCTGTGTTTCCTCTCAGGCAGGCAAGGCTCAGGGAGAGTGAACAGGTTTGTTCAAAGTTCCACGTCCATCATCTAGACTACAGATTGACATCCACGTCCCCACTGCTGCCCATTCTGGCCTAGCTACTCTCCTGCTGGTCTTTCTAGGGCTCTCGTACATCCTCAAGCTTAAAGATGGGGCTTAAGGGGAGGACTATCCTGAAAAAGAGGACCTGGAAGCACTCTCACTTCTCAGAAAGCACCAAGGTCTAAGGTCAGTCTTGGGTCTGGTCTGAGTCCTGGGACAAGGTTAGGTCCACTCCTTTCCCTAGACTCCCATCAAGGGTCACTCAGATGAGCTGAACTCCAAAGGGCTTCAGGAGCGGCTCACTCACACAGGAAACCAACGGCATTCTTGTCAAGATTCTTCCTTCCCTGGAGAAGGGGTTTAGGTCAGCACCTGTGTCACCCTATAAGCACCTATCTTGAGTCCCAGGAAAAGCTATGATGCAGGGCATGAAAACCACTACACCAAAAAGGAAAACCAGAGCCAGTAGGTGGTGCAGAAGTTAAAGCAGCTGGATTCCACATGGCCGACTATACAGTTTGAGTCCTGGACCCAGCAGCGTGGGAATCACACTGGGTGTGTGTGTGCATGTAAGTCCAAAATTCAGACAGGAGGAAGGATGAGAAGGGACTGTGACATGGCTATCCCTCTGGGGGAGTGCTTTCTCATTCTGTCTCTGGCCAGTACACACATCCTATACAAAAAAGAAAGAAAGAAAAGAAACAAAAAGGAAAACCAGGGTGCTGCTGAAGTGTCCTGCTGCAGGATCCCTCACTGAAGACTTGGCTGGCATCTGGGGCTCGAGGTGGGGGTGGGAAGCTCCAGCATCCTAGGACTTTCACACACTCCACTCGAGTGCTGGCTCCTCCAGTCAGAATCATCAGGCTGGCAGGACTCTAGCGAGGTCAACTCCCTCTCTCTCCATGCCTTCCAGAAATCAAGCATTTTCACTTTTGGCCCAACAAAGCTGGCTTACAGCCTTGTTTACAGTTCCTAAAAGGATTTGAACTCAACCTCCACGTGCAGAGGCTTGAGCTATTGGCTCAATTAGATGTGACTTCTAGGGGGAGGCCTCACACACCTGTATTAATCTCTCCAAAGACAGACTACCTCTTATCAGCTCTGCCAAGGCACTGTATGAAGGGGTGAAATTAAGAAAGTTGGTCCCAGGGACCAGCATATAGTGTAATGGCTACATCGCTGGACTCCCATGTAGTTGACCGCGGTTCGAGTCCTGGACCTGGTGGCTTAAACTCATGCCGGGCACATGTGCGTGCATGCCCAAGATCCTGAGAGGAGAATGGAGGAAAAGGGATTGCAGCATGGCCGTCTCCCTGGGGGGTGATTTGTCGCTTTCTGTCTCTCTGTCTCTCTCTGTCTTTCTGGCAAGCGCATGCGCTCTCAAAAAAATTTTAAAAAAGAAGTTGGTTGGTCCCTATACCTGATGCTGACAACCTGCGAGGCACCTGTAAGACTTACATAGGAAGCTGTAGGGAAGAAAGACAACTTTATAAAATGACTACTAGGAAGCTCTACTTTAGACCTAACTGAAATCCTTCATGCTACAGTTTGAGCCTATTCCCACTTCTGTTAACAAGTGTTTGTAGAAAGCTTTCACACTCTCACAGTGACAGGTACTAGAGCAATGCCAAGCATTATCAGGCAGAGAACCAGGGCTCATAGGCTAGAGCTCAGGGATCTTAACTACTTAAAGCAGGAGAGGTGAGAGGAAGAATTAATGTGTGCTCTGTGGCTCCTTTCACTGAGGGATTACAGATTAACTCCCACTTCTCTAGACTCAGAAACCACCAGGCAAGAGGCTTTTGACCCTAACTGATAACAGGGCTGGTTACTGAGATCCCCTACCACACAAAGGCTTTGTCCAGGAGCGAGCTGGCCTCAACATAAACACCAGCAACTATGGGATGCAGCTCAAGGAACTCAGTGCCAATAGCACGTCAGTATCTAGCACTTTTTCCTTCACAGTTTATCTCCAACACAATCGTATTCTGACACCAAGACAGTTTGTTGATTACATAAGCACTTGTCTCTGGTGTGCAATCTGATAATCAGACCCACTCTTTCTTCTCGGACAAAGAGACCAATAAATCTCACTCTTTATAAGTACAGGTGCAACACAAAGCCCTTTACTGGCATTTAGCAAAATGGCTATTTTTCTAGTTTTTTCACCACCATCATGACAAAAGACTGTACGTGGTCAGGGACGACGCCAAGGACCAGCTGCTAGAACAGAGACCCGATAGAGTGGAGCAGATTCTACGGGTCACAGAAAAAGAGTTTGGGGAAGCATGAAATACATTCCATCCTGTCTCTGCTGGAACCAAGTCTTCAGGGAGACTGATGACTGGAATTATGGAAGGATCACAAGAAGGCTGACAGCACATCCAGTGCACAGAGCAGTAATGGTGAAAGACTCACTCAAGGCATAATCCTCCTCCTTGTCGTCCAGCACTGAGGATTTTATTCATCATTAAAATAGTGATTTTGGGGTCAGCCAGTGGCATGGTGGTTAATGCAGCTGGATCCCAAGTGGTCAACTGTGAGGTTCAAGTCCTTGACCCAGTGGCTTGAAAAACAAGCCAGACATGTGTGTATACATGCCCAAAATATGTAGAGAAGAACAGAGAAAGGACTGTGGCATGGCTATCTCCTCCGGGTTGCTTTTTCACATTCCTCCCAGCCCCCACCTCTGGCTCTCTCCAGGGAGCACAAGTGCCCTATAGCAAAACTAACAACAAAAACAGGTGATTTTCACAAGGGGCAGAATTACCTCTAGCACCCCCTGGTGGTAGAGGTAATTCCCAGAGGAAAGGGGTAAAACTGGAAGGAACAGGAATTTTCGCATCTGATGGAACAAAAGGCTAAGAGTAAATACCTTGGCAGATGGATGCCTACAAGAAAAGGCCCTCCTGGGTCGGGTGGCAACACTGACTAGTCCAGGAGCAGCCCTCATATCTGGGTTAAGCCAGCCTCATGCCCACTGAACCCTCACACCAGTGTCAGGCAGGTCCTTCCCCAGCCTCCACCGAACCAAGAGATTGTTTTGGAATTACTCAAGAACATCTTTCCTCCTTTTGACACACATATAAAAGGCAGGTCTCTAAATGAAGGCTCAAATGTACCTCAGCCCCAAATTCTTAAAAGATTCCAGGAACACCCATGTTTCCCAATCTCTGCTACTGCACAGTCTTGGCCTGTGATCCCACCACGGTGTGTTGGCTACCACAGAGGGCATGACACATAGCTCAGGGAAAACAGTCACAAAAGGCCCCTCTCCCAACAGTCCTGAGAGCCAGAACTCTCCGGGGTTCCACCACTCTACCAATTGCTCTTTTGATCTTCCAGCAAGCATTAAATCTCAGTCCCAGTTTTACAATCTACAAAATGGGGTTAATACCAGCCTGCTGGCAAGGTGCCAAGTTCAGCACCAGCCTAGGATAAGGACATCTCACCTTGGCCAGCCCATCTGCAGGCTCCACTCAGATTGCCGTTCTCTTTCCTTGGTGACAGAATGTATTTCACTCAGACTCAATCTAGGCTTCACGCAGGGCCACTTTATCAACGGGCAGAGTAACATCTCTAGAACTCTAAGAAAGCCTGTGCAAAATCTTTCCTTGAGAGAGTCTAAAATTTTCACCTTTTGCCAAAGGGCCCTAAGGGAAAGGGAAGTGCCTCAAAAACACCATCCTGCTCCACACCAGGAAGGATGAGGATGACAAGGAAGGGACAATTCTGGTGAAATGCAATGAATGCAGTGCTCCAAGTGGAATGGCAGATATAAAAAGCCAATTGCCAGGGCCAGTGTGCATCTGCTCGTAAGACTTAAGCTTTCCCCAAGTGGACTGAATAGAGCACCAGTGATCCAAAGCTCCTCTCCCAGCAGCCCTTGCTGCTCACCTCTTGGGTCCTTACCTCTGTACAGAAGGGGGTAAGCTGCGGATGGACTACAGGTTGGACATACATGTGAAAGGTAGACTCAATCTCCATGGTCCGGCCATTTAACTTCAGGATGGGGAATTCAATGATTTCCTGGAATGCCAAAGATGCAGAAAAGGTAGAAAAAGTTATTTTAACCAACCATTTCAAACAATAACTCCAAGTCAAGAAAGGATGAGTGTGTTAAACCCAATGGCTCCTGAGCTACAATCCTAACCTGCCACTGCTAGTACACTCAGGTTCCAGGGCTAGACACAGCCCAAACCCCACTGTTTTGGAAAGGGAAAAGAACACAGCAGTATAATCCAAAAATATAGCCAGTTTTCCCTAACTGATGTTCTATCAATAGAAGAGACCTGTTCGTTTGAGTTCCTAAAAGTTAACCCTTCTTCCCCTTGCCCATATCCCTGTCCTGGAATGGGTCTGGATCTCCAGCCATCTAGACACCAGCCATTTGGCCAATACATATATTTCCTCATATGAAGTTCAAACAGAGCTGGTGAGTTTCTTCATTGGTTTTTATTAAAAAAAAAAAAAAGAAAGAAAGAAAGAAAGAAAGAAAGAAAGAAAGAAAGAAAGAAAGAAAGAAAGAAAGAAAGAAAGAAAGAAAGAAAGAAAGAAAGAAAGAAAGAAAGAAAGAAAGAAAGAAAGAAAGAAAGAAAGAAAGAAAGAAAGAAAGAAAGAAAGAAAGAAAGAAAGAAAGAAAGAAAGAAAGAAAGAAAGAAAGAAAGAAAGAAAGAAAGAAAGAAAGAAAGAAAGAAAGAAAGAAAGAAAGAAAGAAAGAAAGAAAGAAAGAAAGAAAGAAAGAAAGAAAGAAAGAAAGAAAGAAAGAAAGAAAGAAAGAAAGAAAAAAGAAAAAAAGAAAAAAAAAAAAAAAGAAAGAAAGAAAAAAGAAAAAAAGATAAATAATAAATAAAGCCAAAGGGGATACCAAAGAGAAGGAAAAAATGGAATAGGAATAATAAGAGCTAGTGTCTCCCACCTTTCCTTCAGGCATATATCCTTCCCCCCTCCCACCTCCCCCTACCCAATCGTTTAGCCAGCCCTTCCCAGCCCATGGAACGTAATAGAAGAGAAGGAGGAGGAGTGACAATTTGTTTGGTGTCTCTAAGATTAATTTGTCTCCGTTATTTAATAGAGATGCACAGCACCAAGGTCCTGGTGTGCAAACAGGCTTGCAGAACGCTGGCCGTGCAGCACACCTCATACATCGCTCCTAGGAAGGGAGGAACGCACCAGAGGGGGGAGAGGGCAGGAGAGAGCACAAGTGCGCCGAGAGAAGACAGAAAACAAGGAGAGAGAATAAAAAAAATTATTGCTTTTTAATATTCAAAAACAGTTTGCAAAATTTAATCAAAGCAGAGGAAAAGCTAACATTTTTACCACTTTGACATTTTTATTAGCGCTTTCATAAATTTTTAAAACATGAATGGAATTAGTTTACAACACAAAAAAACTGCCCTGAAAACATCTGGAAGAGACAAATAGGAAATAATAAAAAAAATAAATAAAAGCAAAACCCTCTGAGTAAAATTAGCATGTGGAAAAGGCCTCCACTGCAGTAAGGGAAAGGGGGCTTTGCCCACCCCGTGGCCCCAACAGTCAGTCTAGTGGCCTCCCTGCCCCAGATTCCCTGTTCTGAAGAGGACCTTTCCAGTATCGCTGAAATGAAGGCAAACTGGTTCTCTCCAGAGACAGCCTGGAGAAGCAGCACAGAGACTGATGACATCTGCCGATACTTAGGAAATGAATGGGTGGGAAGACAAGGAGAAATAGTCAATCTCCTTGAGGTCCTAAGGAACCCAGGTATCCTCCCCCTAAAACATACTCACTAATATTGGGCTTGTTGTTAACACATCTATTTCTGTCCAACACTTAACAGCAGGACTGAATACCAAATCAAAGCAGCCAGACTTCATGCCAGAGACATTCAAAGGTTCTGGCTGCCTGGTCTTCCTGGGCTGAGCCCCAAAGATGGAAAGCTGATAGAAGCTTATTGCCAGAGAAAGGAAGGACAAAACAGCTGCGAGGCTGAGGCAGAGGGCCATGAAAGGAGGCTACCTGCTGCTTAACACTGCTCCTCCCAATGTGAAAAGTCAATTTCCTGAGTCTCCTGCTCCCCACAAAGCATTACAAAACAGGTCCAGTAGAGGGGGATTTTGCTCCGAAAAACAAAATTGACGCATACAAACAAAACACACACTGGTCCCCCTGAAAAATCAGACATCCCAGATTTCCAAGCACCAACTCTAAGGTGTAGCCCATCTGAGCCCCACTCATGTGACTTGAACTTCTGAAATATCCTTCCTCCACCACTAAATGCAGACATAAATCCCCAACAAAAAGGGCTCTACAGCCCTGGTAAGTTTGGCTGCCCTAGTGTCCAAGGAAACAAATACAGCCAGCTCCTCACTAACAATGTTAGCTGGGCCCACAATGAAATTTAACCTGTGACACAACTGTACTTTTCATTTAAACTTTCATTTGGAGAGAAGCAGTGTTTGGAGACCTGCAGTTTGTCCTGCTAATAAAGACAAGTGTTGGGACCTTTAAGGATGCCATTCATCTTTGGCTTTTATTAAATTCAATTTTCTTAAGCCCATGATACATTATGAAATTTAGAGTTGACATTCCTCTGGAAACAAAAATATCTATCAGACATAAATAGAAAAAAAAACCTCTATTACCAAGAATTTATGATTTAAAGTTGATCTCTTTTCACTTTTTTTACAAGCACACGGTTTGTTTTAGATATCTGAAATGTTTTTATAGATCCAAAATTTCATTAGTATTTATTATAAAATGGAACATGCTTCAGCTCCCACCCTGACCAGCACCAAGTCATCTCTGAAAAACTTGGCTTTTGCGTTTCCTCACTGCAGTTCAGTATCCAAATTTGCCTGTCGCTGGCTTCCTCATCCACAGGGAAACATAATCAACCCAAGTGCTCAACTAAGGGTCATCTCCCAGAGAGGAAGAAATAGCCTCAGCTCCATGCCAAAAACAAAAACAAAAACAAAACAAAACATGTAGATCCCCGAAATGCCTTGGCATTGCTGGCTTATCAGCTCAGTCTTCTCCCCAAGACCAACAAGAGAGACTTTCAAGTGCCAGTCTCAAAAAAGGACTTTGCAGGGACCTACCTCAGCAGCATCAGAAGCTGTTTTAACAAGGAGTCTACACAGTGGCATATTCATCTGAGCTGTTAAGGATGCAAAAGGGACCTTCTGAAGAAGACCCTCTGAGAAGTCAGAGCAGAAAGGATCTCACTTAAGTATTTATCTTCCCATATTGCCCAGACAGCCCAGAATCTCAACATATTGGCCCCAACAGTCCAGCCTTCTGAAAGGAGCCTCCATCTGCACTAAGTTGGCACGACTCTATAGCCAACGCACCTGGGGCATGCCAGACATTTCCTCGACAGTTTTTATCTGATAATGATCAGAGATGTAATCCCAACATTACAAGTTGATGACATCGATTCCAAGCCCAGGATTTGTGAACATGTGCCCAAGTGCCAGCTTCTAGGTCCAGTTGGTCAGATAATCAAACTATTATTCCTGCCCCTCTCCTTTTCCCTCATCCAATTTCATCATTCCCTTAGGAAGAGTTTGTTTTAAGACAGTTGTCTGCTTATGTAAAGTAGCTCCGGAAGGAAGGAATAACTTGCATTTACCAGCCCTCTTTCCTTCCTCTAAGAATGGTCCCACAATTCCTTACTTTTGTGTGCCTTCACATTTAACTACACTACCTGAGCTCCTTTATTTTTTTAAGAATTTTTTTATTGAACTTTATTTATTTTAATTTGACCAGAGATGGACAGAGTAAGAGTGAGAATAAGTGAGAGAGAGAGAGAGAAAGTGAGAAAGCAAGCCACCAGGCCCAGGACTCAAACCGCAGTCGGCCATGTGGGAGTCCAGAGCCCTTAACCACCACACCACTTGCTAGCCCCCTGAGCTCCTTTTTTGTGTAGGACATCACACAGGTGTTGGAGTGGGATTTAGAGATACAGCCAGTCTCTGCTTGGAGAACTGAAATGCACACACTAATGAGCAGGAAAGACAAGTGAACAAATAATGACGAGTGCACTAGGATACTTAGTCATGGTTTCCCATTTACAAAGGTGTACTTTCATATTTATCTTCTTCTTCTACCCTTATTAGTCCTGGGAAATAGGTAAGCTCATCATCATCATCACCACATACTATGAGAGACCTACTATTTACCAGGCAGGGGCTGAATGTGGACACAGATGAATACAATGACATGTGGCACCTCTCTTTGAGATGCTAAGAGTCTGGGCAAAGGATGGAGAGGACCTGGTCTCTAACACTCACCAAGACACGTGGAGAGTGGAATCACCTCATTTCTTCCGTTTATTGTTCACTATGTAGCAGACACTGTGCTAAGTGCTAATAAGAATGATCTCATTTATTCCTTCTAACACCTCGTGAGGTAGGAATCATTATTAATCCCTATTTCACAAATAAACTAAGGCACAAAGAAGTTAAGTCACTTGGTCACTTGCTCATGGTTTTACTGTTAGTATGAGACAAGCTGGGACTCCAAACAGGAAAAACAAGCCTTAAAGAGAGTAGGAGTACCAGCTTTCAAAATCTGAAGGGTTGAGGAAGATCTGACTCTCTTAACCGGAAAGGGTATCCTGTAGAGAACTTGGTTTACTATGTCCTAGAATGAAAGGCTGTTCTCAAACTGTAAGAACAATGAATGTCGACTACCCAAGCAGCAAGTCCTAGAGGGCTGGTATGGCTACAGTCACCCAGACGGCTCTGGGTTAAGAGCTTAGGAGGGCAGGAGCCATGAGCCCTCAGCTTGCATCTCCAGCACCTACCTCCCCTTCTGGCACATAGTCCTCACTCTCTCAACTCTGGCTGGGTGGACATATAAGGGTGGAAGGTGGATGACAAGTGCTTGGCTCTAACAAAAGACATTATGCTCTCACAGAACTTGCTCACAGGATCAGAGAGTTGAAATGACCTAGAGATGATAAAGATGCTAGGTGGCAGAGACAGGATTCAAACTCAGACATTTAACCCTCCAAAGCATCTTCTGTCAGATCCACTCTCTCATCTCTAAGTGAGATCTTCCCTCAATTACTACAAACTACTAAATCCCAGTTTTTCTTCAGGTAGTCAACTGTCCTGTTTGCCACGGACAAGAGTTTCCCGGAACACAGAACTTTCAGTTCTAAAATTGGGACCATTGGTCACTATAGACCATTAACAACCTACCTACCTACATCATTAGGTTGTGTCATAAATCAAAAAAGCTGTTCTGCTGATGGTGGATGGGAAAGGGCTACACCCCAACTGAGGACAAAAATCTCAGAATTTGGATTTTTTTAAGTATCCAAGGTTTCAAAACTATTGGTATCTACTGGCTCTCTCAAAAAAAATGTCAACTGTAAATTTTTGGGGAGGGGAAAGACAACAGAAATAAAAAGGAAGCAAAAAGCAAATAATCATTTACCTTTTTAAATGAGTTGGAGCCGAGGTTTTAAACTCAGCTGCTTTCTAATTGCTCAACTGGGAACCCCAGTGACTCCCCTGATAAACAGAGGACAAAACTGTAACAGCATTTCAAATGAAATTTCACACCCACAATCAGTGGATTATAAGGCATAAATGCATAGGTTGCTTTCAGGGTATTCAAACTCCCTTCAAGTAAAGTATCTGCAGTGATATGACTATATTTGAAGATAGAACAATAACAAAAGGATGTTTTAAGTAGAAGGGACTTACACTAGACTATTGGAATTCGTGACAGTGGCACTGGGGTTTAACAGTGTAGCATTCTAGTCCTTTTTTCCAAAGCATATATCCTCTGCCTGAGCTGATGCTTCTACGGTTCTATCTGAAATAAAGGAACAGGCGGGTCATTTTTCATGGCTTTCTCCCTCAACCTAGGAAGAAAGAGCTGGCATGCCCTCAATTTAGAGACAGGGACAACTAATCTATCCTTTCCTTCTGCCCTCTGAAGAAAATTCATTCCAAAAAGTATGGACCTCTGCACTGAAAGGTTTAATAAAATCCAAAAGCAACCCCCTACCACACGGTAGAAAAAGCAGTACCAAGAAAACATGTGCATTTTATCCAAATAGGATAAAAGTCACATGCAAATGTCGGCTCTTTCTCCAAGGGAAGGAGGAGCCCCCAGTACACAGGGAAGAGGGCTAAGTTGGATGGGAGAAGTGAGGGCTACACTAGGCATTGAGGCATGGTTTGCTTAACAGTTTCTCCCTTGGAAACACACACACACACACACACACACACACACACACACACACACACACATTTTATGCACAAGGAGCTTATTTCTTAAACAAACACTCGTGGTTTTGATTTACACCACAGCCTGCTCCTAAATAATTTATGGCGGGTTAAATTTATTGCCGAGCCCTGGCTGGCTGCAAATTCGAATTGCCAAATAATTAGATTTTAGGGCAAAGCTTATAAATTACCCGTCGATTTGTCCGGACTTGTTTGTCAGTTGCTTTGTGCTTCGGGTCATCTTTGGCATTTGGCTGTTTGGGTTTTAATTGCTGATTTACACTTTGACAGATGAGAGCTGATGTTCGAAGTTTCAGGACAAGGAAGGGTAAAAAATCGGAGCTTTAGAAGGCTGATTTTTCACCTACATGTCCCCCACTACCCATTCCCATAGACCCCCAAAGCAATTAAAATGTAAAAAAAGAAGCTGAAAATAGACACTGCTATTCTTTATTCGAGGACGTAGAGTGAATTATAATTTACTTTTACTGAAATCTGAATTAAAAAAAATAATAAATGAAGGATATCAAAAGTCTTAGATGCCATATCCTCACCCAGGGGTGTGCAAGCCTGTGTCGATTCTGTGTGCACGCAACTCTGAAACAGCCGCAGTTCACACATTTTTACATACTCAATTGTAAATAACTTCAGATATTAGTGGCCTCTGTGAAGCCAAACCTTCAGGGCAGCAAACAACCAAATTATATCTTTGTAGCTACCTGTATACATGTATTTGTCAAGAAATTAATTTAAACAAATCTCAGGTTGTGTTCAGGAGAGGTCCCTGGAGGCTGCACTGAGGGAGGGCATGGAAGTGGAAGGGTGCCAAGCCCAACTTCCATTCCAGTGGAGGAAAGACAAATCTCTCTAGGTAGTGCCCTGGCTTTATCTACTATTGACAGAGGGCCTGAAGGCTTTCTCTGTGTTCCCCAGAGAAGCAGGGCCTGCCTCCCAGCCACTTGTTGTACCCCAGTGGCTTACTACGAAGCCATGGCTCAGAATAATACTGTACTAACTCTCCTGATGAGAACGTACACATATGACCATTACATGCCAGGTGCGTTCTGAGCACTTAGATATAGATTCATTTTATCCCCACATCGGTCCTAAAATTGTTGAGTATCCCTTATTGGTACTACAGGATGAGTATCTATCATTTGAAATGCTTGGAGCCAGAAGTGCTTTGGATTTTAGATTTTTCAGATTTTGGAATATTCATATACACAACATGAGGTATGGAGGTCCAAGTCTAAATGTGAAATTCATTTATATTTCATATATACCTTACACACATAGCTTGAATTTATACAGCAGTTTTGTATTGTACTATTTTGACTGTGACCTGTCACATCAGGTCAAGGTGTAGAATTTTCCACTTACGGTGCCCTGCTGATACTTTAAAAATTTCAGATTAGCGGGCCAGTTCCATGACCTCATGGTTAAGGGAGCCAGATCCCACATGACAGACAATGTAGTTTGAATCCCAACCCCAGTGGCTTAAGTGTGAAAAACACACTGGGCATGTATGTGTGCATATGCTCAAAATCCAGATAGGATGGAGAAATGAAGAAGGGATTGCAGTATGACAATGCTACATTAGGGGGTGCTTTCTTCCTCTTCCTCTCTCTGTTTCTCTGTCTCCATCTCTCTCTCTCTGGAAGGTGAGGTGCCCTCTAGTAAATTTAAAATCAGTATTTTGAAGCACTTCAGATTCTGGATTTTCAGGTTAGGGATGCTCAACCGTTATCAGTAACCACATTTTGCCAATTAGGCAACGGAGGCATAAAAAGTAAAAGTAAGTTGCCTAAGGTCATACTGCCATTAGGTGGTAGAAAAGGATCAAATCCAGAGAGTCCAGCTCAGGAGTCCACACTCTTAACCATTCTGTGTACTGCTTCTCATCAAAACAGCCTCTACTTCAGCCCTCCTCATTTTGGAGACTGAGTCCATATTCCGGGACGCAGGCACATTCAGCTAAAGCCTGTGCAATCAATCATCCAACAAGGTGGGGGGAAGTCATATAACTTGCTCAGCCTTATAAGATGAATCAGAGACTTGGTTAGACAGAGACCATTTTTCTGATCAACTCAAATACTACCCTAAAGATACACCAGTTGTGCTAAAGCAAAGGAAGTAACAGGTGAGCCAGATAGGACCAAGCCCACTCATGCAGACAGAGTTCTGGTCCTAGTCTAGGAACCCAGAGAAGCTGGCTGGGCTTCAGGAGGCCTTGCTCAATTTCCAATCCACAGCACCAGGGATTGCTGTTCTTTTCACAGAAGACTGCGTGCCCACAAGGTGGTTCACAGAGTTCCTGTTCTCTGTCTACACCTGATGGCCAGAAGTTAGGACAAGTTGGCATAGCAGATAAAAATCACTGAATAGTCACCAACCAATACACAGCCTGACGTCTTGCCCACAATGCAACAAACCATTCTCACTTGTTGGCTCGTATGATCCCACATCTCTGCAAGCAGGCAGGAATTGCCCCCCTATTTTACAGATGAGAAAGCTAAGGCAATCAGTGGGTTTCAAACCATAGTCCCTCATAAGCAGCATCCTGGGAACCTGTTAGAATGCACATTCCTGGCTTCCACCCCAGACTTTCTGAAGGGAGGCCCTACGGGTGAGGACAGGAATCTTTGTTTTAGCAAGTCTCCCAGGGGATTCGGATGCTCGCTGAAATTGGAGGAACACTAGTCCAGACTGAAGCAGTGTTTCTCACACTTCAAATTACCTGAAGATCTTGTCAAACTGCAGCTTCTATTTAGCTCTGCAGTAGGGCTTGATATTCTACAATTCTAACATGCTCCCAGATGAAGAGAATACTGGTGGTTCTGAGACCACACTTTGAATAGCAAAGGTACTGTCTAAAACATCTGCTGTGACTAGCTCCTTATCACAGAGGCACTGACCAAGTGAGAACCCAGAGCCCAAGGCCCAAGGCTCTCAGCTCCTCTCTCAGAACCAATCTTACTTGGCCACTCTTAAGCACCTGGGGCAAGCCCTTTAGATCTGCGAACCATCCCTGGTTCCTACCATCATATATTTCTTCCTTCTTGCTGAGGGATATGATATGGGAGGAAAAACCAGCATACCACATCCCAGAACATCATATAGAACAAGGTGGCACATCTCTGTTAAAGAGCTAGAGATGTCTTCCTTTCATGGCAATGCCTGTGGCCTTTGGGGATACAGTCCAGACCAGGAAATCAGCTACCCACAGAGTGTTCAGCATACTGTTTTCTCAGTCCTCCAAAAAACACCTTCCTTCTGAACAATTAGACCAAACAGAAGGGCTGGATACCTCTCCTATGAACACCTCTCATTACATGTAAGAGCCCGGAGCTTATTTATCTTACTACTTCTAGTCCTAAGAATGGCCTTTCTAACACTGGCCGTGAATCTGGAACAGGATCAGAGATCACTGAAATTCTTGCATATCCTGAGGCACCAACCTGGGAACTTCTTGCCAATATCACCAACTGCCACATTCTACACAATCACCATAAACTTCTTTTCAGGTCTATCCCTGATGGTGTTAATCTGTATTGTGACCTTCCCAGCGAAAACAGACTTTGTCAAAATGGCCTGTTTTGGAGTTAGACAGTGGCACAGCAGTAAAACACAACACGGCACAGCTGACTCACATAAGAACGTTTGGGGTTCATAACCAGAGAATTCCCTGAGTATGCCAGGCATGCGCACACTCATGCTCCTGGGCTGGCTGAGGCTAAGGGTGAGTCATGGTACCAAGACCCCATTTGGGGTGCCGTCCCTATGTCTCGGTCCTTCTTGTTCATGAAATAATAAACTTCTTAAAAAATGACATTTCTTCAAATTTATCCCCCATTCCCAACTAACTACTAATCCCTTCCAGTTGTCAGCTGGCTTTTCAAATGCTGCTAGTGCTGAAAAAAATACTCATGAACAATGCAGACATAATCCCTGGATGCCATTTCCAGACACCACAATCTCAAATCACAGCTCTCATTTTCTCACACTTTGAAGACCAAGACTCCAAGCTTTCTAGCTAGTTACCATCCTACCTACCGATCTATTACTATTTACCTCCCCTAGGCCAATGGCTAAACAGTGCATCAGACAGATCCCAAAAGAGTAATTTCTTACATTACCACTAAGGAGCTCTCCGACAACAGTTCTTCCTGTTGGGGATCTTCAGCTCAAAGCTTTCCACCTATGTCAGCTTTGGATTCCTGACTTTATTCCTTATCAAATCTCTCAACACCACTGACTCTCCAGTCACCCCTAGTAACCACGGAAGTTACAAGCTATAGAAGAGCATGGTTCTCAAGGTTATTTCTTTCCCAGCATGCCAAAGGGTGACATACATAACTTCTCTCAATTCCCACTACCTCCACCTTATTCCAACCCACTAGTATCTCTCAAATAATGCATCTTTTTCAAGCAATTCATCCTAACTGGTTTTCCTCTTTTAAAACAAACAAACAGCAACAGGGTCTTGCTACGTGACAACACTTTGGCCTCAGCCTCCCAAGTAGCTGGAACTCGAGGTAACTGATACCACATTGGGCTTTTAGGGTAGGCTGGGACTTGAATTCTGGCCTCCCATGTGGACTCAGCCTTCTGAAGAGCAACATCTACCAGGCCACACTGCTGTGGCTAGGGCTACATCCACGTTTAACCCGTTGGAACATCTTCCTCTCCATTTCCATGAACTCTGGCTTGCAACACCTATTTCTGTTTCTTCTCTTTTACTCAACTGTCTAGATGTTTCTTGGGTTATGTCCTGATAAATGCTTTCTAAGTTGAAAATAGTGTAAGTGTAAAATGCATTTTATACACCTAACCTACCAATCAGTATAGCTTAGACTAGCCCACCTTAAACATGTTCGAAATACGTACATTAACCTACAGTTGAGCAAAACCATCTGACACAAAGCCAAATTTATAATAAAGTATAAAATACTTCATGTAACTTATTGAGTACTGCACTGAGAATGAAAAACAGAATGGCTCTACGGGTACTTGAAGTACAGTTTCTACTGCATGTATATGACTTTCACACTACTGTGGTAAAAAAAACCTTAAGTCGAAACACTGAGTCAGGGACTATCTGTCTTCTCAAACTTCCTTTTCTGACACATCACCTTTGCTTCTAACCTCTCTGTGGACTCTGCACACTCCTTTATTCTCAGCAGCACTGCCAATTCCTAGTAAGAGGCCTTACCAAAATTCAGCCCTCAGATTAGCACTTGGCAAGAATGACCTCCCCAGAACTAGACACTGACCACAGCTCTGAAACAGAAGTAGAGCCATCACATTACTGTCTTCCTGCCCAGAGACCTTCAAGATCTCCCACTGACCAGCAATATGCAGGGACAGGATCAAACCAGTAGCCCATTCCCAGGCACCTCTACTTCAAAATAAAAACTTCCCTGATGCTTATCTTTCCTTCCAGAGTCTCCTTTCTGGTTCTCACAGCACCTTACAAGGCTTTGCTCATGGTCACACTCAGTACATACAACCCCCTGCTCACCTTTCTGCTGCAGACCTGCCAGCCAGGGGCGTTAGTATCAGTCTGGGAATATTCTTGTCTCAGGATTTTAGGCTGTGGCTCAATTTTCACAGCTAGAGCTCAAAACTCATCACATAAATGTAAAGCTGTGGGGGCTTTTTAAACATTGTGTACACCGAGGATAAGAGGATAAAAAATAATCATCCCAATGGCATCTTAATCAAAATGATACAGGATGCTTTTTCCCAGGGAGACACAGAGATGAAGAAAGTGTCTCCTAATATCAGTTTCCTCATGTCAAACAACCAAGATGGGTCTACAGAAAAATGTAATCAATAGAGGGGAGAAGAAAAACAAGACAGGAGGGGGCAGGGAGAAGTGATGCCTATGCACTTATTCTAAACGATCCTCTGGACTGCACTGCAGCCCACCCTTCCCAACCTGCTGGCTTTCTTTCTGTGGCTGTGTACCTGTTGCTGCTGCTCAGAGGGGAGCTCGACCTCCACCCCATGCCCTCCAGTTACGTCTGTTTTTGCCTATCTCCCTTTACTACCCAGGCCCTTCTGCCTCTTCATTAATCCTTCTACTCCTCTACTTCTACTATTCCCTCAATGTCAGTTACCCAGCTAGCCAGAGGTTTAGACCTCTCTAGTCTATTGACATGGGTCCTTGAAGATCCAGACCCAAATTCCCAGTACTTGGGGGCTAGGGAAGAGAATCATGTCACTCTCTAGCCCTTGCCTTCCCCTAGAGACTTAACAGCTCACCCAACTGCTACCTTCAATGACAGCTCAAGTATCAGATTAGCCTCCCTGACAATACCTCAGAGCCTTGGTTAGTATATTTCCACTCTGACCTTCCCCTCCTGCCCACACCTGATTGACTAAAACTCTCTTAACCCTCTTCTAGCCTCCATACTCTCACTTACAGCATTCCAGTAAGACCTTCCAGCTTGAATGTGAGAAATTCCATGCAACTGATACAGATAATTCAACTAACTGAATAGTGAATTGGTTTGCCAGGTTCAGTCTTCATTCTCCCTCTCCCTCATTTTCCACATTCTCACCAATGAGCCTGTAATCAAGGTCAGTTTTGGGGGGCTTAGGCCAATTCATCCTGGTTTATGTGCTGTGAGCCCCTTTCTTTAACAGTTCTGAGAAGCCTCAGGGTGACTTAGTTTTCTCCAGTCTCCTAAATGTCTTACAATGTGAGGCCTATGGGACCCTTCCCCACACTAAGAGCAGGTGATCACCCCATCCTCCATGCCCCCACTGTACTAAGCCCTCACCTATGTAATGTAGTTACCACACCGCTTACTGGTTGTTACATCTTTGTCTGTCCTCCTGACTATGAGCTTCTTGAGGGTAGGGACAAGTTTGTATTCTTTCTATCTCCAACATTTAACACAGAGCTTGAAGTTGCTATCTAAGGAGTAAAAAGAGGCCTTTTATTGCCTCTAAAGTGGTCACAATGAGGTCTTTCCCATTCTTTGCTGATTTAGTTGGTTTTGTCAGGTCCAACAAAAACTTTAAAAGGCAGCTCAGTGTCACTGCTATTTTACAGTCCCTGATTTCATTCACCATTTATCAATAGCACTATTCTTTAACTCTTCCCCTCCACCAACCTTAGCCCAGCGCCTAAAACAAAATCTGCATTCCTACAGCTGTCTGGGCTCTAGGGGAGCCACCAGGATAATAAGAGGCTAGGGGGGACGTTTCCTGATTTGCACTAAATTATGTGATGATTTTGTTACCAGTGACCCAGTGCTCCCCAAGGAAAACTCCTGGCCACCCCAGGCAACTCCACAGCTTAACTACACACTATGGCAGCTAAAAGGCATCAACACTGGGGAAGGTGGAGAAGCAGTCTGAATAGAGCAAATAAACCCACTTCGATCGGGCCTCTGCTATGCCAAACACACGCGGCAGCTCCACCATGCATCAGCGCTCCATGCCCCGAGATGTATATTTTACTTCTGCATTGCTATGTCTGCTCCAAATAAAGACAGGCCCTTTGGCTTTCATGTAAAGTTAACAACACAGCCAAGACCTGGACACAGCAAATGCTTGTTCCCATTCAGGGAGCACTGATGAGAAGCCCCAGTGAGAGTCAGGGGAGGCCCATCCCCATGAGAGACCACCAGGAACCTCCAGCCTGTGGAGGAAGATGGCTTTGGAAGGGGGAGGGGGAAGCATCATATTTACAGAGACAGTGACAAAAGGGACAAAAGGGCCTAATGATTAGCCCCATTTCCACCACCATCACTAGCCACCAAAATAGGAATTCATTTATAGTGACCCTGGAAGGAGAGATGTGTTAAAGCAGAGAAAGAGCTAAAAAGAAAGGCAATAATTGGTCTGATGGGCAGGGGAAAAATTATTCCAGGAGTCGGGAGCCTGTGCAAGAACACTTACGGCTCGCACAGTCTTTCTATCTCCAACATTTAACACAGAGCTTGAAGTTGCTATCTAAGGAGTAAAAAGAGGCCTTTTATTGCCTCTAAAGTGGTCACAATGAGGTCTTTCCCATTCTTTGCTGATTTAGTTGGTTTTGTCAGGTCCAACAAAAACTTTAAAAGGCAGCTCAGTGTCACTGCTATTTTACAGTCCCTGATTTCATTCACCATTTATCAATAGCACTATTCTTTAACTCTTCCCCTCCACCAACCTTAGCCCAGCGCCTAAAACAAAATCTGCATTCCTACAGCTGTCTGGGCTCTAGGGGAGCCACCAGGATAATAAGAGGCTAGGGGGGACGTTTCCTGATTTGCACTAAATTATGTGATGATTTTGTTACCAGTGACCCAGTGCTCCCCAAGGAAAACTCCTGGCCACCCCAGGCAACTCCACAGCTTAACTACACACTATGGCAGCTAAAAGGCATCAACACTGGGGAAGGTGGAGAAGCAGTCTGAATAGAGCAAATAAACCCACTTCGATCGGGCCTCTGCTATGCCAAACACACGCGGCAGCTCCACCATGCATCAGCGCTCCATGCCCCGAGATGTATATTTTACTTCTGCATTGCTATGTCTGCTCCAAATAAAGACAGGCCCTTTGGCTTTCATGTAAAGTTAACAACACAGCCAAGACCTGGACACAGCAAATGCTTGTTCCCATTCAGGGAGCACTGATGAGAAGCCCCAGTGAGAGTCAGGGGAGGCCCATCCCCATGAGAGACCACCAGGAACCTCCAGCCTGTGGAGGAAGATGGCTTTGGAAGGGGGAGGGGGAAGCATCATATTTACAGAGACAGTGACAAAAGGGACAAAAGGGCCTAATGATTAGCCCCATTTCCACCACCATCACTAGCCACCAAAATAGGAATTCATTTATAGTGACCCTGGAAGGAGAGATGTGTTAAAGCAGAGAAAGAGCTAAAAAGAAAGGCAATAATTGGTCTGATGGGCAGGGGAAAAATTATTCCAGGAGTCGGGAGCCTGTGCAAGAACACTTACGGCTCGCACAGTCGTCATAACTCAGCCCCCTCAAGCATTTTGTGCTCTGCTTATGGTGTTAACTTTAATGTCTTAACATATAACACCATCCACACTAACACAAAATACTACACACGCCAGATGAGGCTGAGTTATAGTTGCTGGGGGAAGCATAACTTTGAATTTCCTGATTTTGGTGCATTTAATCTCAACCATAATGTTACATTAACGTCGGTTTTGCATTTCATTTCCTAGTTTAGAAGAATAGCGTCAGCGCCTTCTCTTGTCTGTACTGAAAAAAAGTGCAGGCTGACAGGCCACAGGCAGAGGGACCGCAATCCAAGGACCACAACCCAATTTCCTGCTACAAAGCCTGGCCCAACCCTTCCAACATAGAGGAGCTGCAACCAGGACAAGTGAATGGGGAGGGCATGATGAGTTCTTTCTCCAGAACTGCCTTTCCGTCCACTTCGAGAGGATAGGAACCACGCACAGAGAGAAGAAAAGAAGCTAAATATGGTGCAAAGAGCAATGGGGGTGAGGGGCGGAAGGGAGATCCTGCCTTCTTTCAGCCTTGAATGGAGGAATGAGGAATAGTTTGATTTGTAGGGATCTTAACCAATTTCCTGTAAAGTTTCCCAAAATGTCTCTTTCACAAAAGACTAATAATGATGTGCCAGCTCTGGGTCAAACTGAAATGCTCCAAACGCCTCTCTTCTACATTATTCCTTCTTCTCTGTCATCATCAACTTTCCCCCCACCCTAACCTCCAAAAATAACCCAGCATCTGGACAATTTTCTATAAAAGAGAAACTCTTTCCTCATAGTTCTAACTCAAAATGCAGATGGAGTCTCTTCAAGGTTCTGTAAAAAAGAAGGGAAAAAAAAAAAAGGCCCCTGTGGACGAAGACCAAACACTAGAAAACCTCAACCCCAAAGGTCATTTTTCTCCAAAGTTATGGGTACTTGAATACAGATGAGAAGGAGAACAGTCGGCAGGGCTGCTGCAGAGCAGCGAGAAAAAGACTGCCCAGGAGCCTGATGGATGGCCAGAGAGAACTCGGGGAGGAGGCGGGCAGCCACCAGGATGTCAGCTCTCCAGATGGGGTGTGCTGGGCCACCCCCTCCCTCCTGGCCATGCGAACAGCTGAGGTTACTGCCTCCTCCCCACGTGCTGTGGCCTGTACCTCATTTTCCTCACTTACATTTGCTTTGGTCTCTTCTGAACACGGAGGTGGTGAGAGAACTTGCCCCAAGGTTAAAGATGCACAATTAAAGATCCCACCAAAGCTTTCAGGCTGCTCTCTGGGCCTCAGGGTCACAACAGCCATCATTCGATGCACATCCACACCAAATGAGCAACACAAACTCCTGCTAGTGAGGACAAAAGAGCCAGGCTTCTCCTGTACCAGATAAAAATCTACTTCTCTATCAGGAAACAATCCCTAAAACAAGAAAGGAACCACATTTCTGAAACTTAGAGCCTTTAAAACATTGAAAACCATTTAAATTAACATTTAAGTGAAAACATGTTTTCAAATGAAAATAAGTCTCATATTCAACTGATACCTATCACACTAAATCTGAATCAAAACATTTATAACAAATAACATGAGTGGAAAAACCAGAACACGAAAGCCTATTACTGGCAAACGAACCACACCAGTTTCACCTAGCTGAACAAAGTACAAAAATAAACAGCAAAAATGATGACAAATGGAAAATACCAGATATTTTACCATGTTTATAACCAACATTATTACTCACCCAAGTACAACAGAGCTTACACCTGTTAGTTTTTCACGATGGCATTCCTTCAGGATAGTCCCAATAAGCTGACTCGGGGACTTCTAAAAACCAGAGACAGATGAGATAAATGAATCTCATGCCAAGCCTCCTATACGACTGGCCCAAAACCTGTTTCTGCCTCCTACACACCTAGAGGTTCATCGTATTCTCATAAGAATCTAAAGTGTCCTATGCAGAGGTCTCGAGGGTTGAAAGTTCCTGGTCAGGAGAAGAGCGGGGATGGTTCTCATTCTCAATCCCAGCCACAGCCCCAGAGGCGTGCGGACCTTACCGATAAAGAACCTCTATCATGTGGACAGCCATCAAGCCATTCTGAGACAGCACCAGAGAAGGCCGATCTACCTTAAACACCATATTCTAGGCTTTTTAATGTCTCTTCTGGAAGTTCATTCTTATACCAAACTGTTCCTGCTTCCATCTAAATTAATTTCTTTTTTGTAATTATTAAAATGAAAATCAAGTTATTATCATACTCCTTGGAACAACTACTCCCCACATGAATTTATTAGTCACTAAAACTATATTTGATTTCTTTTCTTTCTTAGTAGGCTCTGTTTCCGGTGACTCTAAAGAATTTTGTTCCTCTTATCCTGAGCTTTTCCAATTTCTCAAATTCCTTTGTTAACCAGAAGACCTAAACAGTACAGAGGTTCTAATGAGAACCTGGTCTATGACAACCTTAACAGTTCACTATTATATCTGGGAATGACAACTTCTCTAGTCCATCATCCAAGCTTTCTCTGAATCCTATCAGGATCGGGCTACTTGCATACCTTAAGATCCCCCAAAAAAGCTACCTATGCCTTTCCTGATGGTGGTCTGATGGGTAGTCCAACATAGATGTCTGGCTTAAACTCACCTTCCCACCTGTTGATCCCAGCATTGTAGAGGCTTAATGAAGTCAAGATGCATTACATTTATCACTTGCCCTAGATCCACTCAAATCCATCACTATGTCACAGTGAGAAGTTAGATTGATCTGACAGGATTTGCTCTTCTTCACAAACCCATGTAAGTTATTACTCAGTACCTCACACTCTTCTAGCTGTTTGCTGATTGATTATCTGACGATCAGGTCAAGTATCTTCTTTGGAATCACAGTAAACTAACGGGTCTATAATTTCCAACATCATTCGTATTCCCCTTTTAAAGATAAGCAAGACAGCAAATGCTTCTTCCTGCGTTCTCTAAAGTAACAGCTAATGCTTTGCTAATAATGAACCAGGGCAGCCAATTCCTTAAGTGCCCTTGGAATCACATCATCAGGGTTCATTGATTTTGGAGATAATCTTTAATCAGGCCCAGATCCTGGTAAAACAGTAAGAAGCCCTAACTCAGCCTGGGTCTAGAAGGCCTTGTTGCCTAAGCCTGGGAAGGAAGTTTGTGATACAAGTGATTTAAATTTATTTATGTCTTCTGCATTGTGATAAACAAATAAGTAAAAAAAGAACAAAAAATAAAAGGAACAACGCCCTTGAAAGAGAGATGAAAGGTGACATAGACAGACCAAATTAAGACATGAATCAGGCTTCACCTTCAGGAACATTGACAGGATCCTCTGTAGGACAAGGGAACAAAGCTACAAAATTATCTAAGCTTATCATCTAACTGAAAAGATAAGAAATACAGGTACATAAAGGCATTCCAGGAAGCAGAAAGTAGTAAATGTAATAATAGAGGTGCCAAGAGATTATGAGGGTTCAGAAGAGGGACAATGCAATACTGATATGTTTGATTTTAGACTTCTCTTCCCATACGTCTTACTCAGTGACTGAAACCTCCAACAGTAGATAGGGATCCCGGTTTCCTAACCTGGAAAAATCTACATAACCAAAATTCCCAACCTACCAGCTAGGCACACCTACCATACCAAAGAAATCCCAGTAGTTTGGGGAGGCAGAGAATAAGACTCTACAGCACAGGCAGGATCACAAGGCAAAGGAAGTGTTGCTTAGGTAGCCCCCAAGCTGCATTCCTTTTATCTTTTCTCTTTTTCTTTTTCTTCCTTTCTTTTTTTTTTTTTTTGAGAGGTTTTTGCTACAGGGTGTGTGCGTTCACCAGAAAGACAGAGAGAGACAAAGAGACAGAAAGCAAGAAATCACCCCCCCAGGGGGGATGGCCACGTCGTAATCCCTTCTCCTCTCGGGATCTTGGGCACGCACGCACACGGGCCCAGCATGAGCTTAAGCCACTGGGTCCGGGACTCGAACCGCTGCCAACTACATGGGAGTCCAGCGACATAGCCATTATGCTAACTGCTGGTCCCTATTCCCTTTTTATCTTAAGTGCCTTCCTTTCGGCACTTATCTAGTTCCTATCTTCTCAAGAAGCCCTGATTCCAACCTCCAAAAGGCAGACCACTGCTTGAAGGTAACATAAGAAAAAGAAGAGAAAGGAGAAAGTAAAACGATTGTGACATTTGCATTATATAAAATAATCTACCATTATAAAGTGGTGGCATAGTGACTGGATTCCCACCTGGCCAACTGTGCTTCAAGTCCCGAATCTGGTGGCTTGCTCTCTCTCTCTCTCTTCGGTGAAACGAAGAATAAATAAAATTAAAGGAATAATTCTTAAAAAAAGGTCAAACGAAGAAAAAAAAATAAAATTAAAGGAATAATTCTTAAAAAAATTAAAATAAAAATTTATATGTATATATATATGTATATGTGTGTGTGGTCAAACGAAGAAAAAAAAATAAAATTAAAGGAATAATTCTTAAAAAAATTAAAATAAAAATTTATATGTATATATATATGTATATGTGTGTGTGTGTGTATATAAACCTTCCCCTCTTCCTGGGAAAAAAAAAAAAACATGAGAAATGAACCTTACTTTTCTCTACCTCCCAAGTACCTAATGCTAGGTCCTTTCTTCCTCCTGCTTATTATGGAAAGCTACTCCCACAGCAACCTGTCTGCGCAACCCAGTGTGACACACCCTATACCCCAGCCCTGCAAGGAAGAATTTCAGCATACCTGAGGTGCCCACACTATAGTGAACTGCCAAGTTAGCCTCCAGTCATTCCCTTAAATATCATGCACTTCACCAACACCTAGCACAAGTGTCGCTCTGCTGCTAATCCAAGTCTCCTAAAAGCATTGCCTTGAAAGGTAAAAGGTCTCTGAACACAACTGGTGACTAACGGGAAAAAAGTAAGCAAAGAAATTTTCCTTTCTGACAGACCAAAAATGGTAGTTGTTCGAGTTATCTAATTCTACATAATGAATCATCCCAAAACATGTGGCTTAAAGTATCAATAAACATTTGTTATCTTTCACAGTTCCTGCCAGGAATTTTGGAGCTCAGCTGGCTGGTCTGGCTCTGGATTTCTGCTGAGGTTGAAGTCAGATGTCCACTGGGCTGCAGTCATCTGAAGGCTCAACTGGGGCTGGTGGATTCACTTCTCAGATAGCTCATGATTGGCTAAGAGACTCAGTTCCTGTAACACATACCACTTCACGAGACTGCTTGAATGTCCTTCATAGTATGGCAGCAGGTTTCTCCCAGACCAAGTGATCCAAAAGAACAGGGTGGACTGCAATGTTTTTTATAACTGAGCCTCAGTCATTTCTTCCAGTATATTCTACTGGTTATATAGGGCTATCTCTGATTCAGTGCAGGAGAGGAACTACCTAGGCTGTGAATACCAGGAGGTAAGGATCACTGGGGTCATCCTGGAGGCTGCCAGCCACAGTACTCCTTAATGGAACAAGCAGCAGTAACAGGAGAAGTGAGGAGGAAAGGAAAAGGAGAGGAAGGATGGGAAAGAAGGAAATAGTTTGATTCCAAAGGCTGAGAGCAGAGAGAAACAATGTGCCCAGTTTTTCCCAGAGACTTCTTAGGTCTACCTTACCCTAGCATACCTGAACCAAGTCCTGCTTCCTCGGCAGGAACTGCAAATGAACAGCTAAAGGCCAGAAGACATGAGAAACCTCCTCTGGATCCCAGAAAACAGGACTGTCCTCCCCTCCCTTTTTGCCCAACCCACCTTTTCTGAAGCAATGATGCAACAGTTACCTGAGGATGAATCTGTGGCTTGTCACACGTGGCCTCAAAGTCCAGCACTAAAAAGTAGTGATACCTCTGGGGAGGGAAGGACACCATTGCCGCCATGGATGCGCCAAAGCCGTGGGCCGCCAGCTTTCTGGTGGATATGGAGCAGAACTCCGGAACACCACAGGGAGAAAATAAGTGGGAACCCAGCACTTTTCTTGCTCTTGAAAGTAAATACGAAGAAAATCGAGCTGCTCCAGTCTGTAAAGGTGCTAGCATTGAACATCCAGAAGCATCTAAAACTTAGGGGAGGAAAGTTTAAAAAAAAAAAAAAAAAAGAACAGAGAGCCTGAGTTACTCCCCTCCCACTGTGGCCCTGTTCCATCTAGTCTTCAGGAATATCCACGAAACATGAGCCACTCCCCAGTGTTTCTGAGCCCCCTTTCTAAATCACTGTATGTGTTACTAGAGTTCAAGACCCTAATACCAGCACCTGCAGCATTATTACAGCTCTGAGTCCCAGATCGTTCTCAGAACAACATGCAACACTGGCCTTCATCTTTAAATGGAGCTCTAAAGTTCAAAAGAGAGAAGAGAGAGAAATTCTGTGGTCACTTCTCAGGTGGCTACAGTTAACAGTAAAGCCAAGCGTCCCAAAGTAACATGAGATGATCTAGTTGCACCATCAACACTGGGAGCTAAGCTGACTCCCAGAAACGGTGGAAAATGTCCAAGGCTCTCTCCTCAGTTCGATCAGGAGCCATTTGCCCCTAGTTTTCTGTCTTTATCATGACATCTCCATATATATTCTCCCTTCTCTCAATGTGAAAGTGAGCAAAGCCAACCACAGGGGAGTTTGCTCACAATTTTCTGGCAATTCCCAACCCCCACACTAGTAAGTGGCACCCTGGGGGAATGAACAAGCCTGGAGAGCACAGCTGGCAACAGCCTTAGGCCTTCTCATTTGCTGCCTTTAGACTCACTCTCTCCTAGAGGCCCTGAATGACTGCGGGACTTTTTAAATAGGGAAGAAAAAGAGAAAACCCAGATGTGGCAGTAATGAGAGCATTGCTAAAAGTCTAGTAAAGTTTTCTGAGTGAACATGTGCAAAAAAAAAAAAATTAAAATCACTTTTCCTTTAAAAGCTTTCCCTTTAAATTTGCAGAATGTCTGCTCCTCAGAGGGCTAACTAAATATAAAAATCAAAGCCTAAGTTTTACTCACAAATAACTCAAGCTTCCTACAAAAAAAAAAGGAAACAAAGCAGAAATTTTGAGTTTTTCCAAGCCACTCAAATTTCCCTTTACTTTAGTCCTAAACAAGAAATCTCACTCTTCAGTACAAAAATGGTCATCATATATGTCTTCTGATGGCCCATTCCAACAGAGCCTAAGGCCTGACTCTGCAAGTAAGCATGTGGCTCACCAGGATATAGAGGGATAGCACCCTATAAAGCCCAGAGCACCCTCAAAGGCAATGGGGTCCTCACTATCTGAATGGAAATGGACAATATCCACTATCACTTCTCAGCTCTCTCCTGACTCACCAGGTGAGCTACAATTCGCCTGCATATTTGTTATTGGGTTGTCAGAAAAGTCATGACATATTTTTCTATGTTCTTCTATGCAAAAATGCATCATGACTTTTCTGATGACTCAACAGTGTATGTTAGGTGGGTCCTCAATTTCCCTAAAACTACAGAGAGACTATGGGGATTCAGTAGAGCCAAGACTGAGCAGTATTTTAAGTTCTTCATAGATCCTGCACAAGCACAGCATTTATTCTCACCATTGCCTTATAGCCTCTTCAAAAATGCAGCCCAATCTCCAGGCCAGGTAGATAAAGGCTGGCTTGAATTTCCCTATGGAATCCCTTGGGAAGCCAAAAGGGTCAATATCCCTTTGAAAGCCAGACTCCAAAATAACTCTACATCACCCACTCCTGAACAGTCCTGGAAGCATTGCTGAGATGGGAGACCCCAATCTGCTCAGATTACTCATTCTAGTTTGAATCCAAAGTCTCTTGGGGCCTCAAAACTCTTAACCTGCAGGGTCAGGTCATGCATAAGGACTGTTGAAAGTCTTAATGTTCTCCAATGTATATATAGTATACATAGTCTCTGTAGTTAACCAGATCCTGTTTGCCAAACACCACTGGGAATTAAGCATCACAATTAAGGAGGGCTTCCAGGTTTGAATTCTGGCTTTATTGCTTATTAGCCATGGCACTTTGGACAAGCTGTTCTTCAATTCCTCACCTGCAAAATGATGATAATAATAGCAGCTACTCCTAAGTAAGAATGAAATGAGACATTCCATGTAAAGCACTAAAAGCAGTGTCTGGCATATGAGAACTCAATAAATTACTATTACTACTACTACTACTATCCTACTGGGCTCTGCCTACCTGACCAAACTTGGATCTCTAAATCCAATTAATGCACGAAGCAGCCTCAAAGAGTAACACCCCTGTCTCCTGCATCCTTTGAATATTCTGACCTCCCATAGAACATACTATATATACCCTATGCCCTCCCATGCACAACACATTGATGATCTCTTGCCTGCAGACCTTGCTTTTCCACCTGATTTTCACTCACATCAAAAAGCTTCTTACAGAGGTCTTTTTTTTCTTTTCTTTTTTTTCTTTTTTTTTTTTGAGAGGTTTTTCCTATAGGGCGCGTGCGCTCGCCAGACAGACAGAGAGAGACAGAGAGACAGAAAGCAAGAAATCACCCCCCGGGGGGGGAAGGCCATGCCGCAATCCCTTCTCCTCCATTCTCCTCTTGGGATCTTGGGCACGCACGCACACGCACCCGGCGTGAGTTTAAGCCACCGGGTCCGGGACACGAACCACGGTTGACTACGTGGGAGTCCAGCAACATAGCCATTACGCTAACTGCTGGTCCCTCTTACAGAAGTCTTGAGAGCAGACATTAGGAGGCCAGGCCTCCACATGTCAACAGTAATTGGATTCCATACTTTCCTTACTTGTAACAACCAAGTTCAGCTCAAGAAACAAAAGGTAGCTCGTCTTCCCTTCCTGGAAAATTCAATTCTAGAGTCATTAAGTACATCAGAGGAAGGCAGGTATCTATACTAGTTGGAGGTGGAGGAACCAATATGGTCTGGGGTAGTACCAGAGTCCAGGCAGGGTGCAGAGGTCACCCACACAGAGGTGAGAAGGTACCGAGCAGCATGTCAGATCCAAGTGCAAGTGTAGAGGGCATCCATAGTGGAGGGTAGTCTGATGTGGGAAGCCAAGGGTAAGAAGCACTCATGAGAGGTAACAGGCAGTGGCAGCAATGGGAGATTAGTTACACATAGAGGGATGGATCAAAAAAGTGCATATAAAGGGACCAACAGATGGCGTAATGGTTATGTCACTGGACTCCCACATAGGCAACTGTAGCTTGAGTCCTGGACCTGGTGGCTTAAAAATTAAGTCAGATACACGTGTGTGCATGCTAAAATCCTGGAAGGAGAGTAGAGGAGAAAGGATTGCAGAGTGGTCATTCCCCCAGGGGGTGATTTCTCACTTTCTGTGTCTCTGTCTCTCCGGTGAGCATATATGCCCTAAAGCAAAAAAAAAAAAAAAAAAAAAAAAAAGAAGAAGAAAGAAGTGCATATACTAAGGATAATGGGAACCAGGTTTCTCATCATAAGAGAAAGGAGTTAAAATATGGAAAGAGGAAATTTGTGGTGTTAGATTGGAATTGGAGGTAAGAGTGTAAACTCATGGTTTCTGATATACATAGATATCAATAAATCTAGATGGAAATGTGAGTATGAATATATATACACACAAATACCTACGCACATGCATATACATTTTCTAGCTCTAAGGGGCAGGTCAGTGAGCAATAACACTCAATAGTAATGAGCACATTTTCTTCCTGCTGCCTTCTAAAAATCATTCTCTACTAAAAGAACCTCAGCTTCTTGGAGAAATGGCTGATTCCAGGGGCTGTCACAGAGAAAGTACATGATGAGCCTGGCACATCTTGTACCAGAAAGCAAGGAAATGCTCAAAAATGATGGGAACATGTCAAAAGTACACAGAAGTCACCCCAAAGGGACTAACACTGACCAATAAATAATGATAGTAATGGCTTACAATACAACAAATAAAATAGGAAACTAGGAGCCTATAAATAAGTAAATAAATTAAATTAAATTTTGACGAGGGATATTTTCTTAGTATCTCCTCACAAAATGCTTATTAATTATAACAGGAAATAATTTTATAATGAAGCCTGGCATACGTTATCTTAATCAAATGATCAAAATGAATATCATCAATGATGGAATAAATCAAAATGAGATACCATCTGAGAGGATGCAATAAAAAGGAAAAAACATCATTTCTGTTATATTCCTTCTGCAGATGCAAAACCTGAATCTAATCATAAGAAAAAATACTAAATGAT
This sequence comes from Tupaia belangeri chinensis, assembly GCF_000334495.1. Lineage (NCBI taxonomy): Eukaryota > Metazoa > Chordata > Mammalia > Scandentia > Tupaiidae > Tupaia > Tupaia belangeri. Next base: position 2,013,746 of record NW_006159889.1, read on the forward strand.
GGGACCAGTGGGTGGCATGGTGGTCAAGGTGCTGGACACTCCCACATGGCCAACCAGGGTTCGAGTCCTGGACCTGGTGGCTTGCTTTCTCACTTCCTCTCTCTCTCACTCTCACCCTCTGTCTCTCTCTGGTCGAATTAAAAACTCAATGAATGAATAAACAAATAATAAAATAAATAGTTATTTTAAAAAAAAAAAAAAAAGCTAAATGCAGGCCAACCACACAGCATGGTGGTTAAGGCAGCTGGATCCCACATGGCCGAATGCTCAGTTCAAGCTCTGGACCCAGTGGCTTGAAAATATACTGGGCACATGTGCAATATGTGCTCAAAATCCTGTGAGAAGAATGGAGAAAGGAATGCAGCATGGCCACCCCCCAGAGGATACTTTCTCACTTTCTATCTGTGTGTCTCCTGCAGCAGGCACATGTGCCCTAAAACAAAAATAAATAAATAAATAACAGAAAGACAATAATCAGGCTGTAACCTTCAGAAATATCAAGGTCATGAAAGTCAAGGGAAGTTTACTTAGGAAAGTCTAAAGGAGACTAAAGAGATTTGATAACTAAATGCAACTCAAGATTCTAAAATTAGCCATTTTACTACAAAGAACAGTCCTGGGACAATTGGCCAAAAACAAATGGAGTTAGAGTAATGATTAGATGGAGATAATGTGCTGATGTTAATTTCCTGATTTTGATGCTTGTATTATGGTATGGTAGGTATGTCCCTGCTTATAGGAATATACAAAGTATTTAAGGAGATGGAGCACTGACTTAGCAACTTAACTCTCAAATGGTTCATGAAAAAATAGTATTTGTACTATATTTCCAACTTTTACATAAATTTGGGCTGTTTCAAACTTTAAAAGAATTATTATTTTTATTTTATTGTTTTGGAGAGTTAGTTTTTTGCTATAGAGCATGTGCGCTCACCAGAAAGAGAGAGACAGAGAGACAGAAAATGAAAAATCACCCCCCAGGGGGATATCCACACCGCAATCCCTTCTCCTTCATTCTCCTCTTGGGATTCTGGGCATGCATGCACACATACCCCGGCGTGAGTTTAAGCCACTGGGTCTGAGATTTGAACTGTGGTCAACTACATGGGAGTCCAGTGATATAGCCATTATGCCAACTGCTGGTCCCAAGAATTATTATTTTTAACTATGTACAATGTGGTTTAGAAATAAAACAAAACAGAACAGACAGGAGGTGGAGAGATCTTCCTAAAATGTTCAGAGGATAGGTTATATGCTCTCCTCTGACAGGGAGGATTGGCAAAGCCAGACTTCAAAGCTTCTCTCAATTCAAATTGTCTCTCTATCCAGCTGTCTCCATCAGAAGAGACCCTTCTCAATGCTCCCCGCACTAGCTCCCATCACTAGCTCCCCTCCCACTATAGGGCATTCTCAGGAAACACCCCTGAGCTCTCTGCAGCAGTCTCTCACCTGCCCTATACCCCCTGAAATCTCAGGGATTTCTCTTCTCTACCAACAGCTTTATACTTTTGTTACTGATTTGTAGAATATGTCCATCACTTAGGACATCAGCTGGGACTTTGAGTATCTAGCCAAACTCAAAAGAATCAGTTTATGATTCTGTGTATTTCTGCAAACTATCTTTCATTAAAGACCAAAATTTAGACACATTTATTCTCAGACATCCTTTGCCTTCTCCTAGCAAATTAAACATAGTAAGTAGCCTATGGCAAGGAGGAAAATAAATGATTTTTCTCTTCGAAATGAAGGGATCAGGTCTCCATTGGGGACAGGAGAGGGGTAAATAGGGACTGCCACAGGGCTAGCCTGATTTGGAGAAACAAGCCTACGCCACAGCCCCTGGAGGATGGTCTCTGTGCAGAATATTTACACAACAGACACCAATGGCTCCTCTACAGCCATTACTGCCTATCAGGTAAATAACACATGTGCCAAAACACACATTTAATGAGGGAAATAATATGCCTTTATAAAAAGACTCAATCTGTATTTACCTGAGAGACCAAAGAAGCACCAAATCACCAGATTAGTGGAACCACAGAGGAGTCGTTCTGGTGTCTTGGGTAAATAGACATTTTATAGCCTCCATTACTGGAGGAGGGAAGGGAGGGGTCATCCTTTAATATCCACATCCACAGGCTAAGGGATGGGAAAAGAAGAGCCCATCATGAAACACGTGGTCTACCCCCACTCCACCTCCCCAGTCACATATATTTGGAATCTCTGGGAGGGTATGGGTTCTTATCACCCTTGGATTCAACCTTTCTATTAAAAGCCAGATGGGGAGGCAGGGGTACATTCCAGAGAAACCAAGGTACCAGGAGTGGGTTCTAAATCCAGCTGAATGGATGCACCAGGGACCACTAAATCGTAGCTTCCTCAGTTCTCAGTCCTGGGGCAAGTCCCCAACCTCCAATCTGACCTATAACACAAGTACTCAGGCACCTGAGTCACAGAAGCAACAATGAAGTACATGGTAATACCTGGGACTCACTTGGTCAAAGGCGTTGTCTTGGGCAGCTAAAAATAGCCTGAGAAAAATATAAACAAATTGCATGCCTTCAAAAGTCATAATCTTCAATCTAATAAATGCATCCTTACTGCCAGAGCACTTTCTGTGAAAATCACAGATTGTCAAAGGTGAAAGAAAAACTAAGAGGAAGCAAGAACGCTAAAGCTGGGTCCTCACCTCAACAAAACACTCTTCCTCTACTACAAGTCTCCACCTATAGCTCTAGTTACAGTTGCTTCTACTCCAAAGCTAGGCAAAGCTAAACAGAGCTCCCCCAACATTAGAAGCAGCAGCTAATTCCAATGACCAGCAGAACTGGAGTCACTAAAGGCCTTTAGGAACATTAGATTCTGATGGCAACAGCGCAGGCCACAGTGGGGTCGCTCTGTCTCAGCAGCTCAAGGCAGCACACAGAAAGAAGTGACTGTGATTTGCCTGCTGTTTGCCAAATCATCAGCCATACCCAGTAGCCTGGACAAATGCCAAGGAACAATCCTAGACAACATCGCACATGATGTGACCCCATCGCACATGAGTGGGAGCAAGGCCTTGTTTCCTAATACACCATAAGTAGGCTAGAGATAGAGGGAGGGCAGAAAATGGCACTGTCATCCCTTTAAGCATATCCCATATGTGTAAACAGCATCTGACTCCAGAGGAGAGGTTCTCAGAATAGTTTATACCTCCTATACTTCTACTTCCAGGGAAAAATGGTGTAGAAGCCAAGAGTCATATAAGCTAGTTGTTAAATAACTCACTGGTTCAAATGTATGTAAATTCATTACATATTCTTTATAATAATACCTATATCTCTGGGGTTCAATTCATCCATACAAGATCTCTTTTCCGAAAAGACTCCTCTCAGGATTTGGGGCATACACACGCATGGGGCCAGGCATGATTTTCAAGTTGCTAGGTCTGGGACTTGAACCGTAATGTTGGACATGTGGGATCCAGCATCTTAACCTCCATGCCACCTGCTGGCCCAGGGAATTACTTTTGATACATGAGAAAGAAGAAAGGGAAACAGTTTTCTGAAAATTTACTATAAGTCAGGTACTGTATTGATGATTTACATATTTTACCTTATTGAATTCTCCCAACTCTCAAGCAAAAGAGCTAACAGTATTCCCACTTTACTCATGAGCAAGCCAAGACTCGGAGGTGCTCAGCTCTTTGGGGCCCTATTTTCCTGTGTTAGCCCACATTTTCTCACTAGGCTGATTCCCCATCAGCCATAGGCAGACAGTGCATATCAACTTCAGGTGTTTTCTTTTTTTTCTTTTTTTTTGAGGTACAGTGTGACTTTAACCAAAAATAATGCAACCTTAGGTAATAATGAAATCTATCCAAATTATTCAGATTCTTTTTTTTTTTTTTGGAGAGATTTTCACTGTAGGGCGCGTGCGCTCGCCAGACAGACAGAGAGAGACATAGAGACAGAAAGCGAGAAATCCCCCCCCAGGGGGGATGGTCACGCCGCAATCCCTTCTCCTCCATTCTCCTCTCGGGATCTTGGGCACGCACGCACACGAGCGCGGCATGAGTTTTAAGTCACCGGGTCCGGGACACGAACCGCGGTCGACTACGTGGGAGTCCAGCGACATAGCCATTACGCTAACTGCTGGTTCCCTCAGATTCTTTTTCATAATAACTTTGTTTAATAATGTCAAAAAAAATAATAAAGTATAGCCCTGAGCACAAAAGGAGAAACAGGAGGGCGTGCAACCAAAGCAAAAGAACTCAAAGCTTCTCCTCAAACAATTCCAGAGAAACAAACCTTCTCATTTTACAGAGTGGAAAAACTGGCAGGAGGTAGGGTTACAATCAGCTCTTGCTCAGGTCCTTAAAAATGATGTTTCCTTTCATAAATCTGTGCCTTGGCAAATACTACTCCCTCTGTATTAGAATGCACTTCCATTTTTTCATCAGGCAAATTATCACTCCTTCACAATCCAGCTCAAATTTGCCCTTTTGGTAGCTTTCTTTGATACCTCATCATGAAATTGCTGAGTGTGATCCAGTAGCACAGTTTATTCCTACTTCACAACTTTTATCTGACTATATTGTAAGAGGTTAGGTATCTATTTCTCCTACTACCAGCAATTTTTAAGGAGTTAGGAGAGAAGGATGGAAGACAGTAGAATAGGTACAGATGGGTGTGCGTGTAAAAAAGCATATTTGATATGACAGTTCTTTGACTAGTTTTGTCAGACCCTTTAATGCATTTTAAAATTTCAAACAGCCTTAAAAAAGAGCAAGAGATTTCCTTTTTTAATCCAAAAGATACCATGAGTTTTAAAAGTCTGAGAAACACTGCGCTAGATCCTTCAGGACAAGGACCACAGTCTTCTCATTTCTGTGTTCTCCTCACCCAGCACAAGACCAGGCACCAAGTGAGTATGAATTTCATTTGCTGAATGAATTAATATGTCCAAAGTCACAATGCCAACTGTCCTGGAATTAGAACATGCTAAAACAGAGCAGGGCCTAAACACCTAACAAAGCTGCTTTTCTTTCTTTCTCTTTCTCTTCTTCCTCCTAGCCCACCCCATTCAGTCCTCCCCAGCTAGAGAGAAAGAGAATTGCCTTGGTGCCAGAATACTATTAAAAGGATTAATTTAGGGACCGGTGTTTGGACTGTCACATCCAATCACTACCCACAGATCTACAGCTTCCCAAATCAGGCTCATGCAAAGAAGAATCAATTGCAAGGACACAGAGGGTCTGAACAGGCATACTAATGGCCTCCTGAGGTGCCAGCGGCCAGCTCTGACACTCCCATAAATTATCCGCCCTTTGATTTTACCTGTAGCTGTGGGGCACAAGGCACAATTTTGAACATATCAAAGCAATCCCTTGTAACCTGAGGCTCCCCAAGGAATGTCCCCAAAGGAGGAAAGGCTAAAAACAACGACCCAGAGGGAATCTGCTTCCCAACAGGGCTGGTCCTAACAGTCATCAATTAAAACCCAACAGAACCACGTGGATAAAGTGGTACCCAAATGAAGCCTAGCAAATCGGGAGAAGGCATGAATCAGACTGCAGTTCAGCAATGACTACATATCTCTCATTCAAGGGAAGAGAAATCACAGCAATAAACACAATTTCATCTGGAGGCAAATCTGCACTAGCTTTGACAGTACCTCTCAGTGTGATTGCCGGCAACTCGATAACCTTCCTGGGCCTCAGCTTCTTCACATGGTAGCAAGAACAAGAATGCTGACCACCTGATTCACTCCCCACAGTGGTGGCAAAAAGTAATAGAAAACATTCAAGGGGCATAGAAAAGCTTTAGGGCCACAAGGGTGGCAACACTAACAAGTGACCCAAGACAGACAAGGGGGAATGACTGGTCACACTTTGGTGAATTTCTACTGGGAGGTTGCTCACTCAATTTGCTTTATGATGGTGCTGGAACTAAGGTCTACCCTGAATGGGTTCTAAATGGATCTTCTAGGATTCTGAATGGAACTTCTGCTCTCTGAAAATTTTCCATTATGAAGAACAGTGTTTTGGTTGTAACTTTCTCCTATCTGCTGACTGCTACTGCCAGGAGCTATATTTCTGTCACACAGCCACAATGACACCTGTGAAGACCCAAGACATAGCAATCCAAAGGCCAAGTCACCCAACTACTGGTTGCTTTTTAAAAATTGTGTAAAATACTATTAATAACAAAAGTTATCAAGACACTGTGCTGAGAGCTTTACACATATTAAATCCTTTAACCAACTCTGTTAAGTCCAATTATCTCCACTTTACAGATAGGAAAGTGAAGCTCAAAGAGATGTCGCTTGCCCAAGATCACAAAGACAATATCAGTGGATCACTGGGAAAGTCATGACACATTTTTGCATAGAAAAATAAGTTGTGACTTTCCTGAGAACCTAATAGAAATGTTAGTTTTCCCTCCAGCAATTCAAGTAACTGGGACTTGTAGGGAGAGGAAGAAAACAGACATAGGACTCTCAGCTCTAATCTTCATTGGAAACTCAAATACTTTATTTGGTCTCTGTGCCTGCCAAATATAATTAAACCTGAGCTAGCAGACATTTCCAAAACTGGGAAAAGATTGTCAGTCTGCTATAGGAAAGAAAGAGAGAATGAGCAAGACAGAGAGAGAATGAGGACAATTCCCTGGGAAGCTTAGGAAAATGGGTCATCCTCTATGTACAGTTAAGGAGTTCAAAGCAACTGACATTATGCTAGGAGCCCCACAACTAAGATTGGTCTCCATTTTTCCATACTTCCTTCAGAAGAAAATAGTTCTCAGAACCTTTTTATTTACTCTAACCAACTTTCCCTTCCTATATCTTTCCAGTGTGTGAAATAGAGTTGGTATCGCCAACAAATTCCTCAGAAGACATCTCTTAAGCTTCAGTAGATGGCCAGGAAGTTAGTACAGAGAACCAATATACACATATATACAAAGATTTGGTTATATTCCATTTTTAAGGGCCAAAATACTACCACAAAAGGGAAAATATAAAATGTTACCCATGTAGCTGTCACAGCCTCCTTACTGGTATCTTTGCCTTCAATATTGTCTGTCCCTTTCGATCTATCTTTCACACCGAAACCACAGCAAATTTTTCAAAGCACTAATCTAATGTCACTCTACTCTTAAAACCTTTTAACAGCTTCTCACTTTCTTAACTCTGATTCAGGGCAAGGGTCAGCAAACTATGGTCTATGGGCCAAATCTAGCTGCCACCTGTTTTTATAAATAAAGTTTTATTGGAGCTATGTTCATTCATTTTCATGCTGTTTATGGCTGCTTTTCTGCATAACCACAGAGTTGAGTATAGCGGAGCAGTTGTGTTTGGCCTTGATCAAGCATATTACCAAAAATCAAATGAATGTGTTTCTTCCTATCATCTTAGGATGTGCAATTCTCAGAATAAAGGACTAGTCTGAGGCCGGCCTGTGGTGTGGTGGTCAGGGTGGTTAGATACCACATGGCTGGCTATACAGTTCCAGTCCCAGACACTGTGGCTTGGGAATCATGCTGAGCATGTGTGTCCAAAATCCTGTGAGGAGAATAGAGGAAAAGAGATTGTGACATGGTCATCCCCCTGGGGGAATGCTTTCTCACTCTCTCTCTCTCTCTCTCTCTTTCTCTCTCTGGTGAACATACATGTCCTGTAGCAAATATAAAAAGAAATAAATAAAAAGACTATTCTGGCTCTATTCAACCACCCTGAACCTAAAATAAGTGCTCATGAGATGCCCATAAAGAAATCATGACAGAATTCAAGAGTCTAGACCCCCTACCTACAATTCTGACCAGTCTATAGACTTTGGGTAAATCTCTATAGCATATGTTGAACATATGCTGCTTTATCAGATGAGATATCAGCAGAAATATACAATCCATACCAGCCCCCACCCACTACCCCTCAAGTCTAAGTACTCAAAAGAAAGTCAAGCCAACCTCAACCATGCAATATGATTCTCACCTCTTCTTACTTCGAAGATGCCAAGACTTGCAGCTGGAGATGCTGAAGGTTCTGTGAGAGCTGGAAAGCCCCAATGCTGTGGATAAATACACATCTCTGCAACAAGTCTATTTCAATACAAAGGATTAGATCCCTATCATCTCAAACTCAACTCAAAACTTTGGGATAACAGCTGTCTATTAGGAAAGACAGTGCCTCTACTGAGCTTTCAGGAACTATTTGTACTATATTTGTTTCTGGAATGATAGATTTCGTGTTTTCTAGTAGTACACTTTTCTTCCTAAGGAGGTTTACCTCCCTAGAAACACTAAAATGTTTATAGTATTTGAACTTGGGCGGACAAAAGCTATAGTTGTAGTTACATGAAGTTGTAGCTCTATGTAAATTTCAGAATCCTAGTGTAGTTAAGGAGGAGATGCTGGGAAAGCTGACAATATTCAGAACTCGGGAACTGTGGCTGCGCCAGGACTGGGGAGGGGACTGGTTGCCACAAACCCACAGGCCGTATGGCAAACAGCCACACACAGACCAAGAAGCACTTTCAGGATACTTCTAAGTCTGCCCGAGTTCTAAGAAAGTCAAAGTAACTAAATCCCAAGCCAAAAATATCGAAGATACCTATCTCATTTATCACCTAATTCAGCTCATCCAAAGGACTAAAAGAGGCCCAGAAGCCCGTGTAAGCTAGTGATGCTGTTAGCAAAAGAAACACCTAGGATCAAAGAAGCAATGTACCCTTACACACATTTAAGAATTTACTCTACTCAAATCCCCTGAGAAAAGGCCACTCACCAACTTAACTCTACCACAAAGAAAACATTTTTCAAAACAAAAGGGAATAAAAGCACTTTTATTTGGAAATTTCAAGTTTGGAGAGCTCTTAGCTAAGCTCTATGATCTAGCTAGCTGATTATTTACAGGATCTTTGGGCTGGAATTGTTAATGAGCTTTTAATTTGGAGTGCTTAAGTTGCCAAAGTGCTCTGAGCTCCAGTGAAGCACCACAGAATCCATAAAGGAAACCTTATCAATCACTTCCCGGCAGGTCCCTTCCCCCACCCCACCTCCTGATGAAAGGCAGCCAAGTGGGTTTCTAACCAAGATCACAGACACCCATTAGTGGAGTCACACTCCAAGTCCCTGTGTATAAATCGGCTTTTAAATGGTTTGGGATTCAGGTATAATATACTTAGGCTCCAAGCACGAACCCACTAAAACAAGGCATGCTGTGTATGATAAAGTCAGAATAAAGCAGAATTTGATGAAGCCAATTTCTGGTAGAAATCAAAAATCATTCAGCCAATCACAACCTACTATAGTTCAACCAGAGTATAATTTTTAGCCAATGGGATTCATGTTTTGCTGCCCTTCAGCTAGCCGACTGATGAAATGTCTGACAAGAGTAAATGCCATTAAAATGGCCAGACACCTCTAGAACAGGCAATGAAGGGCACTAAATTTTCGGTCGCAAAATCCAGCCCTGAAGACAAATCCACACCCCAATAAGGGGCCCCACATCCAGCATCTTCCAATTCAACAAGGAGCAGTAATACTTTGCAAGAATATCTTTTGCAATCAAGCCTCAACCGAGGTTCATGGGGTTTTTTGTTTTGTTTTGTTTTTTTAAGAAAACACCTGTTGCTGGTCCTTTTGCAGGAAAGGCAATCAGAAAAGTTAGCCAGGTTAGGCCCCTTATTCACTCCTTCCACTATCACTACTACAACCACTTCAGTTTTACAGAGGTAAACTGCTAACCATGTGTGTGTGTGTGTGTGTGTGTGTGTGAGAGAGAGAGAGAGAGAGAGAGAGAGAAGGCGAGCGAGAGCGAGAGAGAGAGAGAGAAGAGGGGTCCTCTATTGTACTATCTCCTTGCTATAGTTCTAGACTCTGGTCCTCTCCTCTCCTCTAGTAATTCCAGGTAAGAAATCCATCTCCTTCATCAACTCACCGAGTCGGTCTTGCAAAGCCCGGCCCCACTCCCCCTCCTCTAGGACGCTATTCAGTATATCATGCATGCAGGGTGAGCACATGAGCCAGCACCCCACACTGTAAAAACTGTGCGCCGCGACCCTCAACCCGCATGCATTAACCAGGGCCCAATCTCGGAGATAGAGGGGCTCTCAGCATCACCCACCCCGGGGTGTTGCCCCCAACTCGGGCCCATCCAAGTCCAGGGAAGCGTAAGAGGAGGGGCAGGGGGCCAGGAAACCAGCCCTCCTTCCCAGGGCCGCCCCCGCCCCCCGTCAGCAGCGGGAGAGGCTGTCGCCATGGCAACGCCCCCTCCTCGGGGCCAGCGCGGCAGGCTCCCTCCAGGTGCAGGCCCCGACGTCTCCCTCGGCCTCAGCAGGCGCTCAGAGCAGTTGACGGCGGAGGGCGCGGC
>NW_006159889.1:2024146-2039229 GCF_000334495.1 Tupaia belangeri chinensis
AGGCCAGCTGCGCCCGCTCCCCACCGCCCGTTCCCGGCCGCCTCAACAGCGGCAGCCAGCACCACGAGTCCACAACACACCGACTCACCTCCGCGCACTCTGACCCCGACCGACGCGGCGGACGGGCGGGCGCTGTGGCCAACCGCTGAGCCCGCCGCAGGCCCCTTTGACCAATGGGCTGCAGCGGGGCGGGGCTTCTTCTCCCCAAATGCTCGCTCTCCCGCCGACATGCGCGCTAAGGTGTGTCAAGATGGTGCCTCCCGGCGGCTAGCCTTGTGGGACTTGTAGTTTTGAGGGCGCACGTACTCAGAGAAGGGCGGGGGGGCGGTGAAAGAGCCGAGCTGTGAGAGATTTTTTAAAGAACGAAAACTTTCTAAGACCTGGAGCCTTCTGGGTCCCCTCCTCCGTTTTCCCACTTTCCAGTATACCCACAGGTGAGTGTAGAGTCATAAAGTGACATGTTCTATAATAATTAGATGACACTTTCTCATGATCTTTTCACTCAACAAGTAATATCATTTCTCTGATGTGGGCCTGAGGGAGACCTGAGAGGAGGGGGCAGGGGCTAGGAAAGAAGAAAAGGCTTAGATTTCCAAAAGGGCTTTCGAAGGAAGAGAAAACTGACTTTTCAGGTCCGCTTCAAGGAATTTTAGGGTTCAAAGGACTCCGGCCTCAGCTGCGGAGAGTTTTCTCAGTCTTTCCAGTCAGCCAAAGCCAGAGACGTGCTTCTTCATCTTGGTGATGCCTCTCGGGAAGTCCTGGTTATGAGCTGGAAAGTCCCAGGCTTGACCAAGCCTGTGATGGTTTCCACAGCCTCCCAATCAGTCAGACCCATCGTTTCCCTGCTATCAGGATTATCTTCACTTCAGGTCAGGGCCCTTTCAAATCTAGATTTTACCTTAACATAACGTTGCTCCCTGAGCTGGGAATGTCTGGTAATCTCTATCAGAGAACGCCTCCCTTAATTCCATCCACATAATGAGGTAGGGGGTTCTACTGTGCACCTGGGGCATTGACCACATTTTCTTCTAACTATCTATATCCTTGTTATCTCTCCCCCAGGACTCTAAGATCCTTTAGGGTAGGTATGATTTCTATATCGTTCTTGCCGTATCAGTAATAGCCAATGCCATGGCAGGCCTAAAGCAGTCATGCAATGTTTGCGAACAAATGAGGAAATAAACAGCTGCAAGAACAGCTGTCACTCACCCCAAAGTTGGACAATGGTGGCACATCTGCCTATCCCCTAGTTTTTGGAGCTGGAGCTGAGTGTCCCTCTTCCTGCTATTACTTAGACAATAACTCCAATTGGTCCATCAGTCAGTATTATTTATAGTGCCTCTGCCAAATGTCAGGGAGTTGTTGCTGAGGATTCAGGGGTAAATAAGAAGAATAAAACCTGTATCCTCAAGGAACTTTTATATTGGAGAGAAGATGGGAGGGAGGGGGAGGATAGACAGTAAATAAGTAAATACAGAAGTAAGAAGACAGGGCCAGTCCGGTGGTCTGGTGATTAAGGTGACTGGATCCCACACAACTGACTGAGTGGGTCGTGTTTGGGACCTGGAGGCTTAAAAAACACACCAGGTGCATGTTTATATGCATAAGCATGTGCCCGTGTATAAGCATGTGTGCCCAAAATCCCAAGAGGAGAAAGGGATTATGACAAAGCACCCTGGGGAGTGCTGTCTTTCTCTCTCTCTGTCGCTCTCTGGTAAGCACACATACTCTGTAGCAAATTAAAAAAAAGAAAAAAAGAAAAGAAAGAAAAAAGACAAATCAGAGGCCATGAGATTATCTTTCCCATTAGCTTTGTTATGCCCTGAGTCCCAACCTAAGAATAGGGCATAGCCAACCTTTTTGGCTGTGAGAATGAAGGAAATCTACCAATCTGGATTGGAGATCTTTAAGGCTCAGTCCTCACTTACTCCATGCAGCTTTCCATGCTTCCCTTGACTTCCCCCAGGATATGTTCTTTCGTCCTTGGTGCTCTAGGGCTCAACTGTACAGCTTCTAGGACCTCACCAGACTTAAGCTCTTTTCGGATAAAAATCCAGACACATGCATTCAAATACTAGAACAGTTTAAGAGCTCTGTATATATTTATGTTCCTTGACTTACCATAGGATCCTGATAAATTCATTGTAAGTTGATAATAACATAAGTTGAAAATAGCCATTTCGTAGACATGATGGGATGAAAAACTACAAAATATTGGCAACATGGTACACTGTAGAGTATCAATTGTCTTCTCTTATGATAGAGTACAGCTGCCTGGCATTACAGGAAAACATTGTACCACATATCACTAGCCTGGGAAAAGATCAAAATTTCAAAATTTGAAGTGTAGTTTCTACTGAATGCATATTGCTTTTGCACCATCGTAAAGTTGAAAATTTGTAAGTTGAACCCTGGTAAGTCAGAGACCATCTGTGCTGGGTGCCTTGCACTGCTGCCTAACCCAGCATTTGGCACCCTCAAGCCTTGGCTCTGTTGTGTGCTCTCTGGTTCCCTAGAAAACAGAGCCTAAGGCAAAGCTTATAAGTTTAGACTTAATTGGGTAGTGTATTACCAAATTGGCCAGAGCTTCAAAGAAAACACAACTAGCTGCTCTGTCACACAGGATTTATTTTAGACTAGCTGTGTAAAACTATCACATCCCAGGGAGGAAGAAAGAGCATCACTCCCATAGCCACAGAGGGCACTGGATTCCACACTCTGATGCATAATGGCTCACCAAAGACTAGAAATGGTAAAAGGGATCAAAGCCCTAGGTTAGGTCCAATGGAGCCCTCTGCAATTCTACCACAATGGCACCTTAGAAGTCATCTCAAAACCTCATCCTTGTCCTAGGGGAGGCTAAGATAACCAACTGTGTTAGCAAATGAGGTGACAGTCTTGTCAACTGGACTGTCCAGTAAGCCAGGAGCCGAGGGCCAGAGTCTTGGTATAGCTAGGGCAATGAATTTAGGGAGGCAGATGAAGTGAGTCTAGTACACAGACACAGATACAGCCTGGGCAGCCTCCTGGCTGCTAGACCAAGTGGCTGAGCTATAAGCAGGACAAAGACAGGACCAAATTGGTTTTTCTGCTGTATCGTCAAACCATCAGTTAAAACGGCAAGGTAGCCATCAATGTGGGACCTTAACCAGCAATCAAAGGACAGAGACTATAGGACCCACTCAAGGACAGACAGAACCCAGGTTGGTTCTGAGCCTATTTTATTTGGGATCTGAAAAAAGTGCTGCCATCATAGCCCCTGTAAGCTACATAAGGCAGTGCAGTGGAGTTGCAGGGGTGTGGCTCAGAGAGAGCCTGTTAAGAGTCCTGGCTCCATCTGTGACCTTACACAAGTCACAACCCTCCCTGAGGTTCAGTTTCGGCATCTCTCGAGTGGAGATAGTACCATCCCTACTTGTTATAAATACAGAGGGCTTAGCAGTCTCTAATGTGGAGTTCAGTAAACAGTGGCTGTTATTCCTATTATTCTCATTCTTCCCCACGCCTCTCTCCAACTCCTTCCCCCATGACCATGGCCACCCCTCCTCCCCACCTATCCACCCCTACCCACCGGTCCCCCCCCCATGGAGGCTGGACCTGGCCGTGCCTTCTCCCCAATTTCCCTGGGGCCGTTCCCCTGGAGCCTGAGCCGTTCATCTCCCTGGTGACCTGAATCTGAACTAAGAGACGGATGTGGGGTGGCTGAGGCCAGGGTGGTAATGTGCTCCCTTATCTCCGTGCCCCTCACTGGGGCCTAGTTAATTTTCCCTTTGATTTTAATATAGATTTATTGAAAGTTTCAGTTATCAAAACAAACTGCAGCAGCAAATTGGTGTTCTTTGCAGGCCTACAAGTGCCTATAAAGCTGCCATGCTCGGGAACGAATGGCGCTCTCCGGGAGGTCAGTCATGGCAACGGGAAGTCCCCGGGGACACACACACCACAGTTTAATATTTTTCTTATTAGCCTTTTTCTTCTTGGCTATCTAAGCCTCCCCTTTAAATCGGAAATCAAATGGAGCCACCTGCCCAGGGAGGCTTTCTTTCCCAAGCCGCTCTACTCTCTGCCTGTTCTGTGGCCCCTCTCAAGTCCTAACCTTCCCACCTCAGAGGCTCTGACTTCCCACTGCCTTGCCCACTGACCCAAAAAAGAGTTGTGATATTCACTTGTCCCCGAGGTATGGCTCACAAGTGTCATGAATCCCATCTCCCTGTCCCAACTGTACAGTTTGCTTGGGCCATATAGCCACCAGTCAGAGGCAAAGGATCCTTACAACAGAGCGGGGCCTCAGGCTTCTTCCGGATCCAGTGTTCTGTGAGGGGAGAAAGCGAAGCGAGAAAGCAAAGGAGTGACTCGACAATCCTGTTGAGATTTACTGAACTCAACAGAAACACAAAGGACATCATGATCCTAGGAAGTGGGCAAGTTCTCCTCCCAAACCAAGAATTGTGTGATTATGTTGTCACATCCCACTGCCACTCCAGCTTGACTTCTCTCAATTTCAGCTTGATTTTTGAGATCCTCCACTCTGTCCCTAATCAGTCTCTAAGGATCAGCTCGGGGCTCGGTTTCCTTCCTTTACTATCCCAGTAGCCCCCATCGCTATAGCGATGTAAGATCTGATATTAGGCCTGTCCCAAAGAAGCACTCCCTGGCCTGGTAACCTTAAAGGCACCACCATCTCTTCTGGTTCTGAACTGCTACTGGGTTACCTATACATGTCTCATCCCAGTTCCCAGCATCCTCTCCTTGTTCTTAAAGAAGTTCCCTGACAGAAGCAAAGGCAGTCTGTGGCCAAGTGCCCTGACAACTGCAGCTGTGCCAATAGAAAGGTGAAAGGTGCTAAGGTTTGGACTCACATAGACCAGATTTTGAATCATGGCTTTAACACTTTCTGACTCTGTGATTTGGAGATCTTCTTTGCAGTTGGTTTCACTTCACTTATGGGCTTGCCTCTCTCTGTCTCTGTCTCTGTCTCTGTCTCTCTCTTTCATTGCCAGAGGGTGCATGAGTTCACGAGAGAGAGACAGACAGATAGGGAGAGAGCACTCTCCAATGCGGTATGGTCATGCTATAATCTCTTCTCCATTTCTCCAGTATGCTGGGATTTGGGGCATGCATGCTTGCTCATCTGGTGTGTTTTCCAAGCCACCAGGACTGGGACTTGAATTATGTGGTCAGCCATGTGGAATCCAGGTCCCTTAACCACTAGGCCACAGGGCAAGTCCAACAACTACTCTTGTCTAAACAGCACGCCCTACTAAAATCATCTGCTTCTGTGTCTTTCTTCTACCATATTCTGATATCCTCAAGGAAAAAGACTATCTTGATTATCTTTATATTCCAAGTTATATATTTGCTAAATAAATAGTAAGTCACTTTCACTGGGCCTGTTTCCTTGACTATAGAATAAAGCTAATACCTACATCACCAATATAGTGAAGAAAGCACCTATCACAGTGCCTACCCAACATCACATGGTACAGAAGATGGAAAGTTTCCTTCCTCAGTTTTCTCTTGAGGTCAGTCATCAGCCACCAGCACTTTCTAAATTTTGCCTGTTTCCTTCTCAGTTTCAAGTTTCACCTACTCCTGTTTCCTATGGGGACTTTCCCATCATGGATCAGAGACCTGCACTCACCCGGCTCCTTTAGAGTGATACTGACTTCTCTGCTCTAGGCTAGGCTCCCTCTATCCAACCCACTCGTAAACTACTATCCCCTACTGGCTCTATATTTTCTCAAAGTCAGATTCCTTTGGATGCTTTGTAGCTTCTCCATAGCAATGCAGATGTCCTTAACCCTATCCTTTATGCCGCATCCCATTGCCACTTCCAGCATGCAATATGGATTAGTTTGCATTAACATCACTTCGCCAGTTCTGCTATTTATAGGGTCCCATCTGCCTCTTTAGAAATACCAGTTCCCAGGGCTGGCAGGTTGCCTAGTGGTTAGGGCGCTGGACTCCCACTTGGCCAACCTGCAATTCAAGTCCTGGACTTGGCAACTTGTTTTCTCACTTTCTCTCTCTCTCTTTCTCTTTCTCTCTCTTTTGTAAGTACATATGCCCTATAGCAAATTTGATAATAATAATAATAAATTAATTATTAAAAAAATAAAAAAAAGAAATACCAGTTCCCAATGTTCCTCCCAACAGCCACAGCTGTACCTGTCAATGCAGGCTACTGTGCTCCACTGTCTTCTATCACTTAAGTGTGCCAGGAATGCTGACCTTGAATAATCCCACTTGATGAGCTCAATTCTTATGGTAACATGGCAGCTCTCCTGCAAAGTAAATGACAGCTCTCCTGCAAGTAAAAAGATGACTTTGCCCATGTTATATTCAGTTAGGGGGACGTGGAGCCCAGAGCAGTGTTGTTTTTGCTCTTATGTGTTTCTGTGACAGCTCTTTTCACTTATCCAGACAGCCCCTTTTCTTGTTGTTGTGTGTAACTACTACCACCAGAATAGCCAAGATGGGGTGAACTTATTTAAGAGACATCATGCTGAACCAGAGGCATGATACCCTCTTCAATTCCTTAGTTCTGCTGTGGAAACTGGCTCACTCTGCCAGATTCTTCCTCCTCTGTTCTTGGTTTGCCCACACATTCCTACTCTATTATGCTGGTGTATACCTGATCCAGCAATGGACTTAGTTCAAGTTTATTTATTTCTCTCTGAGAGGCTTTTCAACCCCTCCTAAATCAGTGGATTCAAATAGATATTTTAGGTCAAGGTATGTTGCCTAACTCCCCAAACTGGCTGTTGCCAGATATCAACTCTAAACCTCATTTCTGTACTTTTTCTCCCAAGATTTAGTGAATAAGGTCCTTTTACGGCCTGTTACCTTCTTCTGCCTTGCCAGATCAGTAGAGCTTCATCTTTACACTGGTCCCTTTGTGGTTTCTTATCTTCTTCCTGGTTCTGATTTGACATTTGAGTCCTTTACACTTGAGCTCTAATCTGCTTTCCAGACCTATTTTCTAGTAGTTCTTTTTCTTTTTTTAAAGAATTACTTTATCTAACTTTATTTATTATTATCATTATTATTTTCCAGTTTGATCAGAGAGAGACAGAGACAGAGAGAGAGGAAGTGAGAAAGCAAGCCACCAGGTCCAAGACTTGAACCATGGTCGGCCATATGGGAGTCCAGCGCCTTTAACCACCATGCCACTTGCTGGGCCCCTCTAGTAGTTCTTTTAACTCCTCCTCAAGAGACTAATTACTACTTACCAAGGTGCTCTGTACTTTTCTGCCTCTAAGCCTTTGCTGGTGTTGTTTTCTCAACTGAGACTGCTTTTCCATTCCCATCACCACCTCTTAAAATCCTGGAGAAATGTGTCCTGCTCCATGAAGCATGTGCCGATTCTTCAGGTGGCTGTTCCCTGCCCTTCTGAGTCCCCAAGTCTTCTCTGCATGTCCTGCCCTGCACAGCTCACTAATCCATAAGACAGGGGTTTGCTCAGCAATCTTTTTTTTTTTTTTAGAGATTTTTGCTATAGGGCGCGTGCGCCCGCCAGACAGACAGAGAGAGACAGAAAGCGAGAAATCACCCCCCAGGGGGCATGGTCATGCCGCAATCCCTTCTCCTCCATTCTCCTCTCGGGATCTTGGGCACGCACGCACATGCGCCCGGCGTGAGTTTTAAACCACCAGGTCCGGGACGCGAACCGCGGTCGACTACATGGGAGTCCAGCGACATAGCCATTACGCTAACTTGCTCAGCAATCTTAATCTCTAGGCAATACCTGGCCACAGCCCCCAGGACCAGAAGTGCTAGAGGGCATTTGAAAGGCCATGTGAAGCCTTCAGAACATTTCCTGCAGCAATCCCAGCACTCCCTTTCCCTGACAGTAACTGAGAGCTTGAGTCCATCCTTCTCTATGTGCTTTGAATATCAGTTTGGTGCTGGGCACCATGAAAGCACATGACACAGTCCCTGTCCTCACAGAACCTACACTCTAATGAGAGAGACATATTGGCAAAGAAATCATTGTCACTCAGAGTGATAAAGACAACTTTATAAGTCCACTTGCAGTGAGAGTTTGAAGATGAGATGTGTCTTACAGCCTGGAAAAGCTTTCCATAACAGGTGACATTTAAGTCAAATCGTAAAGGTTGAGTATGAATTTCCCAGACCAAGAAGAGGGAGGGCTTTGCAGGCAAAGAGAATGATATGAGCAAAGGCACTAGGCAAATCCCCAGATGGGGATGGGAAGATACAATATGATTGAAGCTGAAAGTGTGGCGAAGGGAGTGGTAAAAGAAAAATTTGAAAACGTGGGCAACAGTTAGATCATGCATAATCTTATAAACCTTTTTACCATGTTTGAACTTAACCTTGAGGGTAACAGAGTCACTCAGAAATTTAAAGCAGAATAGCGACTAGGTTGGTTCTGTGTTAGAGAGGGCTATTTTAATGTGCATTCTAGGGGCCAGCAGGTGGCGTGGCAGTTAAACCACTGGATTCCCACATGACTGACTATGGTTCAAGTCCCAGATATGGTGGCTTGAAAATCACAACAAATAAATGGACAAATAAATAAATTATTTTTATTTTTTTTAAATGTACATTCCCATCATCTGGAAATCTTGTTAAAATGCAAATTATGATTATATGGGTCTACAAAAGGCCTCAGACTCTGCTTCCCCACCCCCCTCAGATTTTTGCCACAGGGTACATGTGCTCAATGTAGAGAGAGAGAAAAAAAGGGAAAGTGAGAAATCACAACCCAGAGAGATGATCACACCAAATTCCCTTCTTCTCTATTCTCCTCTCCAGATCCAAGACGTGCACACACACACACACACACACTCACACACACACACACCTGGCATGATTTTCCAAGCCACCGGATCTGAGACTCAAACCTTGGGTGGCCATGTGGGAATCCAGCACCTTAACCACTGCAGCACCTCCTGGCCCTCAGACTCTGCATTTTTAAAAAATTGCCAGGGGAGGGACCAGCAGATGTCATAACAGTTACGTCACTGGACTCCCACATGGCTGACCATTGTTTGAGTCCTGGACTCAGCAGCTTAAAATTCACTCTGGGTGCATGTGTGTGCATGCCCCAAACCCTGAGAGGAAAAATGGAAGAGAAGGGATTGTAGCATGCCCATCCTCCCCGGCGACTGAATTCTCACTTTCTCTCTCTTTGTCTCTCCAGTGAGCACATGCGCCCTATAGCAAAAAATCTCTCAAAAAAAAAAAATTTTTTTTTTGTCAAGGGCACAAACTCTCCCCAGAGAGAGTGAGAGAGAGAAATCATCCAATGGGACATGGTCACACTACAGTCCTTTTTCTCCATTTCTCCATTCTGTCAGGATTTATGGCAGGCACACACAAAAAGCTGTCAGGCCCAGGATTTGGGCCAAGGTAGCACATGTGGGATCCGACTCCGAGTGCACAGCTCTTAACCAGTGCCGAGGCCAAGCCTCAGATTCTATATTCCTCACAGGCTGCCAGCATTGCTCCTTAGCCCATACTTTGAGTAGCAAGATTGTACTTGTCATGTATTATTTTACTATAGGGCAGTGCCCTCACCAGAGAGAGACAGAGGAAGAGAGAAAGCAACGCCACCGCCCCCTCGCCCCACCAAAGAGGACAACTATGCCACAGTCCTTTCTCTTCCATTCTCCTCTTGAGATTTTTTGGGTGTACACACATGTCCACACATTTCTCAGGCTGCTGGGTCAGAGACTCAGATACGCAGCCAGCCATGTGGGATCTAGCTGCCTTAACTACCATGCCACCGACTGGCCAGAGTAGCAAGGTTTTAGGTAGCGCTATGTCTCTGACTCACCTTCCCTGCCTTCCCACCTTCCCCACATGTGCCTGCTCACGTCAACAGATGCAGAACATTTTTCTTTCTGCTGAGCATGGATCAAAGCTGTTGTGGCTCTTCACTTTTATTTAGCATTTATATCTTAAAAGCTGTTTATTGAATATTTCAAGTACCAGGTAAGGGGTAGGTGTGCCAGGAGAAGACAAAAAGCAAGACATTTTTCTACCCAGAAGTGTTTGGTGTCACTTAGGAAGGGGCAGCTTTCTCAGAGCTGCCCTCTGCCAGACCTGTCATAAACATGCTAAATGAGGTCTGTCTCAGCGGGGCTCCCTGGGGCCCTGCCGAGCCTGCAGCCCCATCCAGAGATGAGCCTGTTTATCCCTAACTATTGTCTCTGACCTCTAAATCAAATCCCAGTCTGATACAAAACCTTCCCTCCTCCCAAGTCCAGGCTAGGTCCATTTGTAAGCCTGGAGGCAGCAGAAGATGACAGTAGTACAAGTACAGCTCTGAAATCGGACTGTCTGGGTTCAAAGCTCAATGCCACCACTTAGTAGCTGAGTGACCTTGGCCAAATGGCTTACCTTCTCTGGTTCTAGTTCTCATCTGTAAATTGGGGATGATGATTTGGCTTGTATCACGAGGCTGTTGTGAGGGTCAGAGGTAACAATGCATGTAAAGCACAGCCTTTGAAACACGCAGGAAGCACCCCAAACCATTACTTGTTATAAATATGAAAAGCGTGTGTGTGGAAGCTTATCAACACCCTCTGAAAACCTGTACAAGTAAAAGCTACTGTGGTCCCTTAGACATCTATGACCTTCCCTGCTTGCACCATCTCCTCTCTGATGCTGGGGAGGCAGAATGTACCTAGAGATTAGAATACAGAGAAACCCTGCGGGATGAGGCAGTCTTTGGGGACCACTTATGGGGCAGGAGGTTTCAGTCGATGAAAACCAAGCCTCAGTGTTGGAGGGGAATGCTCTGCAGATCCCCTCCCACCTCAACCTCATCCCCACTGTGTCCCCTCTGTCCAGGGTCACCTAGGCTGCCGCTCCTTCCGGCTGCAGTGAGAGGCAGCTTCAATCATTCATCTTAATGTCTCTATTAAGCAGGGTTATGACCAGGACGAGACAAGAAACAAGGTCTTTTAGTGTAAAAACACGGCTCCCAGGGCTTGGCCCCAGGGGACTCCTTGGCACTGCTGCTGCTGCTGCTGCTGCTGCTGCTTCTGGGGGGCAACTGTGGTTCCAGATCAGGCAGAATGATTCTGCCCTGAGCTCCTCTTTTCTGTCTTCCCTTGACCCTTCTAAGGACCCACCCAGAGCTTTAATTTCCAATGCAAAGAGCAATGACTTGGCATTTGGCAGCAGCGGCCAGGTGGGCCTTGAGGCTGTCTTTGTGTTAGACTGCCACCCTGATGGAATCGCTAGCTGCCACTCTTTGGCAATGTTGAGGTAGCTACAGCCTTAGCCACCAGGCTCTATGCATAGTAGGGCCCCACCTGGGGTCTGTGCTCAAAGCCTAGGGGATATAAAAATATTTCTGATTATGGAAAGCGCCAAGGAGGAATCCAACAAGACCATAGCACAATATTAGAGAAGGTTTAGGAGCTGTCAGTGGAATCATCAGGGGCTCAGACACAGTAGCCATCTGCTCAGGAAGCCCAGCACTTGCCAGCTCTCATCTCATCTCAGCCACGCCTGGGCAGCATTTGGAGAGCTGGCTGAGGCTTCTAGAGAACCAGATTCAGAAAGCAATGAGCAAAAACCCATTCAGAAGGCCTCAAAGGGAGCCACATGTGGGCTCACCCTTCTGAGCCATGGAAAGAAGGGCATCCATATAACTGCTCCCAAATATCAGAAATGTCGTGGGAACCAGCAGTTAGCATAATGGCTATGTCGCTGGACTCCCACGTAGTCGACCGCAGTTCGCGTCCCGGACCCGGTGGCTTAAAACTCACACCGGGCGCGTGTGTGTGCGTGCCCAAGATCCCAAGAGGAGAATGGAGGAGAAGGGATTGTGGCGTGACCATCCCTCCTGGGGGGCGATTTCTCGCTTTCTGTCTCTATGTCTCTTTCTGTCTGTCTGGCGAGCACACATGCCCTGGAGCGAAAACCTCTCCAAAAAATAAATAAATAAATAAAAATTAAAAAAAGAAATGTCACCATTAGAACATGAGTCCTTTAACTGATGGCATGAGAGGACAAGAATGTGGAACATACAAGGTAAAGGTACAGAAAGGAGAGACTGGTCACCCTGCACCATTAGCTGACCACAGTTCCCCTACTGCTCAGATCACTGACTTCTGATTCCCGCTGGCTGCTGCCTTCTCACTGGTCCGAGTTTCTCCCTCTCTACAAAGACTTATCCTAGGGGACCAGCAATTAGTGTAATGGCTATGTCGCTGGACTCCCATGTAGTTGACCATAGTTCGAGTTCCGGAACTGGCGGCTTAAACTCACACCGGGTACCTGTGCATGAGTGCCCAAGATCTCAAGAGGAGAATCGAGAAGGGATTGCAGTGTGGCCGTCCTCCCCGGGGGCTAATTTCTTGCTTTCTGTCTCTCTGTCTCTCTCTGTCTCTCTGGCAAGTGCACGCGCCCTATAGCAAAAACCTCTCCAAAAAAAACTTATCCTAACCATGAGCTCCTCTGCACTGGCTCTCTGAGGTGGGCTGGTGGAGAGAAACAGCTCAGGCTGTGGTGCCTGCAAAACTGGGCTCACATGTGACTCTTCCCATTCTGAGCAAGTCATCGCTGCTCATTGAGCTTCAGGTTCCTCTTTCCGACCTTAAGGTCTTGAGGAGTAAATGGGCCTGCCACACTGTGTAGCACAGGACTCACCGCGCTCTGCCTATCACAGGGCCTGCCATGTTCTGTGTAGCACAGGGCCCGCCGTGTCCTGCGTGGTGCAGGGCCCGCCGCGCTCTGTGTAGCGCACGGACCGCCATGTTCTGCGTAGCACAGGGCCTGGCTGTGTTCTGTGTGGTGCAGGGTCCGCCATGCTCTGCATAGCGCAGGGCGTGACATGTTCTGTGTGGTGCAGGGCCCGCCGCTCTCTGCGTGGTGCAGGGCCCGCCGCGCTCTGCATGGCGCAGGGCCTGACATGTTCTGCGTAGCACAGGGACTGCCATGTTCTGTGTGGTGCAGGGCCCATGGCACCCTGCGTGGCGCTGGGCCCGCCACACTCTGCGTGGCACAGGGCCCACCGTGTTCTGTGTGACGCAGGGCCCACCGTGCCCTGCGAAGTGCAGGGCCTGCCATGTTCTGTGTAGCGCTGGGCCTACCGTGTTCTGTGTAGTACAGGACCTGCAATGTGGAAGGAGAGAGGAGGCAGATGCTCAGGAAGGAAGGCTCTCTGCCTCGGAGGTGGAGTGGGGGTGCTCCCTTTCTTCTCCCTGCAGGCTGTGGGTAGAGGGCCTTGGCCAGGAAGGGCTGTGAGAGCAGAGGGTGGGGGTGGGAGGGTAAGGGGGAATGCCAGAGCAGCTGAGGGCAGCACAAAGTCAGAGTGAGTTAGCACCGGTCCCAGGGGCTGCATGAGCAAGGCAGGCTTTTACAGAGATATCCAGGGAACAAGAAATACCAGCAAGGAAGTTGCCCCATTAATAAATAAGAAGGCGGGAAATTAATGATGGCCTGAAAATGGCTGAGCTACTGAACTTGTTCTTTAAATCTGTCTTTAACAAGAAAAATAAAGAAAAGAGATTTGGCCAATTAGGAGGTAATGAAGACATCGTAGAAATAGCACCTGACAAAGGCACATGTTGGGGGGGCTGAATGAACTTCCATGGCCTTGACCTCACCCAGAGCCAGGAGGAGCCAAAGGAGGGGTCACCTGCTTATAAGCTGGGAAAGTGGCTGATCATCCAGGACCTGGGAAGGGGCGGGGAAGGAACAAGAATAAAGACTCCAATTTGGGCTTCATTAATGTTTTTCAGGAGCTTGTCATGAGCCAGACGAGATACTCCACCTTTTCTAATACTGTCTCCTGTGAAAGGGATGAAGGTGAGCCATGGGGGGATGAAAGGACAGCCTGAATGAAGACAGACAGGTGACAAGGGAGCCTAAAGAGGAGAGCTGGCTGAGGGCAGCCACAAAGCAGAAGGACTCTGCTCAGAACTACAAAACTCCAGGCCCCTGACATAAGGGGTGGTCCATTTTCAGGAGTTTATGCCTGGAGACATGGGAGAGAGGGAACAGAGAGGAGTGGGAAGGAAGGAAAAGAAGTCTAGAGAAGAGATCTGGGGCTAGAGGAGGAGAGGGCAAGGCAGTGTACAGAAGGAACGTCAGAGGCTGAGGCAGGGCTTAGGGTGTCCAGCAAACCATACTGCTGCCACTCTGACCTCACTGGCACTCCACTGAGGCCTGGTGACCCACCCAAGAGCAGAATATCAGCCACAGTGTGGCCCTGAGGAAAAGAAGGGAGAGAGTGTAGGTTCCATCCTGCCCCAGCCCCGCTCCCCTTATACACAAATGAACCTGCATATGGCTGGTAAGGGTCTTATGGTCTGGGCTCCCTTAGCCCGCCATCCTTTCCCAGGCTAGGGCCCATTGTCACCTGTGGCCCCGGGATGTTGCCTTTGGACTACCCCACTGCCCAGGAGAGACAAGGCCCACAGCCCCCCAGGGACAGAGGTGGTTGGGCCCAGGAAGCTCACCAGCTCTAGGGTCTGTCCTAAGTTTGGTTCCAGGATTCAATCCGAAGTGGCTGGGCTCTAATAACACTGACACCATCAGCATGGGGCCGTGGGGGGTGCAGGCAATGAAACTGCAGGAGAAGGAGAGGGCAGCCAGTGATGAATAGGGATAGCCAGAGCCTTGTTAGAGGTGGGTGTGGAAAGGATGGCCGCTGTAGGGATGAGCCCTGGGCCTGATTTATCATCTTCAGAGCTGATCTGAGCCAGAGGGGTTAAGTAGCGAGTTAATGAAATCCGCAGATGCTGCTAAATGGGGGAGAGCTGGGAGCACCAACGCTGGGGGGATCCCAGGCGGGAGGCAGGCAGCAGGTTGGCCACCAAAGAAGGGACTTCATCTGGAGGGGAGGGGAGAACAACATTTTCCATCTGAGGGAGAAATCCAGTCTTGCTCTCTGCCATCCAGTTTGGGTAAACCAGGGAAAAAGAGGTTACATCGAGCACAAGGATGCAGGCAGAACCAAGGTCCTGTCCCAGTGATGTCCCCAGTCGAATTTTACAGCCCCCTGCCCCAGTCAAACTCTGAGAGCTCATCACACTCTGGGAGCCACTGAGCCCCGAGACAAGGAGGTGAATCAGAGGAGGCCTCTGCTGTCTCTT
>NW_006159889.1:2039534-2053380 GCF_000334495.1 Tupaia belangeri chinensis
AAACAAGTAACTACAGTTCTCTGTGATAAGTGCTGTTGAGCTACACAAAGAAGGGAGCAATTAATTCTGACAGGGCAGGGCAGGGAGGTCAGGGTGACATTAAAGCAAGGCTTGAAAAATAAGAATTTTTACCAGGCAGAAGAGGGGAAAGGGGGATTCTGGGCAGAGGAACAGCATATGCTGAGGCCAAGAAAAGCACAGGGAAGCTGAGTGAAAGGAAGCTGGCCTAGCAGAGATGCATGTTCAGGGGAGGAATGGGCAAGGGGAAACCACCCAAAGTTGGAGGTTGGAGTCAGGTCTTGGTGTGCAGGGCAGGCCAGGGAAGGGGGCGCAGCAGAATCCCCATGAGAAAAGCTGTGTCTGTGTGCCTTCTGCAGCCCCCACATCCAGCAGCACACCAGAGCCTTGAATACAGGGCCACCACAGGGTTAGAGAAAATCATGTACGGCGTTCAGCACAAGGCTCGGCACACAGTAAGTGCTGACTCAATGGAAGTCTTGTTATCGTGGTGGTGAATTTCCCCAGATGGAACTAAGAAACCCGGACCGGGGTCTGCCTACAGCTCCAAATGCACCCAGGAAATGGCAGCTGGTTGAGCAGCTGGCCACTCAATAACTATTATAGAAACTTGGACCTGTGAGGCAGAAGGCAACTAACAGCTCTAATGTGAGGTGAGACAGGGTGGCACTGAGACATCAGAGATCAGAGACCTCTGAGAAAGGGAAGACTGACGCATGGACTTATATCCAAAAGGAACTTTGAGGACCTGTCAGCACCTCTGCCCAGGTCCCATAGGGACGGCTCTTGGAAGCAGGGAAGGAGAGCTGTTTGCATCTTAGGGCCCAATGGTATCTTGGCCTTCCGCCCAGCCCTCAGAGTAACCTGAGCAGATAAATTCCTTCTTTCTTTTTTTTTTCTTTGTTTCTTTCTCTTTTATTGCTAGAAGGTATGTGTGCTTCCCAGAGAAAGATGGAGAGACAGAGAAAGAGCGAGAGGTAGCTGCCTCCATGGGGTATAGTCACTCTATGATCCCTTCTCCTCCACTTCTCCATTCTGTTAGGATTTTGCTCATATACCCACATAAACTCAGTATGTTTTTCAAGCCACAGGGACTGGGATTCAGACCACAGTTGGCCATATAGTGTCTGGCTCCCTTAGCCACTAGGTTACAGGACAGTCCCAGAGCACATCATTTCTATAGAGAATTCCCTCCCTTTTCTACTCAAAATCTGAGAAGCATCCCTTCTCTGGTAGGAAAATGCTCCCTAAGGAGAATGGAAAGACATCTGTTTCACTCCTTATTATTCTATGTCAACTAGCTCTTCAGTGAATGTTTGTTGAATGCTGAATAAAATAGTAAAAGTCCTGAAACTCTTTAGTACAGCACAGCACAGCCCTAGCTAGAAAAGTCTCCCCATCACATACATGCATGGCTCTTTCCTCATTCTAGTTTATGGCAGCTGGCATGGAGAGAATAGATAATAGTGTGGCTGTTTAAAAGAGTAGCCCTTGGAGTCAAACAGTCCTGGACTCAGACTTTGTTCCACTACTCACGAACTCCATGCTCCTAAGAAAGTAACTTCACCTCCTTGGATCAGCAGTTGGCATAATGGCGATGTTGCTGGATTCCCATGTAATCGACCACGGGTCGAGTCCCAGATCTGGTGGCTTAAACTCACACCAGGCGCATGTGTGTGTGTGCCCAAGATCCCAAGAGGAGAATGCAGGAGAAGGGATTGTGGGCATGGCCGTCCCGCCAGGGGGTGATTTCTCGCTTTCTGTCTCTCTGTCTCTCTCTGTCTTTCTGGTGAGTGTACACGCCCTATAGCAAAAACCTCTAAAAAAAAAAAAAACCCCAAAAACAGAAAGTAACTTAGCCTCCCTAAGTCTCAGTTTCCTCCTCTGTAAAATGGATGTAATAATAATGCCTATTTCATAGTTTGTGTGGATTAAATTAATAACACATGCAAAGGGTTTTAGACTATGCCTGGCACACAGAAAATAACTGCTATACAGATAGGGCAGGATTCAATAAAATGAAAACAGAATATATCTTTTTTTTTTTTTTTAAGGTTTTTGCCATAGGGCAAATGTGCTGCCTGGGAGAGACAGTGAGAGGGAAAGTGAGAAATCACTCCCCAGGGTAGTGTGTGTTTGGGGGGGATGGTCATACCACAGTCCCTTCTCCTCCATTCTCTTCCTGAGATTTTAGACACACACCTAGCATGATTATCAAGCCACCAGATCCAGGACTCGAACCTTGGTCAACCCTCAACCACTCACCACCTGGTGGCCCTGAAAACAAAATGTATCTGAAATTTCCCCACATTTCTACTGTGACCCCATCAAATCTCTGTTTTCCCTCCCCTGTATGATTTTTTTAGGCAAGTCCTTTAGCTTTATTCTTTAATAAATACTAGGTTCTGAGACCTAACAAGACTAAGTCTTTAAAAAGTCTTCCTTTTGGCCAGAACCGCCATCTTCCAGTAATTAACCAAAATGATGAACACAAAATGACGAAAACAAAGTGAAAGAGGAGAGGCACCCGATATATGTTCTCTAGGCCTTTTAGAAAACATGGACTTGTTCCTTTGGCAACATATATGCAAATCTACAAGAAAGGTGATATTGTAGACATTAAGAGAATGGGTACTATTCAAAAAGGAATGCCCCACAAATGTTACCATGGCAAAACTGGAAGAGTCTACAATGTTACCCAGCATGCTGTTGGCATTGTTGTAAACAAACAGGTTAAGGGCAAGATTCTTGCCAAGAGAATCAATGTGCGTATTGAGCATATTAAGCATTCTAAGAGCAGAGATAGCTTCCTAAAAACATGTGAAGGAAAATGACCAGAAAAAGAAGGAAGCCAAAGAGAAAGGTACCTGAGTTCAACTAAAGTGCCAGCCTACTCCACCCAGAGAAGCACTCATTGTGAGAACCAATGGAAAGGAGCCTGAGCTTCTGGTACTTATTCCCTATGAATTCATGGTATGATGGGTGTTAAAAATAAACTAATCTGTGGTCTATTAAAAAAAAGTCTTTAATAAATACTGGGTTCTCAGACCTGACAACCTAAGGTTGGGCAGAGCCAGCAACAATCCATCCTAAGATAGTAGAAGCACATGTGAGGTTGAAGGTGAGCAGGACTAGGGGGCACAAGCAAGCTGCAGATTGGTACCCCAGATCCCCGGATACCTACCACTGTTACACCTGTACCCCTCTTCTGCTTACACCTAGATAGTATAGATAAATTCTTTTTGGCCAGGGAATAGGAGAGTCAAGCCTTACTTTGATTCATGGATGGGCTGACTCACTATTTGGTACAAGTTGTAAATGTACAGTGGTTGCACTGAAGGACAGTGGTGAAGGGAAATCCTCCAAATGAACAGAGCCCCACGTATCACCCACTGTATGCTGAAAAAGATGTGGTTCAAGATTAGCAAATATATGGACTCAGAGCCAGCAGGTGGTGGGGTCGTTAAGTTGCTGGACTCCCACTTGGCTGACCGTGGTTCAAGTCCCGGACTTGGTGGCTTGAAAATCATCCCAGGTGCATGCGTGTGCCCAAAACCCCAAGAAGAGAATGGAAGAGAAGGGATTGTGGTATGGCCATTCCCCTTGGGGGTTGATTTCTCACTTTTCTCTGTCCCTCTGTGTCTCTCTCTGGTAAGTGCACACGATCTATGGCAAAAATCTTAAGAAATATATATAGGGAGAGAGAGACTTGTGAGCAGTGCTTAATGGTTAGGCCAACTAGCCCTGGGCCTGGAAGGAACAGGATTGGAAGATCATGGACAAGGAGGTCTGGGGAGAATGGCCATATGAGAACGGGCACAAAGAGTGAAGTTTTTTTTTAAGTTTATTTATGATGGTGAGTGTGTGCACACATGAATGAGAGAGAAAAAGAGAGAGGAGAGAAGCACCCTCAACAAGATCTTTTCATAATCACCTTTCTTTAGCCCTCCAGCTCATCGAGTCTTGGGCACATGTGCAAGTACCCAGCATGTTTCAGGTAAACCAGGCTGGGGTTCTGAACCTGCAGTCGACCACATGACTTCCAATAGTACCCTTCAGTAAGGTACTGACTGTGCCACTGAGCTGGGCAAAAGTGCAAAGATCTTTGTGTCACATGCTAATTAATGCCCACCAGAAAGCATCCCCATGGGAGAGGCACTAAACTATCAAGTAAACAAAATGAATCAGTCAGTTGACATCATCCAGCCTCTGGCATTGACTACCTGGATACTAGCACATGAATGCATGGGTGAAGTAGCCATGCTGGCAGGGATTATGAAAGTTGTACAGGGGCCCAGTGGTGTAGGTTCCCATTTACTGAGGTTAATCTAGCTACTGCCTGAGCCCCCAATATGGCATCATCCATTGAGGAGATCAATAGGTCACTCATGGGCAAGTTGATTATTTGAGGCCCTTTCTATACTAGAAGAAGCAGAAACTCATTTTTCCATTAATAGACACATGTTCCAATTATGGATTTGCCTTTTCTATCTGCAGGACTTTAGGCAGCACTACTAACTGAAGGCTTACAGAGAGTTTGGTCACAAGTATAGAATTTCATTTAATATCTGCCATATCCAACAAAGGGACCTACTTTATAGAAAACGGGGTGCAGGCTGAGCTGGTAACATGGGATCCACTGGTCATATCACATACTCCAGCTCCCAGAAACTGCCAGCTAACAGAGAAAGGGGATGGCCTATTGAAGTTATAGCTGAAACACAAGCTAGGAGGTGACATTTTTAAGAATGGAGCACCATATTCTTGGATGCTGGTTCTCAACTGGGAATAGTGTTGCTCCCCTGTGGAACACTTGGCAGTGTCTGGAGATGTTTGTGATTGTCACAGCTGGCTCATGGGGACAGAGGAGAGAGGTAGTGCTGCTGACATCCGTAAAGGTAGAGGCCACAGATGCGCAGCCTGCACACAGGACAGCAGCTCCAACACCAGCACCTTGATCTTGGTCTTCCAGCCTCCCAAACTGTAAGAAATAAATTTCTGTATCTGATAACCCACCTGGCCTATATCTTTTATAGCAGCCCAGTGGATTAAGATGATTTCTATCTATGTTGAGCTTATATCCTAGTTGGGAAAACAGTAATAAATAAATAAATAAATAAATAAATAACTTATTAAGTGTGTTGAAAGATGATAAGTGCTAAAGAAAAAAAGAGGGCCAGCAGGTGGCATGGTGCTGAAGGCTCTGGACTCCCACATGGCCAACTGTATTGAGTTCTGGACCCAGCGGTTTGAGAATCATGCTGGGCATGTGTACATGTGCACCAAAATCCCAAGAGAAGAATGAAAGAGAACAGATTGCAGTGTGACCATCCCTCTGGAGGGTGATTTCTCACTTTCCCTCTCTGTCTCTTTCTCTGTCTCTGTCTCTCTTTGGTGAGCACACCCACCCTACAGCAAAAACCTAAAAAAAAGAAAGAAAGAAAGAAAAACAGAAAGGAAGGAAGGAAGGAAGGAAGGAAGAAATAGAGAGAGAGAGAGAGAGAGAGAGAGAGAGAGAGAGAGAGAGAGAGAGAGAGAGAGAGAAAGAAAGAAAGAAAGAAAGAAAGAAAGAAAGAAAGAAAGAAAGAAAAGAAAGAAAGAAAAGAAAGGAAAGAAAGGAAAGAAGAAAAGGAAGAAAGAAAGAAAGGAAGGAAGAAAGGAAGAAAGAAAGAAAGAAAAAGAAAGAAAGAAAGCAGAGCAGAGCAGTGCAGGATAAGGAGATTACTCATGCCTGGGTTTAGGGGGTGGCAGACAGGATGCAGTATGAGGTCAAGTGTCAAGGCAGGCTTCATTGAGATGATATCTGAGCAAATATAAAGGAGGTAAGAGAGTTGACTAAGTGGATATCTCCAGGCATTACAGGTAAAGGAAATAGCAAAAGTGCAGACTCTAAATCAGGAGCCATGGTGTTTCAGGAGCCTCCAGGGGGCCAGTGAGACTGGAACAGAGTAGGCAAGAAGGGGAATATGGTGACAGGAATAGCAATTGGAGAGGGAATGTGGAGATAAGGGGTGGGAGGGCCCAGATTGTAGAGGACACTGTTAGCCACTTTAAGGATGGTAGGTTTTGCTTTGAGTGAAAAGTGGATTGTATCTTATTCACGTTCCTCCAGAAAACCCTCCCTGATTCTCCCTGGTTAGATTAGGTGCCTCCTTTGTGCTCTCAGTCTCCTGGGCATCTCACACAGTAGCATTTATTATACTCTGTTGTAATTGCCTCATTGTCTGTGTTACCCACTTGTCTGTGAGCTTCATGAGGACACACTTGCATCTGGTATTGGTAACAGGGATCATGGTGAGGATATAGATAAAAATAAGGCAGTCAACACATATAGCCACACAGCGAGACTTCACTGAGACCATAACAAACTTTGAGAACAGCAAGTTGATCAGAATACAGCATGGTTCTAGAAAGTCATGATGGGAAAGTCACAATGCATTTTTGTATAGAAAAACATAGGAAAATATGTCATGACTTTTCCAATGACCTAATAGTTTATTTCACTGCTGCCTCTGAAATGAGGCACTCACTGATCTCCACTTGTAATATTCCACCATCTTAGTTACTTAGCCCTTTCTTCCACAACATCTAAGACTCCCAACCAATATGAGTTTATACTTTCTTTCTTTCTTTCTTTCTTTTTTTTGGAGAGGTTTTTGCTATAGGGCGTGTGTGCTCGCCAGACAGATAGAGAGAGACATAGAGACAGAAAGCGAGAAATCACCCCCCAGGGGGGATGGTCATGCCGCAATCCCTTCTCCTCCATTCTCCTCTCGGGATCTTGGGCACGCACGCACACGCGTCCGGCATGAGTTTTAAGCCACCAGGTCCGGGATGTGAACCGCGGTCGACTACGTGGGAGTCCAGCGGCGACATAGCCATTACGCTAACTGCTGGTTCCCCTTTCTTTCTTTTTTAAAAAAGAATTATTTTATTTAATTTTATTTATTTACTTATTTCAATTTGACCAGAGAGGGACAGAGAGGGAGAAAGTGAGAAAGCAAGCCACAAGGTCCGGGACTTGAACCGTGGTCAGCCATGTGGAAGTCTGACACCTTTAACCACCATGCCACTTGCCAGCCCCAGAGTTTATCCTTTCTAAGGAAAGGGATCTTATTGGTTTGGCCACTCCCTAATCAATAGTTCTATGAATAGAGCCTTCTTACTGGGCCACTTCATGGTCTCTTGGTAGCCAATGGACTGGCTGCCTTTGGGTCAGGTGTCCCAATCCAGTTACCTGTAGCCAGAGTAGTAAAGTCCCTTGATAGAAAACATGGTTACCCAACTATGCATAAATAAGCACCCAGAGCCCCTTCTCTTGGCAGGGAGCTGTAGATGAGGCACCTATTCAGGGAAAATAGATTCTTCTCCTGAACAGCTTAGCACAGCAACTAGCAACAGGAAATATCAATCAACCCATGTTGTACAAAGTTCACCCCTTCCAGGGGCCCAGCACAGTGCCTGGTACAGAGTAGACAGCAATCATTTGTTTGGAATGGAAGACCAATGTATCCAGACAGTGTAGTACAGAAGGAACCAGTAGAGAGTACATGGGAATTCTTGGCAGAGTCTGCTTGAGTTCAAATTCCAGCTCTGCCACCCAGCAACCAGGCGACATTTAAGAAGCTTCCTAGGCTATCTGAGCCTTAGTTAGCTCTTGCATCTGTAAGATAAGGCCACAAATGACCCCATGTCACAGGAGTGTTAGGTACATTAAGTGAGACGATGTCCATAAAGTTCTTTCCATAGTCCCTGGCATACGATGGTGCCTCAGTAGATAGCAGTGTCATTATTTTTCATCTGTGGGTCTCATTACCATGAGCAAGCTCTAGGCCAAGTACTGGTCTGGAAGACAGTAGTCATGTCTCATTCTCAGTTGAGTGAGGAAGGGTGCTACCATGCAGAGAGCTTCCGGAGCAATACCACTTCTGAGACTGATAGGGCCGTGGTCAACTAGCTGGGCCCACTATTGTCTCTGCACCTCCATTTTCCAGGTTACAAGTAAGCTGGAGTTTATGAGCCATCCAGGCAACTGACTTTTGCAGAGAAAGTCACCATGAAAAGTGTACCCTCAAAACCTTTCTGTGTCAGTAATAAGTATGTTAGTCATTGGGCAAGCAGACTGCGATACCCTCAATCCCCTGAAGTAACGGGGTATCCAGGCAGATTATGAGTGTGAGAGAGAGCACACACTGACCACGATTAAGGATTCTTCCATAAATTATAACTCAGTATCTACCCAAGCCAATCTTTTTTAAATAATTATTTATTTAATCTTATTGTTTCATTCATTTATTTTAATTTGACCAGAGAGAGAGCGGGAAAGTGAGAAAGCAAGCCACCAGATCTGAGACTCGAACTGTGGTCAGCCATGTGGGATTGTCCAAAACCTTACCCAACATGCCACCCACTGGCCCCAAGCCAATCTTAATATACCCAGTATGGAGAAGCCATCTGGTCACCACCTCTAGGTACCCAGGGATCAGTAACAAGATCATGATGGAGACAGATGTCTACATTTGAATGCAGACATGTCTGAGGTTGGAAGCTTGTTCAGAGCAGGGGCAGATTCTAGCCCTTTTCCTTTGCGAGCACCTCTCCAGGCTGGCATACAGACCGGAACTGAGCAAATAAAAGGTGAATCTCTTCTTCAGAACTCGCAATGGAGGAGGTAACAAGATGGTTTGGGGAAAGGGATGAGAGCGGCTGCCTTACCTTGGGGTACGTTGAGGAGGAAGAGGAGTGTTGGGCAGGGAGAAGGAATAGAGAGAGCAGAGGGAAGTTGGAGTCCCTACTGCCAACTAGACCCTCAGTGAGAGCGGGAAAGTGAGAAAGCAAGCCACCAGATCTGAGACTCGAACTGTGGTCAGCCATGTGGGATTGTCCAAAACCTTACCCAACATGCCACCCACTGGCCCCAAGCCAATCTTAATATACCCAGTATGGAGAAGCCATCTGGTCACCACCTCTAGGTACCCAGGGATCAGTAACAAGATCATGATGGAGACAGATGTCTACATTTGAATGCAGACATGTCTGAGGTTGGAAGCTTGTTCAGAGCAGGGGCAGATTCTAGCCCTTTTCCTTTGCGAGCACCTCTCCAGGCTGGCATACAGACCGGAACTGAGCAAATAAAAGGTGAATCTCTTCTTCAGAACTCGCAATGGAGGAGGTAACAAGATGGTTTGGGGAAAGGGATGAGAGCGGCTGCCTTACCTTGGGGTACGTTGAGGAGGAAGAGGAGTGTTGGGCAGGGAGAAGGAATAGAGAGAGCAGAGGGAAGTTGGAGTCCCTACTGCCAACTAGACCCTCAGTAGACCGGGCTAGGGACAAAGATGCCCTCTCGAGCAGAGCACCATGCTGGCCTATGCCACAGGCAGGAACCTGAACAGCTTCCCTTCAGGAGTGCTTTCTGGGGCAGTGTGGCTGGTCCTCTGATTCCCACAGGTGCTCCAACCACTACAAAACCTTCAACTCTGCCTGCTACCCAAAGAGTGCCACATCAGGGCATGACACCTGGTAGTTTACTGTGCAAGGCACCTGGTGGCTTTAAGGCACACTTGTTAAGGGAGAAATTTTCACTAGGAGACCGATTTTCTTTCTCCACTATTTCAGCTATGAACTTCCTTTAAGGAAATGGCAGTGCCTCAGGCACCACCAGGGGGCACTAGGGCCTCTAGGCACCAGGGGCCAAGGAAAACAAAATCCCTGAGCATGGAGGCCCCAGGTCCAGATGCTGAACCCTCCCAGCAGCTCCCTCCAGCAAGACCTTGGCGCAGAGGACCGGGGAGACTGTGTTGCTGGCTTATCTAATGAGAAACGAGAGGACTGGGCCAAAGAGCCCTATTTCTGTCCAGCCCTACACTACCTGCCATAAAATTAAATGATCACAATGAGTACATTAATTACCTGACATGAATGCTTTAACATAACAAAATTATTAGCCATTCTAGATTTAGTGTTTGTACAGCACTTTATATTTGCAAGGGCGTTGCAATAACTTACCCTGCTGAGGGTGCATTTCGGGCCCTGAATGACGTACTAAAGGATTTCTTCTGGCCAGCCAGCTGTCTGGTCTCTGCCACAGCTGGTACCCTGCCCTTCTTGCCTCTAAGAACACAGTGCTTCTTCTTCAGCTGCCACCTGGCATCTCTTCCTGGCAGCCCTCTCCTCTGTTCACCAAATCCTTACCTCAGAGAGCCATGAGACAGTTTCTTCACTTGCTCCCAGGCTGCCTCTCTAGTCCTGCATCAGAATGAAAAGACTCAAAGGCAGCAGCCCTGGGTGCCATTGGCCTTAGTGCCTAGCAAGCCTCTCTCCTGTTCTCTGGCTGTGGCTGGAAGGATGGGCATGTGATGGGCACCATACATAGGAGGAACTTCAAGTTGGGGCCTGCTGTTGCTTAAACTCCACAGAAGCTGACTGCATGACCTACCAGCTCATTTGCAGAGTGTCTATTGCACCCACATCAGCGCAAACCATGGGTCCTGGGGGAACAGAGCCCTAAGGTGACTCACCACTGCACAGATTCAAGGTGGGATATATCCAAGGAAACCTCACTAGTAAACTTGTGGCAGTTGGGTTGGGTGTGAAATCTGCTTCCCAGGCAGAGAGATCAAAAGCCCAGTTGATGGATGTCTGTGTACCCAGCTCTCCTTGCTTTCTTTCATCTTCCTCCCAGAAAGAGGAGTAAACATTCAGCTAGTGAGCGCTGCAGGTGTTCCCTTAAGGAGTAGAAAGTAATGTGGTTGAGAGCAGACAGGACCACCAATGAAGGTGTCTATGGGGATACCAAGGGCCTCGAGGAGGGTCAAAATGACGGGCATTTGCAGCAGCAGTTCCAGAATTTCTGTGGAGGAGGTTCTTTGGAGGAAGCACCAATTTGGGGAGAAGGCAGCTGGGGAGACTTACCTTGCAGCTTCATTTGTATATGATACAGATGGATAACAGTTCCTAACATGCTTTCAAGTCCTAGTCATGAAAGTTGAGCAAACACCGATTTTCTATATAAAGTTTATCATGGTACATAGCATGGTGCTTCAAAGCACAGCTCTAGGAGCTGGATTACATGGCTTCTGTTACCAGCTTCACCATGAACCAGCTGGTTGACTTCAGGCAAGGGCTTTAGCTTCTATGTGACTCTGTTTCCTCCTCTGTAAAATATGAGTAACTATAGTATCTACCTCTCAGATTGGCTGTGAGGATTAAATGAGTTAATCCATATAAGGCATTTAGCATGTAATTAATATTCATTAAGGGTCTGTAAACTGTTAGTTATTGGGAGAGACTAGGGAAGGCCTGGGGGTGCCTATGGAACCTACACTGGGCATTTAAGAGTGAATTTTCAAGTCACCACTCAAAGTGAGGGAGATGAAGAGGATTTGAGATTTTGGCTCGGAGCATTGTATTTGGTGGGGTAATAAAGAGACTTCTGGCAAAGTCCAGGGAATTCCACATCTAAAGTGGACTTGTAAGGGAAAGGGCTGAGGTGACCAAAAACCTTCAGCCTTCTGGTGTGCACTGAGTTTGGGGAAGGGAGGTCTAGATATTACACTGGGCTAGATATTACACTGAAGAGTAGTGGGGGAGAAAGGCATAACTTCTTGCCTTCCCAAGCACAACCCAGGCACCTGTGGGAGGAAGTGTGGAGGTGTCGGGGAGGACAGGCTGTCCATGTGGTGGGCAGGTGGCCCTGCACCCAGGCACCCTTACCAACTTCTAGTGGTAATGCTCTCCTGGGCCTGGACACCACCCTCGTCAGGCAAATCAGCTGGCTTGTGGGGGAATAGCCTCCTTCCTCCCTCCTACCTTCTAGGCTCAGGCTCTCAGCCTCTTAGAGACTCTGAAACTGGCCACACCAGGGAAATGGAGATTCAGGTTCCTGAGTCTGACCCAAAGGGGAAATGGAGTAGAGATGAGCTGGGCATATGAGTCAACCTGGTCCCCTGCAGGGTTCTGATAAGTCCTGGGCCCTTGGGCTTAGAGGTCTTGGACAGCTAGATCCACATCTCCCTTTACACCGAAAGAAGAGGTTCTCACAAGGTTCCCCAAAAGCCTCTTATATCAACAAGACTTTTGTGATTCTGTCTCTTCTGAGGTGGCCACTAGGACAATGAGAGCAGAGCTGAGTTCTAAGGTTTTGCTATGATTCTCTGAGGCCCTAGGACCTTACGACAGAGGTTGTTCTGGCTTCTACCCCGTGCTCCAGACTCAGAGTAGGTTCACACACTATGCAGGTCAGTGAGAAGATCCAGAGGATGTGCCTGGCTGAGGGTGTACAGTACATCATCCTTCCTGGGACAGCGCTATCACGAAGACTCTGGACTAGGAATTAGAAAAACAACTAGAAAACTTCTCACCTGTTATTACGGCAATCCTCTAGCCCAGGGAGTGTTCGAAGATGATTTCCTAGGTCAGGAGGAAAATACTAGAATTACAACTTATATGTATTTTAATGTTAAAAAAAGAAATCGGGTTTTACTGATATTTAACATACACATTGAGTCAGGCACCCTCACTTGGTCACCTGTCAGGTAGGGGACATGATGCATCCTGAGGTCCCATTTGGACCTCAATAACATAAGGGTTGACAGTGTGCTTTATGACACACTATAGCTAGCATGTACCCAGTTAAGTGATTTACTAGTTATGTTTAACTAGTTCTAGCTAAACATCTTCAAAGAATTGACAAATGGTTTAAAAAGATTCCTGCAATGCAGGGCCAGCAGGTGGCATGGTGGTTAAGGGTGTTGGACTCCCACATGTCTGACCATGGCTCGAGTCCCAGACCTAGCAGCTTGCTTTCTCACTTTCCTTCTCCCTCTATGTCCTTCTCTGGTCAAATAAAATAAAATAAATAAATAAAGTTCAATAAAATAATTTTTAATAACAAAGGATTCCCTCCATGAAAATATGACCTCGAAATTATACTAAAAAGTGCAAGGCCAAGTGATCAGTTTTATTCCTAGTGTTATCTATTAGTTAGATTATCAGATGAAATAATGACAAGCTAATCAGATCTCACAAGAAGTCAACAAAAACTTTTTGAAATTATTAAGAGTATGGGGGGCCAGCCATGGTGGTGCAAAAGTGACACAATGCTTTGTGATGCTGAGACCACACGGGAAGGTACTTGGCTCACGTCCTGAGGTCTCCTCTACACTGGGAGGGGTCGGGGGCTGGGGGAACCATCTGTGATCCTGGCTGGCAGAGGACAGAAGTGGATCTCGGCATGAGAACCCTTTGGGGGGTGACTGTCTCTGCCTCTCTCTTCTTCTCTCATTCTTTCTCTCTCTGAAGAAAAAAAATAAACTTTTAAAAAGAAGGAGAATATTTGAGCCTGCCCAGGGCATAGGAAGCCAGATCTCATATGACCAACTGTGATCCACATCCCAAAAACATGCCAGGCACATGTGTGCAGGTGCCCGGGATCCTGCTGGGATGGAGAAGTGAAGGAAAAGGGATTGCAGTGTGACCATGCCCCACTGGAGGATGCTTTCTCTCTCTTCCTCCCTCCTTCTCTTTCTCATGTGCATGTGCATGCTTACCCTCTAGCAATTAAAAAAATATATTTTTTTAAAGAAGAAAAGGAAAAAAGGGGGCCATGAGTTAGCGTAATGGCTATGTCACTGGACTTCCATGTAGTTGACCGTGGTTCGAGTTCCGGACCCGTTGGCTTAAAACTCACGCCAGGCGCATGTGCGTGCATGCCCAAGATCCTGAGAGGAGAATGGAGGAGAAGGGATTGCGGCGTGGCCATCCCCTCTGGGGGGGTGATTTCTCGCTTTCTGTCTCTCTGTCTCTCTCTGTCTTTCTGGCGAGCGCATGC
>NW_006159889.1:2053734-2070818 GCF_000334495.1 Tupaia belangeri chinensis
AACGCATGAACCCCCGTTTCGGGCGGGTAGCCACACCACATTCCCTTCTCCATTCTCCTCTGAGGATTTTGGGCATACATGCACGTGTACCCATCATGAGTTTTAATTTGCCAGGTCTGAGACTTGAACCATGGTCGACTACGTGCGAGTCTAGCAACATAACCATTACATCACCTGCTGGTCCCAATTTATCTTAATTTTTCATTTATTATTATCTTAATTTGCTATAGGACATGTATGCTCACCTGAGAGAGAAAGGGAGGAAAAGCTAGAAAATAAGCCACCAGGTCCAGAACTTGAACCACGGTCAGCCATTTGGGAGTCCAGTGCCTCAACCACCACACCACTTGCCGACCCCATTTCTCTTAATTTTTGATATGTTCTTTAGTGTGTGGGCTGTCATTTTCTACCTATAAAAACGTGTAAACATTTCTTAAAACTCTCTGAACCTTGCTTTGCTTATCGATGGCTCTTTATAAGGTTGTTGTAAGAATTATACAAAAATGTTTAAATATCTGCCACATAGTGAGCCTTCAATAAATGGTTATATTATCACCAAGAAAGATATTGCTAAGCCACGTTAATAGGATTAATGTATTAATAGGATAAATAGTATTTTGAATAAAATTTTTTAAGTACCTGAAAGTACCAATTCACTTGAAAATTGCTATGCTGATTGAAATCGACCATTTAGCAAACATCCATTGAACACCTCCATGCCAGGCCTCTCTTCTTCTCTCATTCTTTCTCTCTCTGAAGAAAAAAAATAAACTTTTAAAAAGAAGGAGAATATTTGAGCCTGCCCAGGGCATAGGAAGCCAGATCTCATATGACCAACTGTGATCCACATCCCAAAAACATGCCAGGCACATGTGTGCAGGTGCCCGGGATCCTGCTGGGATGGAGAAGTGAAGGAAAAGGGATTGCAGTGTGACCATGCCCCACTGGAGGATGCTTTCTCTCTCTTCCTCCCTCCTTCTCTTTCTCATGTGCATGTGCATGCTTACCCTCTAGCAATTAAAAAAATATATTTTTTTAAAGAAGAAAAGGAAAAAAGGGGGCCATGAGTTAGCGTAATGGCTATGTCACTGGACTTCCATGTAGTTGACCGTGGTTCGAGTTCCGGACCCGTTGGCTTAAAACTCACGCCAGGCGCATGTGCGTGCATGCCCAAGATCCTGAGAGGAGAATGGAGGAGAAGGGATTGCGGCGTGGCCATCCCCTCTGGGGGGGTGATTTCTCGCTTTCTGTCTCTCTGTCTCTCTCTGTCTTTCTGGCGAGCGCATGCACCCTATAGCAAAAACCTCTCGAAAAGAGAAAAAAAGAATAATATTTAAAGTATGGATTTACATACGTGCTTATGAATTCTGCTCTAGGTATGTATTGAACCTCAAGATATTAACTAGTGGTGATAATTAATAAATAAATATATGTATATTGGTGGAGTGTGTGCTTTTTTTACTGATAAGTACACATGAACAAGAAATTTGCAGACCACTCTTTTAGCTGATCTGTGGCTCAGATTTTGAAATCTTAAAGTGAAAATAATTATTGTTTAGCAGAAAAGTTACAAGATAAACTTTCATTTCTCTTAATTATTTTTTGAGAGATTTTTGCTGTAGGGTACATGTACTTGCCAGACAGACAAAGAGACAGAAAGCAAGAAATCACCCTTCAGGCGGGTAGCCACACCACATTCCCTTCTCCATTCTCCTCTGAGGATTTTGGGCATACATGCACGTGTACCCATCATGAGTTTTAATTTGCCAGGTCTGAGACTTGAACCATGGTCGACTACGTGCGAGTCTAGCAACATAACCATTACATCACCTGCTGGTCCCAATTTATCTTAATTTTTCATTTATTATTATCTTAATTTGCTATAGGACATGTATGCTCACCTGAGAGAGAAAGGGAGGAAAAGCTAGAAAATAAGCCACCAGGTCCAGAACTTGAACCACGGTCAGCCATTTGGGAGTCCAGTGCCTCAACCACCACACCACTTGCCGACCCCATTTCTCTTAATTTTTGATATGTTCTTTAGTGTGTGGGCTGTCATTTTCTACCTATAAAAACGTGTAAACATTTCTTAAAACTCTCTGAACCTTGCTTTGCTTATCGATGGCTCTTTATAAGGTTGTTGTAAGAATTATACAAAAATGTTTAAATATCTGCCACATAGTGAGCCTTCAATAAATGGTTATATTATCACCAAGAAAGATATTGCTAAGCCACGTTAATAGGATTAATGTATTAATAGGATAAATAGTATTTTGAATAAAATTTTTTAAGTACCTGAAAGTACCAATTCACTTGAAAATTGCTATGCTGATTGAAATCGACCATTTAGCAAACATCCATTGAACACCTCCATGCCAGGCTTTGGGCTAAATTCTGAGGATACAGAGATGAATTTGCTGTGGACCCTGCAGTCTCGAATTCCAAGCTGGCGTTGTCTAAATGACTGTAAGAGTTTCCTGCCTTCCTGCACTGTCCCTCTCTATTCCCTGGCTCCACTTCCACCATCTTCCTAGTCATTTTCATGCCTAAAATCCTTCAATAATTCATGTACCATCAACTTTTTATCCACCATATCCTGTCTTGTATTGTTCAATCATTCTTCTTCAAGTTAGTCTTTTCTTGCCAGCTACACCAATTGTGGTCAGTACTTAGAACTGACAAATAAGGTTGTTCTTAAGGGAATTTAACTTAATCAACAGGTGATGAAAGAAACCCACTGTCTTCTAGGCCCTTGGGAACTGCTACTTATCAGTGGTATTAACACATCTAAAGAAAGAAGGCTTCAGTATGGTCTGCGCCAAGACTTGGAGCCAAGGGAAGGCGGGTGGACAAAACTGCTGAATGCTGAAGTATCCAGCATTGTGCATAGGAGAAAGATTAGAAACTGACAGAACCTGAGCATTTTTTTTACTTTTTTATTTTTTTTTTTTTTTTTGCTATAGGGAGCATGTGTTCGCCAGAAAGACAGAGAGAGACATAGAGACAGAAAGCAAGAAATCACCCCCCAGGGGGAATGGCCATGCCACAATCCCTTCTCCTCCATTCTCCTCCTGGGATCTTGGGCATGCATGCACACGTGCCCGGCGTGAGTTTAAGCCACCGGGTCCGGGACTCGAACCATGGTCGACTACGTGGGAGTCCAGTGACATAGCCGTTACACCAACTGCTGGTCCCCCTGAGCATTTCAATCGCTAGCCTACAGAACTGTTGATTTCCTCTGACTGAGAAGAAGCCCTACTCCATTTTTGGTTGTCTACTTCTCTGGTTAAGATACCTATCACTCTTCTCATCTCAGGTCTCCTGGATGAAATATTCTAATTTCTTTACTCCTAGCTATGGGAACACCATCAGGGTACAGTTGACTAATTCTGCTTCCCAGGTACCTACAGACTGAGATGGAGCTGATGAGGTCTCAGATAGTCCAGTCAATGGAAAACCATCTCAATGTGACTTAATCAGCTGATATTCTGGTTTATACTTTCGAACTAATTCTTCGTGATTCTGATAATTTAAGTCCCATAACCTTAGTTTATGTGAATCTGATAATCAAGTAAATGTCTAAGTGAAAAAGATAAAATTACAAATCAGAAGAAAATGTACACATTAAAAAAAAAACTTGTGGTTGAATTGCTCCTTTTTAAGTAGAACACAAAATCTGCAAGCTGTAAAGGAAAAAAAATAATTTAAAATATACAGTAAAAAACACTATAAACAAATTTGAAAGACATGATAGACTGGGGTCACATATTTGCAATATATATAATGAAGGATTAGTAGCTTAATATATGAAAAGAGCCTAATAATGAAAAAAAAAAAAGACCACTCAAAAGAAAAATAGGCCAAAGATATGAATTAGGAAAGTCACAGGAAATATGTCCAGTATTAATATGTACAATAAACATTTGAAAAATGGTTCAAGTTTACTTTTAACTAAGGAAATTAAAATAGCCCTTCTATAAGATTCATATAATTTAAAAAAGATGTATGAGAAGGTGTCTTAGTTCTGGCTGTTATAACAAAGTACTATAGACTAGGTGACTTATAAACAGCAGAAAAAAGGTGCCCGGTCTCGGCCGCTCTGCCCGTGGCTCCTCGTGGGTTTCCTTAACGTTTTTGTCTAAGAGGCGGCTGTTTGGAGTCAGAGTGTGCTGCTTTTTTTTTTTTTTTTTTTTTTTTTTTTTTTTTTTTTTTTTTTGAGAGGTTTTTGCTATAGGGCGCGTGAGCTCACCAGAAAGCCAGAGAGAGACAGAGAGACAGAAAGTGAGAAATCACCCCCCCAGGGGGGATGGCCACGCCGCAATCCCTTCTCCTCCATTCTCCTCTCAGGATCTTGGGCACGCACACACATGCGCCCGGTGTTTGAGTTTTAAGCCACCGGGTCTGGGACTCGAACCACGGTCGACCACATGGGAGTCCAGCGACATAGCCATTAAGCTAACTGCTGGTCCTCAACTGGCTTTCTTTGTATACTCAACTTGTGGGAAAGAGAGCAAGGGAACTCTCCAGGGTCTCTTTGTAATAGACCTAAGTACATCCCGAAGGCCCCACCTAATATCTTTGCACTAGGGATTCGACTTTCAACCTACGAACTTGAGGGAGACGCAGGCATTCAGTTCGCAGCAGAAGTATAACATCAGTGCTATTTCATTGAAAAATTCATTATGTCTTTAAGATATTTGATGAGGGTGTGGGGAAACAGATATTCTCAAATAATATTTTATGATTTACTTATTTATTTGCAAAATTTATTTAATACAGAGAACACATGTGCTTGCCAGAGGGAGAGAGTGAGCAAGAGAGAGAAGCATCCCCACAATAAGGCATAGTCACGCTTCAATCTTTTGGCCTCATTCCTTTTTCACATCAGTATATTGGACACACAAGTGCCCCCCTCACACACACACCCCTCCACAAACACACCCTCTTAACTGTGGTTGGCCATGTGGGATCTGGCTTCCTACGCACTGTGCTACAGGGCCAGCTTTAAAAGTTTGTCATATAGGCAGCAGATAAAGTGATGTTGAGGTGCTGGATCCCATATACCCGACTGCCTGATTTGAGTCCCAGACCCAATGGCTTGATGAATCATGTTGGGCACGTGTGCATGAGTGCCCAAAATCCCAAGAGGAGAATGGAGGAGAAGGGATTACAATATAACCACCCCCCCCGGGGGGTGATTTCTCACCCTCCTCTCTCCCTCTTTCTTTCTCTCTCTCCAGTTAGTGCACATGCCCTATAGCAAAAATTAAGCTAAAATAAAGTTCTCCTATAACACAAAACATTTATGGACAATTTCCCTTTCCTCTGGTTATACTCAACAGTATTTTTATCTTTTGCATGTCATGATTCCTTTCTTCCTTTGTTTCTTTTCTTCATTCAGTATATTATATCTGCAGATGGATCATGTAATGTGGAGGAAT
The DNA here is from genome assembly GCF_000334495.1 of Tupaia belangeri chinensis. Taxonomy (NCBI): domain Eukaryota; kingdom Metazoa; phylum Chordata; class Mammalia; order Scandentia; family Tupaiidae; genus Tupaia; species Tupaia belangeri. The sequence continues at coordinate 2,059,176 of NW_006159889.1, forward strand.
TCCTTCATAAACCCACTCAATTTTCTGTCTTTTATAAAAAGTTTATTTATTGGGACCAGCAGTTAGTGTAATGGCTATGTCGCTGGACTCCCATGTAGTCGACCACGGTTCAAGTCCCAGATCCAGTGGCTTAAACTCAAGGCGGCCACATGTGTGTGTGTGCCCAAGATCCCAAGAGAATAGAGAAGGGATTGCTGCATGGCCATTCCTCCCTGGGTGGGGGGTGATTTCTCGCTTTCTGTCTCTCTGTCTCTCTCTGTCTTTCTGGCGAGTGCATGCACCTTATAGCAAAAACCTCTCTGAAAAACACACACACACATATTCTGTTTATGGAACAAAGTATTGCTTAATCGTGGAATCTAAAATAAAGCCAATTAAGGTCTTTTTAAAAAGTTGATTTATTTTAGAGAGAGGTTTTGCTATAGGGAGGGTGTGCTCACTAGAGAGACAGAAAGACAAAGAGACAAAAAGCAAGAAGTCACCCCCCAGGGGGGGATGGCCACACTACATCCCTTCTTCTCCATTCTCCTCTCAGGATCTTGGGCACACATGCACATGCACCCGGCATGAGATTTAAGTCACTGGGTCCAGGACTAGGACTGTGGCCGACTATGTGAGAATCCAGTGACAGATATAACTATTATGCCATCTGCTGGTCTCAAGTTTTTATTTATTAAGAAATAAAAAGGCTTGCTCATGGAAGACATGAGTGTACACATGTATGCATGGTCTCGATTCTGTGATCTACCCTCAGCCTCAGCCAGCCGTGGGTCCCAGGCATGTTTATACCCAGCATCCTCAGGGAGGTCTCTGGATGTGAACCTGGAAACTTCCCATGTGAGTCAGCCTCACAAAGTATCAAATTTTACAACTGTGCCACCATCACGTACCCCATCCAAACGTGGATGCAGTCAGAGGCAATCAGAGTTCTAAGACAATTGATAAACGAATGCTTCTTATTTCTTTTCTACATTGTATTGCCGTGGGTTAGAGTTATCAGAAGAGTGTTTTATAAAATCTTAGGGATAGGGATCAGCCCACAGTGTGGCAGCTAAGGTGGCTGGATTCCACATGGCCCACTGCATGGTTTGAGTGCAGGACCCAGTAGCCTGAGAAACACACCAGATATGTGTGTGTGTGCATGCATAAACTCCTGAGAGAAGAATGGAGGAGAAGGGATTGTGTTATGGCCATCACCCCAGGGGATGCTTTCTCATTTTCTCTCTATCTATGTCTCTCTCCAATAAGCACATTCTCCCTGTAGCAAATTAAAAATGAAAAAAAGAAAGAAAGAAAGAAAGAAAAAATCCTGGGGGTAGTAGTCATAGTGGCTAAGCTGCTTCTTCACTCTCACCATATATTCTCAGTCTACGGATATGTAAATAGACTACTATTGCAGTCCACTCTCTCTCTCTCTCTCTCTCTCTCTCTCTTTTTTTTTTTTTTTGAGAGATTTTTGCTATAGAGCACGTGCGCTTGCCAGAGACAAAGAGACAGAAATTGAGAAGTCATCTCCCCTGGAGGGATGACTACACCACAATCCCTTCTCCTCCATTCTCCTCTTGGGGTCCTGGGCACGCACGCACATGCGCCCAGTGTGAGTTCAAGCCTCTAGATCCAGGACTTGAACCACAGTCAGCTACATGGGAGTCCAGCTACATAACCATTATGCCAACTGCTGGTCCCTGTAGTCCACTCTCAAATGTAGCTGGTAGGAGAAAACAACCAAACCTCAATTCACGTTACTTCCTCAGGGAGGCTTTCTCTAATCACCTTTTTAAAGATACCCATGCTGAGGACCAGCAGATGGCATAATAGTTACGTCACTGGACTCCTACGTGGCCTACTGCAGTTCAAGTCCCAAACCCAGGGGCTTAAAACTCATGCTGGGCGTGTTTGCATGCGTGCCCAAAATCCATGGAGGAGAAGGGATTGCAGCATGGCCATGCTCCCTGGGAGGTGATTTTTCACTTTCTTTCTCTGTGTCTCTTTGTGTCTCCAGCAGGCGCACACACCGTGTAGCAAAAGTCTCAAAAAAAATAAGGATACCTATGTTCTGGTCATTCTGTTAGGACATGTCTCCAGGACGTCTTTCTATATTTTTAAATTATTTGCCGCTGTTTTGGAGCACCTCATTTATTTGATTATTAGTTTAATGCCTCCCTGACTCTTGGGATATAAGTTCCATGAGACAAGGGACTTTGTCTCTCTTTAAATTTCTGTATCCCTAGCATCTAGAACAGGACCAAAAAAGATAATTGTTTAGTAAGTATTTATCTCTAATTTTATTATAAATTGTACAGTAAACATTCTTAGCATACATCTTTTTGGACCATTTAAATGATTTTTTTTTGAGAGGTTTATGCTATAGGGCGCGTGTGCTCGCCAGACAGACAGAGAGAGACAGAGAGACAGAAAGCAAGAAATCACCCCCCCAGGGGGGTATGGCCGCGCAACAGTCCCTTCTCCTCCATTCTCCTCTCGGGATTTTGGGCATGCACACACACGCCCGGTGTGAATTTTAAGCCACCGGGTCCAGGACGCAAACCGTTTTCAACTACATGGGAGTCCAGCGACATAGCCATTATGCTAACTGCTGGTCCCCATTTAAATTATCTCTTTAGGGTAAATTTCTGGAAGTGGATTACTATATCAGGAAATACACACATTTTATATTTCCTTATCCATTGCCAAAACTGTTTCTGGAAAGGGAGTTCAAATTTATACTCTTACTGAAAGTACCCATCTTCCTTCCTTACAATGAGTTTAGATAATCTTCCTAATCTTTGCCAAACTACAGATAAAATAGAATCACTCATTGTTTTATTTGTATTTTTTCTTTAAGCTCTTAGCCATTTGTAGGTTTTATTTAGTGAACTATTCATGCAGTTTGGCCTTTTTCTATTGGGTTGTTAATGTATTCTTTTTATTTATAAGAGCTAATTAGATTTTTGTTATTAGCTCTTTTGAATTACGAATTATAAATATTTTTGGTGTTTGTTATTTGTCTTTCAGTCTTGTTTATGGTCTTTCTTGCTAACCAGAATATTTACCTCTGTATGTAGTTAGTATTTTCCCTTATGGCTTCTGGTTTTTGGGATATGTTCTGAATGGTCTTCTTAATCTCTAAGATTATTCAAATATTTACCCATGTTTTCTTCAAATATTTTTTCCTTTTGATTTTTTTCTATAGGGAGCATGCGCTCACCAGAGAGAGAAAGATAGAAACAGAGAGAGAGAGAGGGAGAAAGTAATAAATCATCCCTTGGGGGGATGGCCATGCTGCAATCCCTTCTTTTCCATTTTCTTTTTGGGATTTTTGGGTATACACATACATGTGTCCAACATGTGTTTCAACCTACCGGGTCTGGGACTTGAACCACTGAGTCAGCCATGTGAGATTTAGAGCTTTAACCACCACACCACCTATTGGCCCTCTTCAAGTATGTTTCATAAATTTTTTTACCCTTTGGGTCTAAGGACTGGCCAGTTATTCCAGATTCATTTGCTTAATTATTCAATGCGGCTCTACTGACTTGCAGTAAGTAACCATTAAGTACCAGATACTTACTAAATTCTTTACATACCTAATCTAGTTTAATCCTTACATCAAGTGGTAGCAAAATCAGATATTCATTTAAAGCACACACAAACGCACACACAGTTGGTCTTCCATGTAGAAAGCTTACCGGATGGGTATATTAGCTCTTTCAGAGAAACAGAACCAATGGGGCATATGTAGATACATAAGAGGGGATTTATTATGGGAATTGGTTCACACAATTATAGAAGCCAGGAAGTCCCACAGTGTGCCCTCTGCAAGCTGGAGAACCAGGAAAGCTGGTGGTGCAATTTAGTCTACACCACCAAAAGCCTGAGGGCTGGGAGGGCTTCTGGTGTAAGAAGTCCCAGAATCCAAAGGCCCAAGAACCTAGAATGCTGATGTCCAGGGTTGGAAGAGGATGGATGTCCCATCTCAAGAAGAAAGAGAGAGAATTCACCCTTCTACTTTTTTTGGTTCCATCTGGGCCCTCAATTATTGGATGATGTCAGGTCTGGTGAAGTCAGATCTTTCCTTAGTCTACTGATTCAAAATGTTCTCTTTCAGAAACACCCTCACAAATACACCCAGAAATAATTTTTCACCAGCTCTCTGAGCATCCCTTAGCCCAGTGCGGTTGACATGTAAAATGAACCATTACAATGAGAGAATGATTATGGAAGAACCAGCTATTTAAGTGATCCAGGCAAGAGGTTCCTTTGAAACCTTGTATCCTAGCACTTTATGTAGTTGATGGCACACAGCAGGTATGGAGTGAAATAAAATGTATCGAATGAAAAATGATTAAGTGAAACTTGTTGAATGAAAATGATAGTGACTAGGACTAGGGAGCTGGTAGTAGAGATGGAGAAAAGTGTAAAATTTTGAGAAATAGTTGGGAGATACAACTAACAGGTCTCTGTGATTAGATTATTTAAATATGGGAAGAGATAAGAGGAAAATGTCAAAGATGGCTCAGGTTTCTAGAAGAAATACCAGAGAATTAAGAGGAACAGGATAGCATGGTGTTTTAGAAGACAGGAAAGAGTATGTCAAGCAGAGATGTCAAGCAGAGAGTTCAGGGTCATTCTAAGAAAGTAAATGAAATGGTGTACAATGAAGTCTATGCTAGATAGGAACGTGAAGACAGTAAAGAAGCAATTGAGGGCCAGCAGGTGGCATGGTGGTTAAGGGTGTTGGACTCCCACATGGCGAACCATGGTTTGAGTTCCTGACCTGGCGGCTTGTTTCTTACTTTCCCTCTCTTGCTCGCTCTCTCTCACTCTCTCTCTGCTCAAATCAAAATAAATAATAAATAAAATTAAGTTAAATAAAATAATTCTTTATAAAAATTAAAATTGAGGGGGAGTCGGTAAACTTATATTCAAATGAAAGGGAAGAATAGTTGTAGCAGGCCAGTTTAAGATTTAGCAGGACTGCAGCCACTTTGAAATTAAGAAAAGATTTTTTTTTTTGCATGCACTCACCAGAAAGACAGAGAGAGACGGAAAGTGAGAAATCACCCCCCGGGCGGGGGGGCATGCCACAATCCCTTCTCCTCCATTCTCCTCTCAGGATCTTGGATCTTGGGCACGCACGCACACACGCCTGGCGTGAGTTTAAGCCACCAGGTCCGAGTCTTGAACCGTGGTCGACTACATGGAGTCCAGCGACATAGCCATTATGCTAACTGCTGGTCCCAAGAAAGGTTTTTAACAAGAACAATCTGACCAAATGCTGAATCATAGGGAGATCTATTTGAGGAATGGTCAGGTGAGAAACTAGGAATGGTTATATAAAGGAACCAGGATAATTACTCAAGGAAAAACAATTGACTCTGACCTGATTACCTGAGCGGTGATTCGCACATGCTTGTCTCTTGTACCTATAAATACGAGAACATGTTGAACTTTTCAAGGCAGTTTGATGGTACCTGCTGACTGTCTCCCTGTAACTGGTTACGGAATAAATTTCCTTCTCTGCTTTTGTCTCATTGACCACCAGAAGTAGCCGGACTTAGCTGGCTGGTAATATAGTTGAAGTCAGACTCGCTTAATAAGCAAACTGGAAGGACAGATGATTTTGGTTAGAAAGCAGACTACTTGGTCCAGCTGGTGGTGCGGTAGTAAAGGGGGATGAATACCACATGGCTCACTACGCAGTTCAAGTCCCAGGCCCAGTGGCATGAAAAAACACACTAGGCTTTTCTCCAAGAGGAGAGTGGAGGAGAAGGGATTGCAGCATGGCCATCTCTTCTAGAGAGTGTTTTCTCATTTTCCCTCTCTCTCTCTTTCTCTCTCTCTTTCTCTCTCTCTGGTGAGCACACATGCCCTCAAGCATTTTTAAAAAGAAAAGAGGGGCCAGTAGGTGACATAGTTGTTAAGGCACCACACTCCTACATAGCCAACTGTTGAGTCCTAGACCTGGTCGCTTGAAACTCATGTGCAGTGTGTGCACGTGTGTGTGTGTGTGTGTGTGTGTGCGCACGCGCGCACGTGTGCACACACGCATGCCCAAAACTGAGAGGAGAATGGAGGAGAAGGGATTATGGTGTGGCTGTCCCCCTGGGGGACATGATTTATCACTTTCTGTCTCTGTGTTTCTGGTGACTGCACATACCCTATAGCAAAAATCTCTAATTAAAAAAGAAAAAAAGAGCGAGAGAAGAAAATGGACTATTTAAATTAGTGATTTTAGAAGCAGAAAAAAAATGGACAAGTTTTAGGTTATGATGACAAGATTGAGGGGGTGTCTGTGGGGGTAGGTGATTGAGTAACACTGTAAGAGGGCATTGGAGGTAAGGTAGGTCTTTCATGAGGATGCTGAAGTCACTTAGGAAGATGGCAGGACTTGGGTACAAGAGAAGACAGTAAGCCAAGTGCCAGTGTCTTCTGGGAACCAGGAAGAACATACAGGAGGCCGGTAGATTATGATCCAATCAGGGAGAGGGTCGCAGGGCTTTTTTACAAAAAGGTGGAGAATCACTGAACTCTAAGTGGCATTGGGGAGTAGCCTTGTCTCCTGACATATATAGATGTGAGAACGCGAGCAGACCTCACTTGAGGGAGCTGCCAGGAAGGTGGTATGGAGAGACCCAGGGTTAGATAGGGCAAGACATGGAAGGGACATGCAGGAAGTGTCTGAAGACACAGGTGAGTTAGAATTCCAAAGGGCTGGTGCAAAGTTTTGGCAGGGAGGGGAAAGAGGATGGGATTAGGCTTAAGAAAGTATGGCGCATGTGAGGAATGATTGTCCCGGAGGGGACAAATACGGAAAGAGAAAAGGTGTTTACATTTGCATCTTTGACCTATGAAAACAGGAATGAAGCTTGGTGGGTTTAGTCCCAGTCAACCCTTGGAGAACAATGGACTCAAAGGCTCAATAAAAGTCAGCTGTTGGGGCCAGGTAGACGGCTCACTGCTAACAAAACTGGACTCACGTGGGAAAGATACTGGGTTTGGGTCCCAGGACCTCCCAGAGCAGGAGGCCACATGCCTATGTGCCTGTGATCTGGGCAAACTAAGACGGGGGTGAGGTGGGGGGGGGTGGATCACGGCATAAAGACCCTGTTGGTGGGACTATCTCTCTTGGCATCTCTTTCTCTGTATCTCTCTCATGGCCTAAATAAATAAATAAATATTTTTTCAAAAAGAAAATGAAAGTCAGCTGTAGTCTGGAAAGTCCTGCAGATAATTCCTTTCATGCAGAGATGTGATTAGTCAGGGGGGATACAGCAGAAGGGTGTTGTAGGGAGCAAAGACACTTGAAGTTCAAAGTTCTTTGAGAAGCGGGATGAATAGTGTCCCTAAGAAGATTAGCTCAAGCTCAGAGTTCCACTGGTGTCCTGTTAAATCAGGGGTTAGAGGTCTTGGTGTTTACAGCGTGGGATGTGGGATGTGTGAAAGGAGGGACTTAACGAGTGGCCCAGGAATCCTGAGCCCACGTCTATAGTTGCAGTTATAGCTTAGACATTTCTATTTCCATCACAGCACAGTTTTAATTTCCACTCTTCAACTATAGAAATAATGGCTAAAGTATTATTTCAGAACTTGTTTTTGCAGGTTAAAAATTTAAATGATTTGAGCCATTTCTCCTAGGTGTCATTATTTTAGCATATTACATAGTTGCTTAATTTTTAAGTTAAATCATTACTTTTCTTAAGTTAAATTTCAACACAAGAAAAATGGTATAATGATAGAATTCAGAAGCCTTAACAAAACTGCAGGTTATCACATCTAAGGAGGTAAAGTATAAAGCTTAGTTTTTAATTTGTCCTTTTCTTGCCAACACCTTATAGAATCAATGGAAAATGCATTAACAGAACTAGGCCAGTATTATACATGGTGCTCTTCCCCCACCACTCATAACTTCTTGCTCTGCTGAATTTCTGAGAATCTTTTTGTCTCTAATACTCAGTAATTTTCTCTCTGTGAAAGCTCTTTGTTTCTTTACCTACATATAATCCTTTTTTTTTTTTTTTTTTTTTTTTGAGAAGTTTCTGCTATAGGGCTCATGCGCTCACAGGAAAAGACAAAGAGACAGAAAGCGAGAAATCACCCCTCAGGGGAGATGGCCATGCCACAATCCCTTCTCCTCCATGCTCCTCTCAGGATCTTGGGCACGCACGCACATGCGCCCGGCATGAGTTTAAGCCACCAGGTCTGGGGCTTGAACCATGGTCAACTACATGGGAGTCCAGAGACATAACCATTATGCCAACTGCTGGTCCCATTCATATAATCAATTCTAATGTGCCTATTTTTCTACATTTTTACAATTCTAAAATTGGTATGATTCTTATAATCCTGACTGGTTTTGATTTGATATAATTTATACTACTCCCTTATACCACTGAGTATAATTCCTGACACAGAGTTAATACTGAACAAATTTGTTTAATGATTGACTAGCATGTATATTAAGAAGTTAGGCCACCTCATGGCTTTGTGGTTGAGGGAGCTGAATCCCACATGGCTGACTCCATGGTTTGAGTCCAGGCCCAGCAGCTTGAAAAACACTCCTGGGCATGTGTGTGTGCATGCCCCAAATCCATATAGGATGGAAAAATGGAGGAGAAGGGATTCTGACTTAACTGTGGGAATTGGGGGGTGGTTACTCTCTTTCTCTCTCTCTGGCAAACACACACACCCTCTGGCAAAATAAAAAAAGAAGTCATAGAATTCAAATTATTGTTTAAATACAAACTTTAACTTGACCTCTAGCACTTCTTCAAACTCTATGGTTCATAAGTCTTTATTCAATAAAAATGTTAGTTTATTACAAAAAAGAGGAAAGGAATAAAGAAAATTTAATTATTTACTGGGCTTATAATGACTTAAAAATATTGAATAGATTTAATACTTAAAAGGCATTCCTTAATAATATGTACCTTACTTTTGTGTAGAATTTATTTCACACACACACACACATACAATCCTTCCAATATAGGTAGAAAAAATTACTATTAGAATATTAAAGTATATGATTTACTGAAGTTCCGCAACTAGCCAGTGTCTTAGTTTTTTGCTTACAGTGCTTGTTCTTTTTACTGCCATGGAACAGCAGATGTCCAAGTGCATTCCATTTCTCCCTTCCTTCCTTCCTTCCTTCCTGCCTTCCTGCCTTCCTGCCTTCCTGCCTTCCTGCCTTCCTCCTTCCTTCCCTCCCTCCTCTTTCTCTCTCTCTTTCTTCCATGAACAAGAGACACAGAAACAGAGAGACAGATAGTATCCCCAACAGGGTCTTGACACAATCCACGCCTAGCTTCAGCCAGATCCTTGCAGACACATAGCCCTTGTACATATCCCCAGATGCCAACCTAGAACCTTCTCATATAGGTCAGCTTTGCAGAGCATTGCATTTTATCACTGTGCCACTATCTGTCCCCCATGAATGCATTCTTAAGTGCTGCCCATTTTTGCAATGTGTTTCTTAAACCTGATCGGCACGAAGTGAAATTCTAGCTGCACATGTGCTGCTGCCTTCATCTTTTTCTAGTCTTTGAGAGAAAGGGAAGGTAAAGATGCAGCCGAGTTCAAGAATAATTGCTTATTAGGCGTCATTTGATGAGGAAAGCAATAAAAAGTGAAACTAGTATTATTGCATAGTAAAGAACACCTTATTTAGCTCTTGGGAAAGATTGAAGAATATTTACTGCCAAAGTGCAATTTTCACTCACTTTGAAGGAATCATCACAAGACTTAACCTGTTTTCTAGTTTGGAACTTTTATGTCATTCCCATAAAATGTGTATATTTCGTTGTCTGGCGTGGCTCCTTCTCTGCCCAGTCCTCCATTGTGTGACTCCCTGCTTCACTTCCATCCAACTTTTGGCATAATTTTCACTTCTGTGCGTAGATTTCTGGGCTCTCCTTAAGTCATCCCTATCTTGCTTTTACTTTTACTATGGTATCTTATTTGACATCCACTTTTACTAAGATTAACTTCCATTTGCCCTGAATATTTCACTTTTTGCTCCTATAAGCTTTTTGAAGCCAGATATGTCCCAGTGTGAAAGTATTGCTTTTCCATTTTGCTGAAGTTACTTCCTGGGATTACTTCTCTCTTGGGAGAAGAAGAGTGGCTTACAATGAAGCTCGTAACTACAGAAAAGAGTGAGAATTGATGTACAGATTTGGGTGAAGGATTTTAATAGTGATGGTTACTGTATATTGTGGGGAAGGTGTTACATTGATGCCTTATTTTTTTCTTTCCCTTCAAAATGCTTACAAGTATCAGAGAAGAGACTTGTCAGTAATTCCACCAAGTTTTTCTCTCTGACTTCTATTTTCAATGATTTCCTTGTATTCAGTTTTATTATTTTAACTATGTTAACTTTTTTTTTTTTTTTTTTAATTTTGACTGTGGGTGTATGCGTGCTCTGTAGAGGGGAAGAGAGAGGGGAATATTGGTTTGTTAGAAAAGCCATGACACATTTTTGCATAGAAAAATACGTCATGGCTTTTCCAAAGACTAATAGGGTAAAACAAACAAACAGATCCCCCCATGGGGAGCAGTCATACAGCAATCCCTTCTCCATCTCTTCCACCTTTCGGGATTTGGGGCATGCTTGTACAGGTGCCAACTGGGTCTGGTACTCAAACCACACGGCTAGACATGTGGTTTGAGTACCAGGCCATGAACTAACCTGCTCTGTTAACGTTTTGCACAGGTTATTGATCTGGGCTTCAGTTGTTTTACCTGTGAAAATGGCTACCTATCAGTGTCTCATTTATGTTTGTGTGTGTAAGAGAGTGCGTGTGTGTGTGTGTGAGAGAGATACCAGTGACTTGCCCAAATCCTGTTTCATCCCATAGTTAGCCTTTCATAAACTATCATTCAAGTCAGCACATCCCTTTAACTTGAAATCATCCTAATTCTTTGCCATGCTCTTTGCCTAAATTACTCAACTTTCCCTCATGTCGTCTCTCTCTCTTTTTTTTTTTTTTTGGAGAGCTTTTTGCTATAGGGTGTGTGTGCTCGCCAGAAAGACAGAAAACAAGAAATCACACACACACCCCCGCCCCCGGAGAGATGACCATGCTGCAATCCCTTCTCCTCCATTCTCCTCTTGGGATCTTGGGCACACACGCCTGGCATGAGTTTAAGCCACCAGGTCTGGGACTCAAACTGTGGTCAACTACATGGGAGTCCAGCAACATAGCCATCATACCATCTGCTGGTCCCACCTCATGTGATCTTATACCAGGTTCGTCATGTAACTTTTCTGAGTGTTTTGAGATTGTGTAAACTAGGACTGTCCTAGACAGATTAGAATGTATCCCATCAACTAGTCCTTACCTGGCTACAGCAAATGGCTTCCCACTGGGAATTATTTTTATGGTGCCCTCTTCAGGGACCCCAATGCTTTACTGACCTTCTCAATGCATGTGAATTTTCCTCTATGTCACCACTGTCAATACCTGTGCTCAGAACTGCACGTATTTACTTTCTGAGCCACTCTCCATTACCAATCTCTCCATTTCTTTTTCTTTTCTTTCTTTTTTTTTTTTTTTTTTTGGAGAGGTTTTTGCTATAGGGTGCGTGCGCTCGCCAGACAGAGAGAGACAGAGAGACAGACAGAAAGCGAGAAATCACCCCCTG